>NC_133666.1:47982994-48296160 GCF_037893015.1 Macrotis lagotis
GAATGGGCCATGGTTAGAACTGCACTTTCGAAAAATTACCTTGGCTTCTGAGCAGAAGATGGACTGGACTGGAGAAGAGATTTGAGACAGGAAGGACAATTAGAAGGCTATTGAAAGGCAGATAGGTGGTGGAGTGGGTAGAGTACTGGGTTTGGATTCAGGAAGACCTAATTTTATATCCTGCCTTAGATAATTCTAACTGTAGCACCTTAGGTTATTATTTTTGCATGAAGGAATCAGGTTAAGTGACTTGTCTAGGGTCACACAATTAATAAGTGTCAAGTTATCTGAGGTCTGATTTGAACTTAGGTTCTCCTGACTCCAAGGCTAGTGCTCTATCTAGCTCTATCCAGGTGGCTGGTGCCACCTAGCTGCCTCTCACCTAAGTTATTGCAATAGTACAGTTGAGAGGACATGATCTAAGATGGTGGTGGTTTGAGTGGAGAGAAGAAATATATAAAAGTGATATGATTGTTTTTTAGAATTCAGAAGGAAATTCTCTCTCATCTCATTCAATTTGGATGAATGTATACCAGGGAAACACTGTAAAGACTGACAAATTGCCTTCTGTGGGGGGTGGGGGGAGGGAAGTAAGATTAGGGGAAAAATTGTAAAACTCAAAATAAATAAAATCTTAAATCTCAAAAAAGGGGGGGCATCTAGGTGGCGCAGTGGATAGAGCATGCCCTGGAGTCAGGAGTACCTGGGTTCAAATCCAGTCTCAAACACTAAATGATTACCTAGCTGTGTGGCCTTGGGCAAGCCATTTAACCCCATTTGCCTTGCAAAAGCCGAAAAAAAAAGTTAGTACCATTCCAAACTCTCTTTCTTTTGGTCACCTCCCTGGAAGTCTTCTCTTCACATGTTTCTGTTTCTTTTTTTTTTTCAAGGGTAAAGTGACTTGCCCAAGGTCACACAGCTAGGTAATTATTAAGTGTCTGAGGTTGGTTTTGAACTCAGGTCTTCCTGACTCCAGGCTGATGCACTATTCACTGCGCCACCTAGATGCTCCTTCACATGTCTCTGCAACCAACTCAGGTAAGTTCCCGATGACAGGTACATAGTATCCCCCTCAGCATTTTTTCAGCCAATTAGAATTGATCTCTGCTAATGCAGCATGAAGTACAGGGTTGTCTTTCAGGGGACCATACCAGGTGGTAGATATTCTCATTTGCAAGTGATATTCTGAAACCTCAGCCAATAAACTGACAGCTATCTCATTTCAGTGCAAGGAGCAGAGGAAGGAGCTCTGGATTTGGTTGACATCAGTGGACTTGGGTTCAAATCCTTGTTCTGCTACTTATTACCTGTATGATCTTGGGCAAAACTTGTCTCAAGTTCTTTGGACCTCAGTGGTCCCACAAACATTTCTCAAATTTTCTAACACGCTTAGGATTTTCAGTTTCGAGCTTTCTGTGTTTTGCCTGGTTCAAAGCTCTGGGGCTCATTGAACAACTGACTGAGCAAGAAGGGGGCCCCAGAAGACACCTTTTGTCTCAGGTGTTACCAGTATGGCTGATGAGACTTCCACTTGAACCTTATTCTCAGTATTGGCTACCACACTGAACATCATGGTCAAACTCCAAGATGGCATTCTGGTCTCTCTCCTCCTCCTCCTCCTCCTCCTCCTCTTCCTCCTCCTCCTCCTCCTCTTCCTCTTCTTCCTCTTCCTCCTCCTCTTTCTCCTCCTCCTCCTATTTTCTCTGTTTGGACCCCTTGCATTTTTGATTTGTACTTTCCTTTTCACTGGCTGTAAAATTATGCTTTAAGAATGCAAGGCACCTTTTAAAAAGGGGCCTTTTTTTTCCAATAGTGCACTACATTAAATATGACATTTGAAATGTTTGCTGTTCCTTTCTGGTTTGTTCCATTTGTGTTTTATTTTTAGTCAATCATATAATTTGAGTCAATAAAATAATTTCATACTTACGTCACAAGGAGACTTTCAAAAAGCTGTATTTTTCCAATCAAACTAATAATTGGACCAAAAACAGTGGGAAAGAGGGCCCTGTCATTGAACTATTTTCTTATTGACAGCGTCTGTCCCAGATATGGACGTTCTAAATAGGGCTCAGAGCATTTGTCCTCCTGTGGATTCAGTTTCCCAGAATGCCTTATGTTTTAATTTGTTTATACTCTCACCTCTCTGACAAAATGTCACCATGACCAGTTTTGAATAACTGAATTCAGATCCTATGAGGCAAGACAGTGCTGTGGAAAGATCCTTGGTACTTGGAAGACAGGAGTCCTAGTGCCAGCTCTGACAGTAATGTAAGAGTGGGCTTGCTATTTACTTAATCAAGGCTCCAGCCTAACTTAAGTGATAAGATGCTCAATCAGTTTTAATAATAGGCCTTGGACTAAGTATGAAATGCTTTGGAAGATCATTGGATGAAGTCAAATGTTTTCAATTAGGAGAGTCAGTGAATGGGGCGGCTAGGTGGCATAGTGAATAAAGCACTGGCCCTGAAGTCAGGAGTACCTGGGTTCAAATCCGGTCTCAGACACTTAATAATTACCTAGCTGTGTGGCCTTGGGCAAGCCACTTAACCCCATTTGCCTTGTAAAAAACCTTAAAAAAAAAGAAAAAGGACAGTCAGTGAGTCAGCAAACATTTATTAAGTGCCTATAAGATGGTAGGCACTCTCAAGGGAAGGCAAAACCAGGCCTTGCTCTTGAGGAGTTTGCAGGGAAAGAACCACATACAAACGACTATGCATAAGTAAGCTATGATCAGAATACATAGGAGGTAATCTCAGTGGGAAGGCACTACTAGCATTGTGGGAGATCAGGAAAGGTTTCTCACAGAAGATGGCATTTTAGCTGGAACTTCAAGGAAGCCAGGGAAGTCAGAAGGTGGAGATGAGGAGGGAGAGTCTTCCAGGTGTGGGGGACAGCCAGTGACATACATCACACACACACACACACACACACACACACACACAAAGCCCCATAGAAACCACATATTTATATACATAAAACAGACCATACAAATGCAAGCCAGGAGAGAAATGGTTCCAAGCAAACCTTTGAGGAGGAACTGATAGTGGTTAGGGGAAGGCAAGCCCTTGGCTTTGGCCAGCTCCCTGTTGGCTTCAAAGGGAATGGAAAATGTTGGATTTCCCACCTTCCTACAGGTCCTAGTGACACCCCACTAGGTGATCAACTGATGGCAGAATCTGCATTGGGAGCCAAGGACAGACTAAGCTCTAGAAGGAGCTCAACAAAGAAACTACCCCCTAGTCTAAGGGGGCCTTTTTGAGTATCCCATAAATAGGAAAATCAAGGATTTCCAGAAACTAGCTTCATGTACTCTCCAAGCTTGAGCCTTCCTTGTCCCCTGGACTCTCTATTTACTCTGTGGGACTTTTTGGTGGGGGTGGGAGGAGGAGAAGTTTTGTATCAACTGTTCTTACTATGTCACCTTAATAAATAGCCCTTTCTAAAAGCTACTTAAAGCTAGCTGACTCAAATGATTGTCAACTGATCATCTTGGAGGGAAGCCCAGCTTCTGGGGCTCTAGTCTAGGCCACAACATTAAAGAATCATTGCCTGACTTGTCAGGGCTATTCCTGGGATCCTGGGGTGGGAGTGGGGTGGGGAATGGTAAATGGAGGTTTGCTACAGAATGGGCAAGGAGAGAGAGAGAGAGAGAGAGAATGAATGGAGAAAGGATCTTCAGAGTTTATATGAGCTATGAATTAATAACCATGTTTTCTGGGGATCAGTTAACTCCTCTAGAAAATAAGAGGTATGGTGGAGTGAAGGATCTCAGCTTACAGGTCCTCCCAACTCTGATATTTGATGTTCTAAGATCTTTTTTTTAAATGAAAAATTATAGCATTTTATATATAAATATATGTATATATATATTAGTACTATACTTTTATATTTCAATAATATAATCAGCAGGGCTGGAAATGTCTTCTATTGCTTTGTATTTTTTAAATCTGTAATCTTATATTTATTGGCATCTTGACTTTATTTCCCACCTATTTCCAAATATACTCTTCTCCCTCCCCGTCCCTAGAGGCATCACTTGTTGTTGCCGTTGAGTTGTGTCCAAGTCTTCGTGACCCCACAGATCCTAGCATACCCAGGCCCTTTGATCCACTTTCTCCTGAAGTCTGTCCAATTTCATATTGGTTGTTTCCATAACACTATGTATCCATCTCATCCTTTGCCATCCCTTTTCTTTTTGCCTTCAGTCTTTCCCAATAACAGGGTCTTTTCCAATGAGTCCATCATCTCATTATGTGGCCAAAATATTGAAGCTTCAGCTTTCAGTGAAGAGTCTGAATTAATTTCTGTAAGAATTGACCAATTTGATCTTACTGTTCAAGGGACTCTCAAAAGTCTTCTCCAGCACCACAATTCTGCATTCCTTATAGCCCAAATCTCACAGCCCTCACTCCTACTGGAAAAATCATAGTTTTAACTCTACAGACCTTTGTTGTCAAGGTGATGTCTCTGCTTTTTAGTCAGCTGTCCAGATTTGCCAAAGCTTTCCTTCCAAGGAGCAAGTAGCTTTAATTTCCTGGCTGCCATTACCATCTGCAGTGATCTGTGAGTCCAAGAATGTAAAATCTGACTTTGCTTCCATTTCTTCTCCCTCTATTTGCCAGGAAGGGATGGGACCAGTTGCCAAGATCTTTGTTTTTTTTTTAATGTTAAGCTTTGAGCCAGCTTATACAGTCTCCTCTTTCACCCTCATTAAGAGGCTTCTTAATTCCTCTTTACTTTCTGCCATCAGAGTAATGTCATCTGCATATCTGAGATTGTTGATATTTCTCCCAGAAGCTTTAATTCCGGCTTTTGACTCATTCAGACTGGCATTTCCCATGATATTCTCTGCATTTAAGTTATATAAATAAGGTGACAATATGCAGCCTTGTCATACTCCTTTCCATCTTAAACCAATCAGTTGTGAAATGTTTGGTTCTAATTGTTGCTTCTTAGCCAGCATACAGGTTCCTTAGGAAACAAGATGACATGGCAACCCCATCTTTTGAGGACCAGCCATATTGTGTTGTGAGCCACAAGATTCTGACCTTGTGGTCAGAATTCTGAGATTGCATTCTGCTAAAGTCTAATTTACAGAATCTTAAGCTCAACCTTGCTCTCAATTGAGCTCATTGTGAAATGAGCATAATTGATGGATGATTTGAATATTCTTCGGCACAGCCCTTCTGTAAGATTGGGATGTAAACCATCCTAGCCAACTTAGCTCATGCTTTCATTGAGCTATTCATCTAAGCCCCTCATCATGACAAGGTGGGGCAGAGAGCATCTCCTGTAGCAAAGCTTTAAAAAAAAAGGAAGATTTTAAAAATAAATAGATGAGGAAGGAAAAAGAACAGAGACAACTATAGGGAACAAGAAAGGCTTTGTAGGGGCGGCTAGGTGGCACAGTGGATAGAGCACCAGCCCTGGAGTCAGGAGTACCTGGGTTCAAATCCGGTCTCAAACACTTAATAATTACCTAGCTGTGTGGCCTTGGGCAAGCCACTTAACCCCATTTGCCTTGCAAAAACAAGGCTTTGTGTAGGAGATGGCCCCTGAGTTGAGATTTGAAATTTAGGATTCTAGGAGGTAGAAGTGAGAAGGGGGGGGCATCTCAGTCATGGAGGACAGCCAGGACAAAGGCCCAAAGATGGGAGATGGTATCCCAAGTTCTGGAAGCCACAAAGTAGAGAGTTTGCCTGGCATGGAGGAGCAATGAAACCCTGGTTCTCCTCATCTGTATGTTGTTTGTAACTTGTGGAGTCCTCATAGTGTTGGTGTTATTCTAATCTGCTGCCTTGTGTGGCTCTAATGCCCATAATGAAGAAAGGACCAGGTGATGATGAAGTTGTCACCCCAGTACTACTTGAGCACTATTCAAATTGTGTCAGCTAAACTTGCTCTTTTTCCTTTTTTTTTTTTAGACCGGATTTGAACCCAGGTCCTCCTGACTCCAGGGTCGGCGCTTTATCCACTGCGCCACCTAGCCGCCCCCCTTCCCCCCCCTTTTTTTTAAAATTGTTTCCTTTACACTGGCAGTATCCCTATGCAACTTAATCCTTGCTTTTGATGGTCCTCCTTCCTCTCTGACCTCCATTTTTTCTCTTCTTGTTCTGACACCTATCTCCATCCACCACGCGATGAAGGGCTGTTCTGATTCCAGATTAGCTTCCTCGCCCCCAGAAGCCTTCCCAGAGGAAAATGGCATTCAACTCGGTCAATTTCCAACCTAGGCATGCCAAAGGGATACCACAGTGCAATTTTGACCAAATGGAAATAAATGAACTTAGATCAGGAACACAGATGAAACTACAACAGGAGTCTAGACAACCAGTTACACCAACACAACAAAAATAGTAATCTCCTGATGAATGATCTGCCCTCCACATGTTTGATTCTCACAGCTACGTTGGGAGTCAGCCCTCTCAAGAATATATACTCTACCATAATGTTAATTTTATTTCATAGATGCCAACAACTTTGGAGTATTGTGATTTCTACCTTGCCAGTCTTCTCTCATATTATTTTCCTCCTCTCATATTACTTGACTATGTTTATTTATTATAAGAGATCCCCCCCCCCAATTAAATTGCAAAGGGGTAGGGGGGATTGGGGAATGAGTCAGAAGGGAGGGGAATTAGCAGCCAGGATCAAAAAAAGAGGGCCATTGTAACCCTTTTTAAAACACACAGATGCATAGAAAAAGCACAAACAAGACAGTTTTGACAGTAATGTGTAGAATTTTTTATGGTCTTTAAAAATAAAAGCAAATGATGGAGAGATTCATGTTGTTATTTAGAATTCTCTTTTTGTGTTCTGTTGTATAGGTTGAAATGGTCTTTTTTGGTGTTTTTGGTCAGAATAAAAAAATTAAATTAAAAAAGTCAATTGTATCTGCTCTAGATTTCTTTCTAGGGAAGAATTCAAGGCAAAATGTCCGAGAAATTGTTCAGTTAATTGGAATTATTTCTTTTCCTGATTCAGAGACTAAGGAGAAGGAAAGAAGGAGGCCTCTGAAGGGAGGAATGGGATAGTTCACCAACCATTGTCCAAATCATGAAAGCCATGAGCTCAGTTACAGCACAGACTCATAACAGTCAGAAAGGGAAAGACAGGAAACAAAATGGAAGGCTCTCTCCCCACCCTCTCATTCCACCCAGCACTTGCTTATTTGATCTGGTAACAAAGCCACCAATAGTGGACTACCAACTCCTCTTTTTCTGATGACTACCTCCCAGAAAACTTCATAAAACTGTACCATTGGTTCCAGTGACAAAATGTCTCTAATTAGTGGACTTTGGGGATGGCATCTCCATGGCGACTCAGGTCATGTTTATCTGGGTCACTAGTTTATCTCCCTATTTTAGACGATAACCTCTAAGAAGACTGGCACTTGTGTCTTAGTCAAACTTGAAGACTTACTGACAATGCTCCTTTTGCTGCAGGTGCTTAATAAGATTATTATAAATGAGTGAATTCTGACTGAAACCACTCACTGCTTTCCTCTGCTGTTCTGGGTGCAACCCTCCTATTTTTATCAGTTGGGCCAAAATTGGCAATTGATATTGTTCTTCATGAGCGCCTTTGGAGATTTTTTGTTTTGTTTTATTTTTAGTTTTTTTGCAAGGCAATGGGGTTAAGTGGCTTGCCCAAGGCCACACAGCCAGGTAATTCTTAAGTGTCTGAGGTCAGATTTGAACGCAGGTCCTCCTGACTCCAGGGCCAGTGCTCTATTCACTGTGCAACCTAGCTGCCCCCATTTGGAGTTTTCTTGGCAAAGATCCTGGAGTGGTTTGTCATTTCCTCCTCCAGATCATTTTGCAGATGAGGAAACTGAGGCAAAGAGAGTTCAGTGACTTGGCCAGGATCAAACAGCTAGTAAGTGTCTGAAATCAGATTGGAACTCAGGAAGATGAGTCTTCTGAACTCTAGGCCTTACACTCTATCCAGTGTGCCTCTTAGCTTCCCCAACCCTCTAATTTTACAGAGAAGAAAATTAAGACCTAGAGAAGAAAAAAGAACCTCATCCAAGGTCTTTTAACTTGTAAAAGGTAGTTTAGCTGGGACCAGTCTCGAAATCACTCCCCTTGGCCAACATTTCTCTGACTGGTTTGGTTATGTGGGCCCATCAGTAAGATGATTTTCAGCACACCCCTTATATATGTTTATATTTACTCTGAAATAACATAGATGTACTAATAATTGCATTCATTATGGAACACACAAAAATAGAAATTAAAAGAGGATGAGATAAAAATGAAATACTATTTGATCCCAGAGTCAATAGGGAGTCCCTGGAGTTTATTTATTGAGTGAGGAAATTATATGGTCAGACCTACACTTTAGGCAAATCATTTTGGCAACTGTGTGGAGGGGGAAAATTGGAAGCAGGGAGACCAATTAGGAAGCTCCCACAATTGTCTAGACTACAGAAACTACATCAACAACAATAGTAATATTACTGACGTTAATATTTTAGTATTGATTTTTTTTGCAAAGCACGTTACGCATTTTAACGCATTTGATCAAGAGGTGACAAGCTCCTAAGCCAGGATCTTGGCTATGTGAAAAGGGAGAAAAGGATAAATGCAAGAGACATGAAGATAGAAAAGATTAGGCATGTGCATTAGATATGTGGGGTGAGAAAGAATGAGAAGTCTAAATTGACGATACTGCATTTGTTGACCTGGGGTGAATGGAATGATGACGGGACCTTTGACGGCAACAGGGACATTTGGAAAGGAGTGGGTTGAGGAGAAAGAAAATGTAATCATGTAGTCACGACCCATGCTATTATATCCTCTGAGATGTGCTCTGTTCTATCCATAGTGAAAAGCAGGGAAATAGGGATCATTTAGATTGGGGACAAGGTGTGGAAGACAGAGAATTGGTGTCCATTTCAGGGAGACCTTAAGTTACAAGCCAGATATCAGATGAGTTGCAAATGCAATAAGCCACTTGTAGAATCTGTCTAATAGCTAATGAGAGACTGGCTATAGTAGAGGAAAGATATTCAACAAGGCTATACAGTAGGGGGTGGCTAGGTGGCACAGCGGATAGAGCACCGGCCCTGGAGTCAGGAGGACCTGAGTTCAAATCCAGCCTCACTTAATAATTACCTAGCTGTGTGGCCTTGGACAAGCCACTTAACCCCATTGCCTTAAAAAAAAAACACTAAAAAAAATTTGACTAGTCATTTAAAAAAAAAGGCGGGGTGGCTAGATGGCACAGTGGATAAAGCACCGGCCCTGGAGTCAGGAGTGCCTGGGTTCAAATCCGGTCTCAGACACTTAATAGTTACCTAGCTGTGTAGCCTTGGGCAAGCCACTTAACACCATTTGCCTTGCAAAAACCTAAAAAAACAAACAAACAAAAAAACAAGGCTATGCAGTGGAGGCCACCACACTGATGCAGTTGAGTGTGGATCTTCTTCCAATCAAACATTAAGACGAAATTAGAATGCCTCACCTCTGACTGAAGTGAGCAAGAAGCCTTAAGTCCCCTGAGACAATTAAGTCTCAAGGATGGCCACAATACCTTTTGTTTGTTTGGTTTTTTGCTTCTTGCAAGGCAGTGGGGTTAAGTGACTTGCCCAGGGTCACACAGCTAGGCAATTATTAAGAGTCTGATGCTGAATTTGAACTCAGGTCCTCCTGACTTCAGGGCCAGTACTCTATCCACTGTGCCACCTAGCTGCCCCTAACCACAATACTTTTTAAGGAAAAGAATTAGCCTGACCATATGGTGAGGAACTATGATAAGGTCATACTGACTTTAAAAAAATCCACCACAATATTAACATTGTTATTATTTAGTCTTTTTCAGTCATGTCAGACTCTTTGTGACCCCATTTGAGGTTTTCTTCTTTTTTTTACAAATTTTATTTATTTAAGGCAATAGAGTTAAGTGACTTGTCCAGGGTCACACAGTTAGGCAATTATTAAGTGTCTGATGCTGGATTTGAACCCAGGTCCTCCTGACTCCAGGGATGGTGCTCTATCCACTGTGCTACCTAGCTGCCCCCAACCACCATACTTTTTAAGGAAAAGAATTAGCCTGACCATGTGGTGGGGAATTGTGATAAGGTCATGCTGACTTTAAAAAAATCCACCACAATATTAATATTTTGTTGTTATTTGATCTTTTTCAATCATGCCGGACTCTTTGTGACCCCATTTGAAGTTTGCTTCTTTCTTTAAAAAATTTTAATTATTGGGGTGGCTAAGTGGCACAGTGGATAAAGCGTGGGCCCTGGAGTCAGGAGGACCTGAGTTCAAATCCAGCATCAGACACTTAATAGTTACCTAACTGTGTGGCCTTGGGCAAGCCACTTAACCCCATTGCCTTTCAAAAACTAAACAAAAATTATTTAAAGAAATGGGGTTAAGTGACTTGCCCAGGGTCACACGGCTAGGCAATTATTAAGTGTCTGAGGGCAGCTTTGAACTCAGTTTCTCCTGACTCCAGGACTGGTGCTCTATCCACTGTAGCACCTAGCCACCCCCAACTGTGATAACGTCATTCTGACTTTAAAAAAAAATCCACCACAATATTAACATTTTGTTGATATCTAGTCTTTTTCAGTCATGTTGGACTCTTTGTGACCCCATTTGAGGTTTTCTTCTTTTTTGTTTTTACAGATTTTATTTATTTAAGGCAATGGAGTTAAGTGACTTGCCCAGGGTCACACAGGCAAGCCATTATTAAGTGACTGAGGGCAGATTTGAACTCAGATCCTCCTGACTTCAGGGCCAGTGCTCTATCCACTGAAGCACCTAGCCACCCCAAACTGCCATAATTTTTTTTTTAGTTTTTTTTGCAAGGCAAATGGGATTAAGTGGCTTGCCCAAGGCTACACAGCTAGGTAACTATTAAGTGTCTGAGACCGGATTTGAACCCAGGCCCTCCTGACTCCAGGGCTGGTGCTTTATCCACTGTGCCACCTAGCTGCCCCCCCAAACTGCCATACTTTCTAGGGAAAAGAATTAGCCTGACCATGTGGTGGGGAACTGTGATAACATCATTCTGACTTTAAAAAAAAGTCCACCACAATATTAATATTTTGTTGTTATTTTCATTCATCTCTGACTGTTTGTGACTCCATTTGAAATTTTCTTCTTCTTTTTTTTTTTACAAATTTTATTTATTTAAGGCAATGGGGTTAAGTGACTTGCCCAGGGTCACGTAGCTAGGCAATTATTAAGTGTCTGAGGGCAAATTTGAACTCAGGTCCTCCTGAGTTCAGAACCAGTGCTCTATCCCCTGTAGCACCTAGCCACCCCTAGCCTCAATACCTTTTAAGGAAAAGAATTAGCCTGACCATGTGGTGGAGAACTGTGATAAGGTCATACTGATCTCAGGTTATCCTGACTTCATGACCAGTGCTCGATCTACTGTGCCACCTAGCTGCCCATATTTGGTGTTTTCTTGGCAAAGACACTGGAGTGGTTTTCCATTTTCTTTTCCAGCTTATTTTACAACTGAGGAAACTGAGGCAAACAAGGTTAAATGATGCTCAGGGTCACATGGTTAGTAAATGTCTGAGGCTGAATTTGAACTCAGGAAGGGTCCTGGTACTCTATCTATCTATCTATTTATTATCTATTTCTGTTGTTAAATATTTCCCCATTACATTTTCTTTTGGTTTTGTCTGTATTCCAAGACGTTGAGGGCAGTGTGGGACCACAAGTGTTATGCCTCTGTTTTACAGGCCCTTTTACCCCTTCAATAACTCTTGGATAGCCCTGATTGAAGGAAGGTGAGAAGTCTGGTATAGGAAAAAACTAAACCAGAAAGATAGCAAAAGCAAGACAAAAGAGTATCAACAGGGTAATGATTCCTGAAAGACTGAACAGCTACAGGAGAACAAGCAGCAGAAGTGCCAGGCCTGGCCTCTTTGTTCTGTTGTTCACAGGAGTCTCCCAATGTTAAAACAGGAGTGGGAGGCCGCTAGGTGGTGCAGAGGATCCAGTTCCTGCCCTGGAGTCAGGAAGGAGGACTTGAGTTCAAATTCAGCTTCAGAGGTCACATAAGTCTCAATATGTCCAAAACAAAACAAAACAAAAAACCTATGTAAAGACAGGAAAGAAATTATGTGCACATGTGCAGTTCTGGAATGATCCATCCTACTGCCAGACAATGACACCTGCTGTAGTCACTTAGGCTCATCATGAATCAAGGTCATCTGTAGGTGGTGCAGTGTATGAAAGAGAGAGAGAGAGAGAGAGAGAGAGAGAGAGAGAGAGAGAGAGAGAGAGAGAGAGAGAGAGAGAAGGGAGGGAGGAAGGGAAGAAAGGGAGGAAGAAAGAAAGAAAGAAAGAAAGAAAGAAAGAAAGAAAGAAAGAAAGAAAGGAAGGAAGGAAGGAAGGAAGGAAGGAAGGAAGGAAGGAAGGAAGGAAGGAAGGAAGGAAGGAAGGAAGGAAGGAAGGAAGGAAGAAAGAAATTATTCTCCTCTTGCATGCAGCCTGTGTTAATACCAGCATAGAAAACAAGAATTGCCCTCTAAGTCCTCCCTGGGAAGGAGTTGTCTGATGACCAGAGGATGTTAACAATGCAGAGGGAGCAATCATTTCAAGGGTTCCAGACACTGAGTTGAGCTTTGGTTTGAACAATCAAAGCCCAGGGAGGCCTGGGTATAACTTCCACTGCTACATCTGATGCCTATAGTACTGCCCTCTAGCTGTTGCCACTGCCACTATACCAGGTAGAATACTTATTGCCCTACTATGCTGAAGTGCAACTTAGACCAGAGGTCCTACCACTATCCTCTTTCTCCAGGCCTGTATATTAGAGTACTCTATGCCAGTACCTAGCAGTACCTCTAAGCTAGGCCATGCTCCTGATGTCACAGCTCTAGGTTGGTCTACCAAGTTGAGGTCAGTTCCAGGAGATGGTAACTTTTTTGTCCAGCTAGGCCAAAGTTTGGGTTTTTTCTCCTGTTAGTGGTCATCCTCTCCAGCAGGATATTGTTTCTGCTATCAGTCAGCTTCCAGTGAGGGACCCAGGAGCTCCTGAAGTCTTGAATTTAAAAGATTTTCCCCAAGCTTAGAAATACCTAATTCCAAATGGCCCTCCTATACTCAAAGAAAGAGTCACAAAACAAAACAAAGCAAAATGAAAATCCTCCAACAAACAAACAAAAATGAACAAAGCTAGAACCACTTTTAGGTCATTCCATATGCTCCATCTGCCACAGTAAGCAGTAGATATATCATTCAGGACAGGGAGGGAACCTAAGCTTTGACCTGTACAGAGGCCACTTCTGCTTCCTGACCCCAAGCAGCAGCCCCAAAGAGAAAGAACATTTGCGTTCCCTAAAATGTGAGTTTTAGATCAAGAAGAAAAGCTGTCTTTGTCTTAAACTGCTACAGCTACAAGTATAAATTCAATCCAATTAAAATGAGAAGGGAAACATTTAATTGGGAAACACATTTGTACAATAAATTTCTCTGATAAAAATCTCATTTCCAAGATAGATAAGGAACCGTATCAAAGGTATAAGAGCAAGATTCATTCCCCAATGAAGAGAACTTGTGAAAGATTATAAACAGGCAGTTTTCAAAGGAAAAAATTCAAATTAGCAATGACCACATTTAAAAAATGCTCCAAATCACTAAGAACTAGAGAAACACAAAACAATCAGGCCAAACCTCAAACTCAATAGATTGTCCAAGAAGACAAAGAAGGAAATTGTTGGAGTAGCTGTAGCAAAACAGGCACATTAATAAACTCTCCTTCCTTAAATTCCGTTGTGCTCTGTGGTTTCTTTTTTTTTTTTTTAGGTTTCTTTTAGGGTTTTTTTTTGCAAGGCAATGGGGTTAAGTGGCTTGCCCAAGGCCACACAGCTAGGTCATTATTAAGTGTCTGAGACTGGATTTGAACCCAGGTACTCCTGACTCCAAGGTCAGTGCTCTATCCACTGTGCAACCTAGCCACCCCCCAATATTGATTTTTAAAGGTTATTAATAATTTGGATTTCTTCCTTTGAAAATTGCCTGTTCATATATTTTATTGTCATTAATGAATAGCTCTTGTTCTTATAAATTTGAAATCATTGGGAATTAACCTTTATTAGAAAAACTCACTGCCAACTTTTTCCCTTGAGTTTACGGTTTCCTGTCTAATTTTTTTTTTTGGCAAGGCAATGGGGTTAAGTGAATTGCCCAAGGTAACATAGCTAGGTAATTATTAAATGTCTGAGGTATGATTCAAACTCAAGTCCTCTTGACTCCAGGGCCAGTGCTCTATTTTCCTGTCTAATTTTTAACTGCATTTGGTTTGTTTGTGGAAGATCCTCTCAGTAGATTTAGTTATGAGTTACCTGTTCCCTGAACCTCAGATCTGAGTATTTTCTTCTCTGATCCTCTCATTTGTTTATGATGTTATTAGGGCATGCATTTATTCAGAGTTTATCTTGGTAAATGATGTGAGCTATTGGTCTATACCCAACTTCTGCTAGACTGTTTTCCAATTTCCCCAGAAACTGGAATTGTTTTTTTTTTTTTAAAAGCTATTTGAGAAAAAAACTTCTGGGAAAACTAACTGATATCTCTATACTTATGAACATGTTACTGTGTTCCCTTGTTTACTTTAATTTCTTCCACTGATGGACTGCTGTTGTTTTAATCAAATTATTTCTAAAGTTACTGCTTTGTAGAAGACTTTGAGATCTGGTATTGATAGACTTCCTTGCTACTTTTTAAATTATTATTTTAAAAATTCTTGACATTTTCTTCTTTCATATAAAGTTCCTTCTTGCTTTTTTAGCTCTACAAAATAATCCATCATTTTGAAAAGTATTTTAGAATTTCTCAAATAAAGTGACAAAAATGTCTGTTGTCAGATATTCTACTCCTGGGCCTATCCCATTCTTCACTGATAAGAAGAAACTCCCATTTACACCAAAATATTTATGGTAGCATTTTTTTTGGAGTATCAAAGAAGTACAAATTAAACGTATGTTCATCATCTGGAGAAAGGTCAAATAAATTGTGGTACAAGAATATAATGGGATATTATTGTGCTGTAAGAAATAATGAATAAGATGAATCCCAAGTAGTAAAGGAAGACTTAAAAGAACTGTCACTGAGTAAACAGCCAGGAAAACAATATTTATAACGTAACAATATAAATGAAAAGAACAAATTGTCTCTATGACACCTGCACACCTGCTGTGGAAGCAGACCGATCAGGAGAGTTGTTGAGGCACCAGGGTAATAAGTGTGGTTGCATAAGCCTCAGAATTGGCTTTCTCAGAGAGGGAGAGTTGCTATTCATTTTTCTACTCCCTGACTGGTTGAGCACATACCCCTTGAGATCAGGCTATATCCCCCACTTTGGAGACTACAGCACTATTCAGTCTTTCCACTTGTTCCAAAGCGTGATATGCTAGCCTCTGATTTGAACATTGGCAAAGAATCCCAGTCCCAGACTTCCATTCTTATATTTCTTCTAATGAGTCAAACCAAAATAGGAGGCAGCCAAGGAAACAGTGATAACTTGGCCTTCGTGGTGACGCAGATATGATTCACTTTTCAACTAGCTAGAATTTAGATAGGAATGAAGACATTCATCTGCCAACATCCCACCATCCATCAGTAGTCATTGGAATTTATTTTGTTCAGCTCACAAACTTTCTCAGGTTGACTTTACAGGATGTATCGAAAAGACAAAATAGGAAGATGGATTGCTCTGTCACCCATTCTCATCCTGCCTTTTTTTGGTCTTTGCTCACACTGGCATTCCTATGTTTTGAATCAATTATTCCTCCCAAATCTGGATTCCTGTTTTAAACTATCTTTGGTATCATCATTTGTGTATTTATGCTTCTACAAGGAGATAATAAGCTCTTGCAGACAGCTGGATCTGCTATGACTAACTCCACATACCTAGTGTTATGGATGAGATAATTGAGGCCTACAGGTAGAGCAGAAGTGACTTGCCCAAGGTGATGCGGCAAGATGGCAAAATTAGAGTTTGTGCTACTCTCTCAGTGGTAGACTGTGGGTGACCTGGGGTGAATCAATTCTCTGTCTCAGGGCCCATTTCCTTATCAGTAAAATGAGAGTTAGTCTAGAGTAGTCTCTAACCAGCTCAAAAATCAATAATAGGAAAGGGAATAAGTATTATTTAGAGACTTTTACATGGGGCAGCTAGGTGGCACAGTGGATAGAACAATGGCCCAGGAGTCCCTGAGTTCAAATCTAGCCTCAGACACTTAATAATTACCTAGCTGTGTGGCCTTGGGCAAGCCACTTAACCCCATTGCTTTGCAAAAACCTAAAAAAAAAGAGAGACTTTTACATGTTGTTGTTTGTCTTTTGTTTTCAAAAAGGACAGATATCACAAAAATGGAGATGGCTGGCCACGGTCTGGTTTGCTGTGAATAATCTTGGCATCTTTGATGTCTGACCAAACTCTCTCTCCGTAATTCCTACTTCAGCCATCTTCATGACTGTAAGAACAAACTGTTCTTATTCCCTGTCATTCTGCTGTGAGGAAGTTTTCACATGTTCGGGGTAGACAACTCCCTTAACTCAGTGATGGATTTGAGGCCTGTCTGTTACCCTCAACCTGCATTAGCTGAGAAGGCTTATTGGGGAATAGCCACTGTCCATCTTGGAATCACAGGTGAGAGATGGGGGACAGATGGACATCAAAGGTGAATGAACATCCATGAAAAAGGCTTGCAAGCCCTCAAGCCACAAGTGTGTTAGTCCAGAGACCCTCCATAATGAGCTACTTTGCAAATATTATGTCATTTGACTCTCAAAAGAACCTTGAACCATTCTGAGAGATCTATTAAGGACAAGGCCCTCCACATCCAGAGTATGAATGCAGAGCAAAGTAGACTATGTTTACTTTTTACAACTTTTGTTTTTTTTTCTCTTCTCGTGTTTTCTCCCTCCGCCCTTAGTTCTAATTCCTCTTTCAGAACATGACTAATATGGAAATATGTTAAACACAATTATTACATGTATAACTTTTACTAGATTGTTTGCCACCAATCTAGTGGAGGGGGAGGTGGGAAGGGAGAATAATAGAAAAATGTGGAACTCATAAACTTGCAAACGGATGAATGTCATAAACTATCTTTGTATGTAACTGGAAAAATAAAATTCTTAAAAAAGGGGGGGGCAGGGGTGGCTAGGTGGCACAGTGGATAAAGCACTGACCTTGGAGTCAGGAGTACCTGGGTTCAAATCCGGTCTCAGACACATAATAATTACCTAGCTGTGTGGCCTTGGGCAAGCCACTTAATCCCATTTGCCTTGCAAAAACCTAAAAAAAAAACCCCAAAAGATCAAAAGGGGGGGCAGCTAGGTGGTACAGTGAATAGAGTACTGACTCTGGAGTCAGGAGGATCTGAGTTCAAATGCAGCCTCAGATACTTAATTACCTAGCTGTGTGGCCTTGGGCAAGCCACTTAATCCCATTACCTTGCCAAAAAAAAAAACCCCTAAAAAAAAAGCACCCTGGGAGATAGGGGCAATTAAGGAAACTGAGGCAGACAGAGGTAAAGTGAGGATCATTTAGGTAGTAAGTGGCTGAGGGTGGATATTTACTTAGGCATTCCTGACTCCAAACCTGGTGCTCTAACTACTGTGCCACCTAGATGCCTCTCAATAAGAGTAATAATGATAATAACTAACATTTATAGAACACCTGACATGGTGTTAAGGGCTTTACAAGAATTATCTTAGAGAACAAAATCACTCTAAGAGTCCAGGGAGTACTTGAAAGGCCTAATAAAGTAACTGAAAGAAAAGCTAGGGCATGAAATTATAGCTCAATGAAAACTCAAAAGGAGAGTATAAATGGCTTAAATTGAAGCTCGAAAATGTCAGCAAAGCCGTAGACAATCTATAAGGCAAGAGATAAAATTTAAAATTCCTATGCTATTACTTTCTTTTTACTTTATTTTTCTGGAGGTTTTTCCTTTGGGGGGGTGGTTATGGAGAGAATTTAGAACTTAAGATGAATGTTGAAACTGGGGGAAAATAAAATAAAATAAAATATAAAAAAATGCTTATGCTATAGAGAGAAAGAACAGATAACTAGTCTTTATTTGGCCATTTAATGTTTGTAAGCCCTAACCCTTCATGATCTAAAATTCTCTACAAACTTTATAGATACATATTATCTCATTTTAGCCTTACAACTTTATCTCAGGAACAGAGAATGTTTAATAAATATTTTTTAAATGAAGAAATTAATGGGGCAGGTAGGTGGCGCAGTGGATAGCACACCCGTCCTGGAGTCAGGGGGACCTGAGTTCAGAAGTGACCTCAGACACTTAAAATTACCTAACTGTGTGACCTTGGGCAAGTCACTTAACCCCATTGCCTTAAATCTAAAAAAAAAAAATTATTCTCCTAGAATACTAGAATTTAATCAAAATAAAAATTATGTCAAATAAATGAAGAAATTAGTGACTTCTCTCATGGAATACTTTCCTCAGATGAGTCAGGTTCAACCTTTTCATTTCAGAAAAGAGGAAATTCTAAAGCCCAGAGAAAGGTTCAGTACTGGTCCAGGTAGTAGGCCTGAAGATCACACCATTATGCCATCCTGTCACATATTCCCACCAGGTTTTCCCTGATTCTAAGTCCAGAATCTAAAGAACTCATGAGATGCCTACAGTAAAAAAAATGACTCTGAAAACAGGTCTCAATGAGATCATTTAAGAATCACTGGTATCCCCCAAAAAAATATGAAAGAAAAAAATTACATTTCAAATCATTTAAAAAACTGTCTGGAATTTCATGAGAAGACTCTTAGGTTTGGTACTTAGAAATGTAACTGTTGGGGCAGCCAGGTGGCGTAGTGGATAGAGCACGGGCCCTGGAGTCAGGAGGACATGAGTTCAAATGTGACCTCAGACACTTAATAATTACCTAGCTGTGTGGCCTTGGGCAAGCCACTTAATCCCAATTGCCTTGCAAAAACCTAAAAAAAAATGTAACTGCTAAGAATTCCTAGGCCTAGGAGAACGCATTTCAAGAAAGAACTGTGGTCAGAATCAGGAACTACTCAATAGGAAGGAGAAAAGAAAGACTGGTATATGATAGAGCAAAAAGCAAAGGCCAATGGCTGATACCCAATAATAATTTATTTTGGGAAACTGAGAATAAGAATGGACTACAAGAAAAAATGGACTTTTACCAGAATTCATACCTGGCTAGTATCTTTTGAGAAAAAGGGAGGTGGGTAGAGCCATTGAAATGCAGACAAAAGAAACAAAAGGAATTTAAGATGGGGGATCTTGAGTTTACATCCTAAAAGCAGGAAAAAAATAGTTTTTCTACCTTGTCTAAGGAGCAAAAAGAAAAATTAGCATAAATTCTAGGCTTGATGTTAAGAAACATCACACTAATAATAATATCTCACATTTATATAGGCTTCTATGTTATCTACATTTCTCACAACAAAATTTAAGGTTAGTGCTATAATTATTTCTATTTTATAGCTGAGAAAGCAGGCTGAGAGAGGTTAAATGACTTGTGCAGAATCAGACAGCTAATAAGAATCTTAGATAAGATTTGAATTCAGGGCTTGCTAACTCTAGGTCCGTATTCCATGTGTACCAACTAACTAGTGGCCTCTTAGAATGGGGACTCAACATTTTCTTGTATTATGGACCTCTTTTGGTAATCTAATGGAACTTATGATTACCTTTTCAGCAGAATGTTTTTAAATACATAAAATAAAATATGCAGGATGATAAAGGAAATCAATTATATTAAAAAATTATGATTTTTTTAAAAATGTTAGAGAATAAGAGAAGACAAGGGCAAGGAACTTAGTACTCACTGTATCAGATCCCACAGTTGAAGATCCTTTCAAAATAGGAGTGGAGTGCAGAGAGAAAGGCAAATCAAAAAAATTAATATTTAAATAAAAGAAAAATACTAATAAAAACACTCAAAGATGCAGTTATTGGAGAAATGAAAAACAATATTATTTTTTAATAAACATTCTCAAATATTCTCAATTCAACTATCAACTAAGTTACCCATAGCTAATAATTGCTAAAGACTGTTAGGTAGGCAAAACAAGGAGATATTCTTCCATTTGAAAAGCAAAGAATTTACTAAAATAAAAAAGTCAGTTCCCTTAATTTTGCTTTTTGTGTTTCGTTCTTCTTAGTCTGAAATATATTAAAATAGTCAAATCACAAAAACCAAACTGAGGTTTAAAAGACCCCATATATCCATCTTTTTTCATATTTTTCTGTAAAAAATGTTTTATCAGGAGCCAAGATGGCGACAAGAAGGGATCGAGTCTTAGGAGCTCTCTGATAAAACTCATAAGCTAAGGACTCTAACTAAACTTTCAAGAGACAGAACCCAGAAAGGGACCCAGTGAGGCAGTTCTCCTACTCAAGGTAACCTGGTAAAGAGCAGAAAGGCTCTGCTCCCCGGAGTCGGAGGGGCGCCTGCCAGAGGGGTGGCCTGCCAGAGGAAAAGAACTTCAGCCTCCCCGAGGCAGCCCCAGAGCGCTGGGAGCCACGGCTCCCAGCAGTGGGGGAGTCTCCTGAGCTGCACCTCGGGGAGCACCAGGCACAAAGTGGGGGCACAGCGGGGGACCTCTGCCAGAGAGAGCACTTGGAACCCAGCCCTCAGGGCACACAGCCAGCAGTTTGGTCTTTGGCAGCCCAGACCCAGAAACAGAAGCAGGCGGAGCCTGTAAGCAGGAGCCCCCAGGGCATGAGCCCATTGAGCTGAGGGGGGGGAGTAAAGAGAGACTGCAGAGCTCTGTCCTCTGCCTCTGGAACAGGACTCTGGGGCTCTGAACACATTGAGATCCTGATCGCAGTCTAGGCCCCCCCATAGAACAACAGGGCCCCCCCACCTTGGCCCTGTGGCAGAGGGGGGCGCTTATGGTCATTCACAGACCAGGAGGGAGGACAGAGCCTCACACACTGAGACCCTTGTGGGAGTGTCCCAAAAGCTCAGGAAGCACCCCAAAACCAGGCCCAGGCTGGGAAAATGAGCAAACAGAGAAATAAGAGGAAGACTATTGAGAAATATTTTGCAAATGAGCCCAAGAAGGATCAAAATACTCAGTCTGAAGATGAGGAAGCACAAGCTCCTGCATCTAAAGACTCCAAGAAAAACAGAAATTGGGCTCAGGCTATGATAGAGCTCAAAAAAGACTTTGAAAATCAAATGAGGGAGTTGGAAGAAAAACTGGGAAAAGAAAGGAGAAAGAGATGCAGGAAAAACATGAAAATGAAGTCAGCAGCTTAGTCAAGGAAATTCAAAAAAATGCTGAAGAAAATAGCATGCTAGGGGCAGCTAGGTGGCGTAGTGGATAAAACACCGGCCCTGGAGTCAGGAGTACCTGGGTTCAAATCCGGTCTCAGACACTTAGTAATTACCTAGCTGTGTGGCCTTGGGCAAGCCACTTAACCCCATTTGCCTTGCAAAAACCTTTAAAAAAAAAAGAAAATAGCATGCTAAAAACCAGCTTAGGTCAAATGGATAAAACAGTTCAAAATGTTATTGAGGAGAAGAATGCTTTGAAAAGCAAAATTGGCCAGATGGAAAAAGAGATAAGAAAACTCTCTGAGGAGAACAAATCCTTCAGACAAAGAATAGAATTCAGGGAGACTGATGGATTTACCAGAAATCAGGAATCAATACTCCAAAACCAAAGAATGAAAAATTAAAAGAAAATGTGAAATATCTCATTGAAAAAACAACTGATATGGAAAACAGACTTAGGAAAGAGAATTCCAATATACCTCAAAGTCATGATCAGGAAAAGAGCCTTGACATCATTATCAAAGAATTACTACAGGAAAATTGCCCTGATATTCTAGAAGCAGAGGGCAAAATAGAAATGGAGAGAATCCACAGATCCCCCCGAGAAAGAGATCCCCAAAACCCAACCCCTAGGAATATTATAGCCAAGTTCCAGAACTCCCAAGTCAAAGAGAAAGTATTACAAGAAGCCAGAAAGACACAGTTCAAATATCGTGGAGCTGCAGTCAGGATCACACAGGACTTAGCAGCAACAACATTGGAAGCTTGTAGGACTTGGAATATAATATACCGGAAGGCAAAAGAGCTTAGAATGCAGCCAAGAATGAACTACCCAGCAAGGCTGAATGTCCTCTTCCAGGGAAAAAGATGGACTTTCAATGAACCAGGGGAATTTCAAAGGTTCCTTTTGGAATGGCCAGAGCTGAACAGAAGGTTTGATCTTCAGATACAGGACTCAGGTGAAGCATGGAGATTGGAGGAGAAGGGGAAAATATGAGGGACTTAATGATGATGAACTGCATGTATAGAAAAATGATACTGATAATATTCATATGAACCTTCTCAGTTAATAGAGCAGGTAGAGGGAGCTTTTATAGTTGAAGCACAGGAGAAAGCTGAATTCGAAGATAAAATATGGTGTAAAAATGGAGTCAATAGAAAAAAGGGGAAATGGAATGGGAGAAAGAAAAAAGAGGGGGAATAGTGCAAGATATTTCACGTAAGATTTTTTTTATTACAATGAGCTATTGCAATGATATGGAAGGGGGGAGGCAAGGGGGAATGAGGGAACCTTTGCTCTCATCAGAGATGCCTAGGAGAGGAAACAGCAAATATACTCAATGGGGTATAGGCATCTGGAGTAAGAAGGAGGGGGGAGCAGGGGGAAGGGGTGGGGATGTGAATAAAGGAAAGGGTGGACCATGGGGGGAGAGTGGTCAGATATAACACATTTTCTTTTTTACTTCTTGCAAGGGGCTGGGATTGGAAGGCCTGTCCAGGACCATGGGGCCAGGTGGATTCTGGGCCTAAGGGGTGGTAGGGGGGCTCAGGGCTTCTTGGCCCCAGGACCAGGGATCTGTCTGCTGCGCCACTCAGCGACCCTACAGCAGAGTCAGAGTGAAAGGAGAGAGAAAATATAGTACACGATAGTGGAGAAATAAGAAAAAGGAGGGAGTTGAGATCAGCAATGGCAACGTTGGAAAAATATGGAAGTAACTTTTGTGATGGACTTATCATAATGTGATCCACCCATGACAGAGTTGTTGGTGCTGGAACAAAGACTGAAGCACATTTTTTGCTATTATTATTTGGGGGAGGGTGCAGGGCAAGTGGGGCTGTGTGGCTTGCCTGGGGCCACATAGCAGGGTGATCTTTGGGTGTCTGGGGCCGGATTCGGACCCAGGTGCTCCTGGCTCAAGGGCCAATGCTCTGTCTGCCACCCAGCCACCCCTACTATTATTACTATTTTATTTTATTTTGGGTCTTTTTTTTTCTTCTTTTTGGTTTTTGCAGGGCAGTGGGGATCGGGTGGCTTGCATGTCACATGGCTGGGTGATTGTTGGGTTTATGAGGCTGGATATGGGCTCAGGTGCTCGTGGCTCCAGGGCTGGTGCTTCATCCATTGTGCCACCTGGCCATACCTACAATTATTACTATTATTTTTTTAATTTTAATTTTTTTCTCTCCCCTTTACTTTTTTCGCCCAAGCAAGTCTATCTATATTCATTGGGGGGGGGGGGAGAGGTATTTTGTTTACTTGTAAACAAGAATATTTTAATAATGTAAAACAACATTTATACAAAATGAGAATAAAAAATAAATTTAAAAAAATGTTTTATCTTTTTTCCATATTATAAAGTAAGAAAATATTTTATCAAGCATGGGAGTAAATTGAATATTTTAATCCTAGTTGGAAACTTGTCACTTAAATAACAATACAATCTTTTTTTTTTAGAAATATACCCATAAAATTCAAAGGAAATTCTTAAAAAGAAAATGGTTTTTATCTGGAAGGAAAAAAATAATTTCATGTCTATATGATACAGATAAAGAAATTTACTTCTCAGAGGTTAAATGAACAGTTATGTAAAACAGCTTCCTTATATCATCCAATTAAGTGATTAAAGCAAAAACTGAAAAATTCCACTTCAACCATACCCACCTAGTCTAATGCCATACAAACAATGGCAAAATCAATTTCAAAATTGCTGAAACTTTATTTTATTTTATTTTTTATTAAAGAAATTATTTGAGTTTTGTAATTTTCCCCGATATTACTTCCCTCCCCCTCCCCACGGAAAGCAATCTGTCAGTCTTTATTTTGTTTCCATGTTGTAACTTGATCCAAATTGAGTGTAATGAGAGAGAAATCATATCCTTAAAGAAGAGACAAAAAGTCTAAGAGATAACAAGATCAGAAAATAGGATATCTGGGTTTTTTTCCTAAATTAAAGGGAATAGTCCTTGAACTTTGTTCAAACTCCATGGCTCTTTATCTGGATACAGATGGCACTCTCCTTTGCAGACAGCCCAAAATTGTTACCAATTGTTGCACTGATGGAATGAGCAAGTCCTACAAGGTTGAACATCACTCCCATGTTGCTGTTAGGGTGTATGATGTTCTGGTTCTGCTCATTTCACTCAGCATCAATTCAAGCAAATCCCTCCTGAGTTCCCTGAATTCCCGTTCCTCCTGGTTTCTGATAGAACAATAGTGTTCCATGACATACATAGACCACAGTTTACTAAGCCATTCCCCAACTAAAGGACATTTACTTGATTTCCAATTCTTTGCCACCACAAACAGCTGCTATAAACATTTTTGTACAAGTGATGTTTTTACCCTTTTTCAAAATCTCTTCAGGGTACAGACCCAGTAGTGGTATTGCTGCATGAAAGGGTATGCTCATTTTTGTTGCCCTTTGGGTGTAATTCCAAATTTCTTTCCAGAAGGGTTGGATGAGTTCACAGCTACACCAACAGTATAATAATGTCCCAGATTTCCCACAACCCTTCCAACAATGATCATTATCCTTTCTGGTCCTATTGGCCAGTCTAAGAGGTGTGAGGTGGTACCTCAGAGAAGCCTTAATTTGCATTTCTCTAATAATTAATGATTTAGATCAATTTTTCATATGACTATGGATTGCTTTGATCTCCTCTTCTGTAAATTGCCTTTGCATATCCTTTGACCATTTGTCAATTGGGGAATGGCTTTTTGTTTTAAAAATATGACTCAGTTCTCTGTATATTTTAGAAATGAGTCCTTTGTCAGAATCATTAGTTGTAAAGATTGTTTCCCAATTTACTACATTTCTTTTGATCTTGGTTACAGTGGTTTTATCTGTGCAAAAGCCTTTTAATTTAATGTAATCAAAATCATCTAGTTTGTTTTTGGTGATGTTATTCAACTCTTCCTTAGTCATAAACTGCTCCCCTTTCCGTAGATCTGACAGGTAAACTAGTCCTTGATCTTCTAATTTGCTTATAATATTGTTTTTTTATGTCTAAATCCTGCCTCCATTTGGATGTTATCTTGGTAAAGGGTGTAAGGTGTTGATCTAATCTAAGTTTATTCCATACTAACTTCCAATTTTCCCAAAACTGCTGAAACTTTAAATCAAATCTTTTTTGTCTTCCTTCATAAACTTAGAACATTTCTTTTTTATGTTTTTTTTTTATTTTTTAGGTTTTTTGCAAGGCAAATGGGGTTAAGTGCCTTGCCCAAGGCCACACAGCTAGGTAATTATTAAGTGTCTGAGACTGGATTTGAACCCAGGTACTCTGACTCCAGGACCGGTGCTTTATCCCCTGCGCCACCTAGCCTCCCCTCAGAACATTTCTTAAACACATTTCTATTATCACAGTTCTATAATTCTAACCTATGCTCATTCTACTCTTTTCCAGGTTACCTTGAGTAGGAGAAATGCCTCACTGGGTCCCTCTGTGGGTTCTGTCTCTTGAAAATTTTGTTAGGGGTGGCTAGGTGGTGCTTTTTCTTTACAAGTTCCCTCTCCCATCCCTCTTCCATATATGTATGCATATGCAGAGTCATCATAAAATATATACTTCCAAAGGAGTTAACACGTTTTGCGTGTTAGGTAGACCTCCCCCCCCACATTATCAAGGTTATTCTAGAAAAGTAACAACTATTAAAGGAAGTTGTCTGCATGAAAAGTGAGCGATTTTGTATTTTTCTAAGTACTATGAAAGCCTTTTCCTGATCCACCTCAGGACAACCAATGCTTTGGAAATTTTACAAACCAACCAAAGTTGGTTTTCAAAGTCCACTGATGAGAAATGGCACAAGTCTCTCTCTTCTTTCCTCCTGCTTCTTCTAGCATGGTCCATTAGTTTGGCAACTGCAATTTGCTAAAGCAAGGGTGGTCAAAGTTCAAGCCTTATAAATTTTGTTGGTCTTAAAAGAAACTTGCAATACCCGGCCCTGGAAGCAGTAACCATTTAAGGTGGCAATGGCAAGGGCGGCTTCATTGTAGGTGGTCATAGTGACAAAGCCGAACCGTTTGCACTTATTGGTGTTGAAATCCCGGATGATCTTGACGTTGTTCACTGCTCCAAAGGGGCTGAAAAGCTGCCACAGGGCAGCCTCATCTGAATCAGGGGCCAGGTTATAGACAAAGATACACCAGCCATTGTTAGTGTGTTCTGGGAAGTTCACTCCCATCATGTGGGTCATATTGTCAAAGGAGGAGGGCTGAGGTTCATAGGTCATACTGTCTAGTCCAGATCTGCAATCCTGAGGTTGTTCCTGCTGTGGTCCACAGTAGGGCTGGGAAGGTTGTGACAGCAGGCTAAAGGGGGTCTTTGGGACCTGGGAATAAGCCAACCTCATGAAGAGTCTTTCTGGGAAGCCAAGGAGCTTCTGACCATTGAGGGCCTTGATGGCTTCCTCAGCCTCTGCATTAGTATTAAAAAGGATGAAGGCCACACCCCGGGAGATCCCAGTGAACTTGTTGATGAGGATTCGTGATGTTATGATGGACCCAAAGGGAGAAAAGAGTTCATTGAGCTCTTTCTGTGTCATTGTCTTGGGAAGGCCTCTGACATAAACGTTGGCATCTCGGATGGAGGATGAATTGGGCCGAGCAAAGGACACTTTAATGATTTTGGGAGGGCACTGAAACCTGTCCAGCATGCAGACAGCCTTTTCTGCATCCCTAGGATTCTTATAGTTAATAAAACCGTAACCTAGGCTCTGGCCCGTCATCCTGTCCTGTACTAATTTGTAGGATTGGATCTCACCCACACCGGCAAAGAGTCTGCGGAACTCCTCTTGGGTCATGCTCTGGGGCAGGTAATTGACGATCAGATTGGTCTGGGATTCAGAGACAGCTGCCCAGTTCCCTGCAATCCCTAAGGAGGAAGAGGTACTTGGGAGAGCAAAGTGTTCCTGAGGAGCAGCTGTGGCTGCTGCTTGGAACAGGAGTGAAGGCCGAGAAGGAGACCTAGCTCTGGGAGGGACAGGAAGGGGAGTCCAGGTAAAGTTAGGAGTCAAACCTGGAAACCAGGAGCCCGTAGTGGTATAGCCAAAGTCTTGATCTTCGGTGGCAAAGGCTGAGGAGGGGACAGGAGAAGCAGACAGAGGTACAAATGGTGACAAAGGACCTGGAGCCTGGATGGGACCAGGAGATGGAATGGGAACCCAATCCTGAAGAGGACCTGGAGACTGGATGGGACCAGGAGATGGAACGGGAACCCAATCCTGAAGAGGACCTGGAGACTGGATGGGACCAGGAGATGGAACGGGAACCCAATCCTGAAGAGGACCTGGAGCCTGGATGGGACCAGGAGATGGAACGGGAACCCAATCCTGAAGAGGACCTGGAGCCTGGATGGGACCAGGAGATGGAATGGGAACCCAATCCTGAAGAGGAGCTGGAGCCGGGATGGGAGCTGGAGCTGGGATGGGAGCTGGAGCCGGGATGGGAGCTGGAGCCGGGATGGAAGCTGGAGCCGGGATGGAAGCTGGAGCTGGAACAGGAGCTGGAGTGGGGAGAGGAGCTGGAACGGGAGCTGGAGTGGGAGCTGGAGCTGGTGCTTGAGTTGACAATCCAGGGCTAAGTCCAGGGCTCAGATCAGCAGCCAGAATAGGTACCCAAGCTGAGCTTTGTGTATGGGTCAGAGTGGAACCCAGAGCAGGGATTGGGCCTGGAGCCTGGGTTGAGGCATGGGCCTGGTTAACTGGTAGAACCTGACCCTGGGCCTGACCTTGAGCAAAGGCTAGTTTAGTAATTAGGGAAGGGCTGGGAACCTGGATAAAGGCATGGTTCAGATTAGCTGTTATTGGCTGGCCCTGGGGCCAAACTTGAGACTGAGCAAGGGACATATTAAAAATTGAGGCCTGGTCTGGAGCTGGGATAGAGGCCTGAGTTGAACTAGCCTGAGTATAGGCCATATTAGTGATCTGAAAAAGGCTGGGAGCCTTGGTCAAAACATGAGTTGAATTAGCTGGAAGGGCTTGATCTGGAATCTGAGCAAGGGCCAGATTAGTAGCCAGGGGAGGACTAGGTGCTTGAGTAGAGGTATGGGTCAGATTAGCTGACAGGGCCTGGCCTGGAGTCTGAACAAGGGCCAGATTAGTAGGAGCATTGGGGTCCACAACCTGAGTAGAGATACTGGTCAGATTAGCGTGAGCCCAGGCTAGATTAGTAGCCTGGGCAAGGCCCAGAGACTGGGTAGAGGCAAGAGTCAGATTAGTTGCTAGGGCCTGACCTGGAGCCTGAGCAAAGGCCAGATTAGTAGCCACAGTGGGGCCTGGTGCCTGGGTAGAGGCATGGCTCAGATTCCCAGCAAGAGAGGGGGCTGGAGTAGCCTGGGTAGAGGCATGGCTCAGATTTATAGCCTGGGTAGAGGCATGGTTCAGGATGGGGGCAGGAACCTGGACTGAAGCATGGTTCAAAGAAGCAGTTTGTACCGACTGGGTCAGCTGCAGGGGCAGGGTCTGGGTTTGAGCCTGTACGTGCCCCACCCCACCAGCAGGGAAAGTACTCAGACCATTACCAGAAGACCCTGTGTTGGTGGACCCAAAAGCGTTGCTTGTGTGCCCTTCGCTGTTGTTGGTGTGCCCGTTGGTGGAGGATCCTATGCCGTAGGTGGGACAGTTGGTGGAGAACCCGGAGCCATTGGAGGTATGTCCATTACTGGTGGATTCGGAGGTATGTCCATTACTGGTGGATTCGGAGCTACTGGTATCACTGTGGTCGTTGTTATAGGACGCAGTGGAACTGTTGCTCGCTTCAGGCTCAGTGCTGGGAAGGTTCTTCAGCTGCATTGTTTCTAGAACTGGCTGGACATCTAGCCCCCGGGTTAGAAAAGGTCAAACTGCTGGACTTGCGAGCATCAGGGGCTGGCGGTGGATGGCGGCGGTGGAAGGCGGTGGAAGCCAGGACAGCGCAGGCCCAAGTCCAGCAACCTGGGAGTACTTGCAAGGGAGTGAAGGCCGCGTGCCTCACTCCCAGAGGCCAGCAAGGGAAGTGAGCCTAGGTGCGGAGGGCGCAGCCACTTAGATAGCTTTAGGGGCGGGATCATTACATAAGAATGGAGAACAGAGGCGCATTCATCTCTGCACCTATAGGAGAGTTTGATGACAACGTTGCCATAGCAACTGCAAACAGGTTGGCTAGAGCTTTGTGACGTAACAATGGCAGAGGATAGAGGGTAATAGTAACACCTAGGGGCAGCTAGATAGCTCATTGGATAGAGCACTGGCCCTGGAGTCAGGAGGACCTGAGTTCAGATCCGACCTCAGACACTTAATTGCCTAGCTGTGTGGCCTTGGGCAAGCCACTTAACGCTGTTTGCCTTGCAAAAACCTAAAAAAAAACCCCAATTAGTAAGGGACAGGAGGTTGAGGGGGAAGTAGGCAGAGCCTAAGGGGTCTCCCATGTCTTGTGGTGGGGTCTCAGACTAGGATTTCCTTAGATGGAAAAATTTCTTTGTTTCAATGTGCACCTGGGGCCAAACTCCAAGAATTTAATAGCAAATGGAGAAATTAAGAGGCTAGTTCTTCTCCCCCAACCCTTAGATTAATCAGAGGAGTGACCCAGTAATCATGGATTGGATACAAACAAACTAAACACTCCATGAAGTAAGACTTAAAAAGCTGAAGCAGATCTAACAAATCCCATTCGAACTCCAAAAGGATAAACAAATGGATAAACTTAATAAATACCGTTTATTTGTTTTTATTACTTTTGTCACTTTCCAATGACTCCCTCCCAAAGAGCCCTCTCTCATATCAAGTAAATAATTAAGACAAATCGATCTTTCGGGGCTTATTCATTTAGCTCATCAGGTAGGCATAACTTCATGGCAGAAATGAGGGAGGCATCGCGTCCTTTCCGTCATTCTTTTTTTTATTTTTATTTTTATTTAAGGCAAATGGGGTTAAGTAGCTTGCCCAAGGCCACACAGCTAGGTAATAATTAAATGTCTGAGAACGGATTTGAACTCAGGTCCTCCTGACTCCAAGGCCGGTGCTCTATCCACTGTACCACTAGCTACCCCTCCGTCATGCTTGAGGTCCCAATTGGTCCCTGTGGTGATCTGATTTCTCTTATTTTTCACTGTTGTTTTTCCTCTGCCTTCTGATAGGAACAACATAAGTTGCACTCGGTCTGTTTATTTTTCAGATTATTTATTTATCAGACTGTTTATTATTTATCCTTAATTCGTTATAGTTGTTGTTAAGGTGCAATGATATTCCATTACATTCACATACCACAGTTCCGTTCTTGCCCATGTAAAGGGCATTCATTCTATTTTTCAAGTCTCCTCCCACAAAAATGTAGCTCTAAACATGTATGTATATGTGACCTTTCTCTCTCTGAAAGCCTTAAAGTGGATGTCTAGTAATGGTTTCACGGATTAAAGAGTATACTTTGTTTACGGACTCATAAAATATGATTTCCAATGGATTTCTAGCACAGTTGGACCAGTTTCGCAGCTCCACTTACTGTGCATTAGTTTGCTTTTCTTCCCAAAGCACCATCACCATTTACCATTTCATCCTTTGTCCTGATAGGTGTGCTGGAAAACCTCAGTAGTTTCAGATTCCATTTGTCTCATTATTACTGATTAGGAGCATCTGCTTAGATATATGCCTGTTCATATCCTTTGGCTGGTTATTGAAGAATGGTTCTTATTCTTATAGCCACATGGATTTAAAAGTGAATTCTATCAAAGCAAATAACTTAAGTGCTTCATAAACTGTTAACAAAAATAGAGGGGAAAAGGTACCCTGGAAAAATTCTGTCTGTAAGATAAATAATGGTCCTAATAACAAAACCAGTGGGGCATTAAGCAGAAAAATAAACTATAGATTTTGGTCATGACTGACAAGCGCCATCAGAATTTTAACTGAAAAATGATCACATTGATTAGTTAGGGCAGAATTGTAATGAGAGATCCATCAGTTGGCTGTCTTGGGGAGGGGGTAAAGGAAAGAAGGGAAAGAAAAATTTTACAAAAATGAATGCCCAAAATTATCTCTACATGTAAATGGAAAAATAAAATAGTATAAAGATTAAAAAAGAAGAAAACCTAAGCTACATACAATCAAAAGCAATTGACTTGAAAAGTCAATTGCCTTATTATTAATTTTAGGAGAGGGTTTTGTAGGGCAATGGAGTTAACCTGACTTTACCAAGGTCATAAAGATAATTAAGTATCAAGTATGTGAGGTCTGAATTTGAACTGAGATTCTCCTGATTCCAAGACAGATGCTCTATCCACTGCATCACCTAGCTGCCCCTCTCTTATTATTTTTTGTTATATGGTTAAGATTGGTCTGCATTTTAATAAAATTGTAATAAATTTCATTAAAAATCAATTAGTGGGGCAGCTAGGTGGCGCAGTGGATAGAGCACTGGCCCTGGAATCAGGAGTACCTCAATTCAAATCCGGCCTCAGACACTTAATAATTACCTAGCTGTGTGGCCTTGGGCAAGCCAGTTAACCCCATTTGCCTGGCAAAAACCTAAAAAAAAACATCAATTAGTAAGCATTCATTAAGTGTCTATATGTCATATACTTAAATGCTAGGGAATCAGAGGTAAAAAACAGTTCCTACTTTTATTTTTTTATTTTTATTTTTTTTTAGGCTTTTGCCAGACAAATGGGGTTAAGTGGCTTGCCCAAGGCCACACAGCTAGGTAATTATTAACAGTCTGAGGCCGCATTTGAACTCAGGTCCTCCTGACTCCAGGGCCAGTGCACCTAGCCGACCCCTAGTTCCTACTTTTACAAAGCTCACAGACTTATGGGGGAAAAAACATACAATTATATACAAATAAGATATAGCCTGGAAAAATTGGAGATAATCTATAGAGAGGAAGTAATATACTAATAAGTGAGATTGGGAAATGAGCCTTGTGGAGGTATAATTTTGGATGGAATCTGACAGAAGCCAGGGAATCCAGGAGGTAGAAATGAGGAAAAAGAATTCCAGGTCCAGGGGCAGCTAGGTGGCATAGTGGATAAAGCACTGGCCCTGGAATCAGGAGTATCTGGGTTCAAATTTGATCTCAGACAGTTAATAATTACCTAGCTGTGAGGCCTTGGGCAAGCCACTTAACCCCATTTGCCTGGCAAAAAGCTAAAAAAAAAAAAAGAATTCCAGGTCCAGGACAGACATAGTAGATGAGAGTGCTGTGTGCAAATAACAGGAAGGAGGCCTGAGTCCCTGGGTCACTCAGTAGGTTGAGACAGTAAGGTAGAGAATGCTGAAAATGTGGAGGTAGGCCAAGTTAGAAAAGGCTCTGAATACCAGAGAATTTTAGATTTGAAACTGGAGGTAATAGTGAACCACTGCAGTTTATTCAGGAGGAGAGATTTGAGGTAGAGAGATAAGCCAGCAAGTTGTTGTAATTCTCCAGGCAGGAGGTAATGAGGGCCTGCATCAGGGCAGTGACAGTTTCAGATGAGAAAAGGGAGTATGGAGGAGAGATGTGTTACTGAAGTAAAATTGTAAGGACTTGGCAACAGATTGGATGGGAAGGGGAGAGTGCATGGAAGTTCAGAAGGAGTAAAAGGAAGGTTGTGAGTCTGGGTGACTGGGAGGATTGTGGTAGCCATAACAGTAAACAAATAACAGTAAGAGGGAAGTTAGGGAAAGGGGAAAAAAGGTAAGATGGCTGAGATGTGTGTGTGTGTGGGGGGGGGGAGAGATGTAATGAAATTATGAGTTCAGTTTTGGACATGACTTTTTTCATTTTTTATATTTTATTTTTTTCCAACTACATGTAAAAAGTTTTCAGCATTCATTTTTTAGGGGTTTTTTTGCATCTACATTCATTTTTGTAAGATTTTGAGTTCCAAATTTTTCTCCCTCCCTTCCTTCCCTTTCCCCTCTCTAAGACAGCAAGTAATCTGGTATAGATTATATAGAATATGTTGATTTTAAGATATTTTAGGGACATCAAGTTCAATATGTCTAAGTGACAGATGGAGATGCTGAACTGAACTGGATAAATAGATCTGAGAACTATCTTCATAGAAATAATTGAATCCTCAAGGGCTAATGAGATCACCACATCCTGTGACCCCAGTCCTATGTGAAAGTCTTTTTATTTGTCTGTTTTTTGCAAGGCAATGGGGTTAAGAGACTTACCCAAGGTCACACAGCTAAGTAAGTATTATAGGTCTGAGGACAGATTTGAACTCTAGTCTTCCTGACTCCAGGGTTGGAGCTATATCCACTGTGCTACCAAGCTGACCCAAGAGCACTAACCTTAGGGTCAGGAGGACAGGAGTTTGAATCCAGCCTTAGACACTTGACTCTTACTTAGTTGTGTGATCTTGGGCAAGTTACTTCACCCTGACTGCCTCCTATCCAGGGCCATCTCCAGTGGTCCTGATTTCTATCTGGCCACTGGACGCAGATGGTTCTGGAGGAGAAAATGAGGCTGATGACTTGACATAGCCCCCCTAACTCAAATCCAATTCATGTCTTTTCATGGGATCACCTCCCTGATGCCATGGTCTTCTTTGAGAATGAAGGCCAAAGAACCTTTTGTGAGACCCAAGAGGACAGAAAAGTTTCAAGCAGCCATTGTCTTCAAGGAGCCTGCAGTCTAGTTCAGCATGATTTTTGATCAATCCAGGCTGAAAAGAAAAAGAATCAACATAATCCAATGCTAGTATGTGATACAAACTACAAATACTGTTGGAAATTAGGGACGGAAAGATCATTGTGACATGGGGCTTTTTGGAGGAGATGGGGAGGCTTTAATCTGGGCCTAAGTAGAAGCACCATTTAGCTGGCCACAACACAGAATAAAATCCAGTCTAAATATACACATATACAGATATATTTGTCCATATCTACATTTACATATACAAATATATTATTTAATATATACGATATTGACATCTCTATATTATATACATATATTACATACACATAATATGTATGTAATATAATACATTTATATAATGTATGTATTATATAATATTATATATTATATAAATGTATTATATATGTGTAGGATAATAATCCACTTTAAAAAAATATAGACTCATCTGAGCAAAAAGGAAAGTTTGTTTTAACTTTTCTCAAGAAAAAGGCACCTCAAAGGGGCAGCTAGGTGGCGCAGTGAATAGAGCACTGGCCTTGGGGTCAGGAGTACCTGAGTTCAAATCCGGCCTCAGACACTTAATAATTACCTAGCTGCGTGGCCTTGGGCAAGCCACTTAACCCCATTGCCTTGCAAAAACTAAAAAAAAAAAGTAAAAGGCACCCCAAGTCTCACAAAGGTAGTGAAGATCAAGGAGCTGCCCCAAGGTGATAGTCAAGCAAGATTATAAGGCCTAGCATGATTTCCCTCTCCCCAGCCCCCCTCTCTTCCAACCTGATTGGTTAAGGTTTTCAGAGTTACAATCTTTACATGAAAAATCTACCTAGCAACAAAGAGAAGAATAAAATGTTTTCATAAAATATTACCTCACCATCCAGATGGTGAGGGTATCAAAGCAAGATTTTTTTTTCTTTTAGGTTTTTGCAAGGCAATGGGGTTAAGTGGCTTGCCCAAGGCCATGCAGCAAGGTAATTATTAAGTGTCTGAGGCCGGATTTGAACTCAGGTACTCCTGACTCCAGGGCCAGTGCTCTATCTACTGCGCAACCTAGCCACTGCTAAAAGATTTCTAATGACCTTTTTGATATCTACCTAAATGAATTACTCTCTGAGTATACAAGGTCTTCTAAGGAACTCTACTATCCCTTTAGTTTAGTACTTATCAAACAAGAAAAGGCAGGCTACTGTTCTCACAATCCATTATAAAATAGGTGACTGAGACTGCAAGGTCTCTTCTCTGGAAGTATTCCATTATTTCCCTCCCTAACAGAATCAATGCAAGGTCTTTCTAGAAATAGTCCATTCCCTAGTAGAATTAGGAGGGTACAAGGACTCTATCCCTCTTTCTTCTAAGAATAGTCTAAATGTAATAGTCTGTCTTTAATGATTTTTAACCCTGAGAGGACTTCACTAGGAATATTAACTCTTAAGGGGGAATATCCAACTTACTCCCTCCTCTTTTTTTCTAAATATATATATTTGGCATCTTAAGTCCTCTCATACTATCCTTGATATCCTCTCTCTTTTCCTGTCCACTTGGGATCCATCTTCTTGGAACTCTGACCAAACAACTCATATACACACATAGACATGGAGGAAGATGAACTCATCTGGTCTTTCTCTCTCTTTTCCCTTGGAGACATTCAAAACCTTTTTATATCTGCAGAGTCTCTTCCAATCTCCAGTTCAGATGACTTGTTGAGATTTCCTCTTCTGGTAAAGGAACTTCTTAACACAATATCTTATCAGACACATTCATATTTTTGTCATTAGACCATAAAATTCTAAAGCTATTAAAATTCACATTTTGCCTTACTCACTGTCACATTGATATACATACTTTACTTTAAAAAAATAGTGTCCATAATCGTTGACTTCACAAATGAATGTGTTGAAAATGATCAAGTTAACTTGAGCTTATAATATTTACATTAGATGACAATCTTTGTACAGAGTGTCCAGCAAGTGACATGTAAATAGCCTTAATCTCTTGCTCTTCATTAAAATAATAACTCAATTATCCTTAACTAAAATAAATTCTCCTTTCTTCCCCAAATATTTCTTAACTAAACCACAGATAATTCTTCTCCTGATATACTCAGCTGACTTACATTCCCTTCTCAAAGTAGAACTGAAACTGCTACTGCACAGAAGTATATTTTGAGATTATATAACCTTCTTTATTCTTCTTACCTAAATATCCTTTCCCTAGCACAAAATAAAATAAAATCAAAGAATCTTAATTCTTCTCAAAACATATAGCTAACAATAGAGGTTGAAACCTCAAGCTGGCCTATCTAGTTATTAAACTCCACTTGATCTAAGATTTCTATATCAGATTGACTTTAATGATTTGCTATAAAGATCTAGGACATCAAAGGAAAATTCCTTTTTAGATGCAATTTAGAGTGTCAGTTTCCAGGCAGAGGTCATGTGGATAATCAAATGCCTTAAGTCAAATTTCAGATTTATCTGGTGAGACATTATTCTAATGTCACATTTGGGGAAGTCAAATCGAAAGGGTCCAACCTCAGGTTGCACAGAAAAGTTGCCCCTTTGGCTTTTTCTCCCAATACACCTGTCACCTGTGTAGTATCCAAACCTCCTTCAGGCTTTCACACTTCAAGAGAGCATTGACTCAACAGCACTTCCTTTGCAGATCATACCTGATGTCAGATACAAAACAAAAGTCAATTAAAAGTCCCATGATCTAAAATAGTAATTCCATCTAATTAAATCTCTAAGTGAATCCATTTCACAAGGACTAAATGCCAATTCTAATCTGGATTGTGGGGGGGGTCACAAACAATCAGTCCCCTCCCCTACACATATATCACCTATATCTACTCTGAGTGTCCCTGTCATCAGAATACATTAAATAAAGTGACTTTCTAAAACATTCAAAAAGCAGCCAAGTTCCCCCAGCATCTGGAACATTTCTTAACAAAAAACAAACAAAACTTCTTCACAAATAAATGTTTCATAATTCAACTAGAATGTCTATCCTCCTGGTGGCACTAACTTCTAATCTGCAGACCCACATCACTTCTTTCTGAAAGATGGTATAGTAGATGCCTCTTGGCTATCCTCCTGTATTACAATAAATAAACACATCCTTTGGCTAGGAGATTATTCTAAGAATTCTCACATAACAATTAGCCAGAGCCTGTCACCAAAAAAAGCACAAATTATTATCATTATTTTCTTTCCCATGGTGCTCAGGTGCTTGTATTTCAAAGCAAACAACCACAATTTTGAGATTATAAATATAAATATATATCCATACATAGTACCAAAAAAATTCATATATATATGAAATTGGCAAGTTCTCATGCAAACAATTCTCTATAATAAACCTGTTTAATTATTAGTCATGTTTGAAATACAAATTATTATTTTTCAGAATTTATTCAAAGGGCAGCTAAGCGGTGCAGTAGATAGAGCACTGACTCTGGATTCAGGACATGAGTTCAGATATGACCTCAGACCTCAGACACTTAATAATTACCTAGCTGTGTGACCTTGGGCAAGTCACTTTACCCTATTGCCTTGCAAAAAACAAACCAAAGAAAAGACATTAAGAAGAATTCATTCAACTCATTAGAATATCTCTAAATTTAGAAAAAAACAGTAATAAGTGTAACACATTGAGAACTAGGTCTCACAAAACAATCTTTCCATTATTACATTCATACCTGCACCTACAGATCTAGAGCAAGGTCCGACACATCATTTAAAAATTTCAGGGAACCCAGAGAGTCATGACCTTTGATAACTTCCCTCATTATTCCTACAAAGCAATCAATCATTAATTTCAGGTTTGACCACATTACAGCAAAAGTTTATATTTCCAAAAGTAGATCACTCTTCAACATCTTATTCATTGATAAGTCATCTAATTAAGATTACATAATTTTTAATTTCCTAATCATTTTCCAAAGTCCCTTGCATTTATTCAACATTATTGGAAAGGGTATCTTGTAGTTATACTATTCTGCTGAATCTGCATTTAATATGGAGGAAGAAATTGGCAATCTTACTTCTTTAAAATTTAAACATTCATGATTATAGTAATCTGCTGTACGATAAACCCAAAGAATCCGGCCATTGGGATAAAAACTCCCTCTTTGATAAAAACTGCTGGGATAATTGGAAGTTAGTATGGAAGAAACTTAGATTAGACCAATACCTAACACCCTTTACTAAGATAACATCCAAATGGGTACAGGACTTAGACATAAAACACAATACTATAAGCAAATTAGAAGATCAAGGACTAGTTTACCTGTCAGATCTATGGAAAGGGGAGCAGTTTATGACTAAGGAAGAGTTGGAGAACATCACCAAAAACCAATTAGATGATTTTGATTACATTAAATTAAAAAGCTTTTGCACAGATAAAACCACTGTAATCAAGATCAAAAGAAATGTAGTAAATTGGGTAACAATCTTTACAACTAATGATTCTGACAAAGGACTCATTTCTAAAATATACAAAGAACTGAGTCATATTTTTCAAACAAAAAGCCATTCCCCAATTGACAAATGGTCAAAGGATATGCAAAGGCAATTTACAGATGAGGAGATCAAAGCAATTCATAGCCATATGAAAAAATGCTCTAAATCATTAAGTATTAGAGAAATGCAAATTAAAGCTTCTCTGAGGTACCACCTCACACACACCTCTCAGATTGGTCAATATGACAAGAAAGGACAATGATCATTGTTGTAAGGGATGTGGGAAATCTGGGACACTATTACACTGTTGGTGGAGCTGTGAACTCATCCAACCTTTCTGGAGAGCTATTTGGAACTACGCCCAAAGGGCAACAAAAATGTGCATACCCTTTGACCCAGCAATACCATTACTGGGTCTATATCCTGAAGAGATGAAGAAAAAGGGTAAAAACATTACTTGTACAAAAATATTTATAGCAGCCCTGTTTGTGGTGGCAAAGAATTGGAAATCCAGTAAATGTCCTTCAATTGGGGAACTGTTTAGCAAACTGTGGTATATGTGTGTCATGGAATACTATTGTTCTATTAGAAACCAGGAGGGAGGGGATTTCAGGGAAGCCTGGAGGGATTTGCATGAACTGATGCTGAGTGAGATGAGCAGAACGAGAAAAACACTGTATACCCTAACAGCAACATGGGAGTGATGATCAACCTTGAAGGACTTGCTCATTCCATCAGTGCAACAATTGGGAACAATTTTGGGCTGTCTGCAAAGGAGAGTGCCATCTGTATCCAGTTAAGGAGCTGTGGAGTTTGAACAAAGTTCAAGGACTCAAGGACTATTCCCTTTAATTTAGAAAAAAAACAGATATCTTATTGTCTGATCTTGTTTCCACTTAGACTTCTTGTCTCTTCTTTAAGGATATGATTTCTCTCTCATCACACCCAATTTGGATCAAGGTACAACATGGAAACAAAGTAAAGACTGACAGATTGCTTTCCATGGGGAGGTGGGGAAGTAAGATTGGGGGGAAAATTGTAAAACTCAATATCTTTAATAAAAATTAATGTAAAAAAATTTAAACATTCAATCCTTAACCTGCATGAAACATAAAGTTTTCATGCCGACATCTCATTTTCTTAAAGCAAAACAAAACAACAGGTTTTCTTAAAGTTAACCTTATAATTATCTTTTACACACAAACCTCTTCTGAATTTGTGCTTTATAAATTTATTTCTCTTCTTCCAAAAACACTTCTATTTTCAAAACAAAGAAAATAAGATTCTCCATGAATTTCAATCTTATACATATGATAATTTCAAAAGCCCAGTGTATACTTTTACCCATGCTTGCGTTACATTTACATATATAATAAATAAGCTACATTGATTACAATTTTAAATTTAAAAAAGTTGTTTAAATCTGTTCTTATACAAAGTTTACTAATTTTTCACTACATATTTCAATTTCATGTAGTTTTCCTTTACTCCCCAAAATTTTGCAACACAGAAAAATTCTTAAGACCAGTTGTTGCTAAAAATCCCTTTTTGTGATTACAAAATTTTCTTTATACTTCTCTCAAATTCCAAAAGTCATATTCCAAATAACCTTGAATCATTTTATTTTTCAAAGCCAAAAAAAGTTGCAAATTCTTTTTATCTTGATCAGTGCAATTCTAACTTCTCAATGCTCTCATTTATAAGAGCTTTCTATCCTCACTGACCAACATTTCTTAATATTAGAACAGTTTATCTTCTGGGAATTGGAGACTCTCCTCAATTTGAGATATTAAGGTAATATGTATTAATTTCTGTACCTTTACTATTTATCATTAGTTACTCACCCCAGATTTTTTCCAGATATATGAACTATACCCCAAACATATTTTGAATCATTGTTTCCCGATTCCCTTTGTTTAATAATTCTGAAATTTGATTAAGATAACTCACAGTCTATCCTGCAATAGTATTTTTTTAATTTTTTAATTTAATATTTATTCACATTTTGTACAAATAATGATTTTTACATTAGTAAAATATTCTTGTTTAAGAGTAAACGAAATACCCCCTCTCCCCCATAAATGTAGACTTGCTTGAGTGATAAAGTAAAGGGGAGAGAAAAAAATTAAAATTAAAAAAAAATAATAGTAATAATTGTAGGTATGGCCAGGTGGCACAATGGGCAGAGCACCAGCCCTGGAGCCACGAGCACCTGGGCCCTCATCCAGCCCTGTATACCCAACAATCACCCAACCGTGTGACATGTAAGCCACCCGAACCCCACTGCCCTGCAAAACCAAAAAAAGAAAAAAAAGAAAAAAAGACTCAAAATAAAATAGTAATAATAATAGGGGTGGCTGGGTGGTGGACAGAACATTGCCAGGAACACCTGGGTCCAAATTCAGCCTCAGACACCCAAGGATCACCCTGCTATGCGGCCCCAGGCAGGCCACCCAGCCCCATTTGCCCTGCACCCCCCCAAAAAAAATAATAATAAAAAATGTGCTTGAGTCTTTGTTCCAACACCAACAACTCTGACATGGGTGGATCACATTCTTTATGGTAAGTCCATCACAAAAGTTACTTCCATATTTTTCCACTGTTGTCATTGCTGATCGCAACTCCCTCCTTTCCTATTTCTCCACTACCATGTACTATATTTTCTCTCTCCTTTCACTCTGACTCTGCTGTAGGGTGTCTGAGTGGTGCATCAGACAGATCCCTGGCCCTGGGGGCAAGAGGCCCCAAGCCCCCATACCACCCCTTAGGCCCTATGGTCCCGGACAGGCCATTCAATCCCAGCCCCTTGCAAGAAGTAAAAAGGAAAATGTGTTATATCTGACCACTCTCCCCCCATGGTCCATCCTCTCCTCCATCACTCTTGTCCCCCCCTTCCCCCGTCCCCCCTCTCTCCTTCTTACTCCAGATTTGTATACCCCATTGAGTATATATGCTGTTTCCTCTCTTAGCCACCTCTGATGAGAGCAAAGATTCCCTCATTCCCCCTTGCCTTCCCCCTTCCATATCATTGCAATAGCTCATTGTAATAAAGAAAAATCTTATTATATGAAATATCTTGGCCTATTCCCCCCTCCTTTTTCTTTCTCCCATTACATTTCCCTTTTTTTCTATTGACTCAATTTTTACACCATATTTTATCTTCAAATTCAGCTTTCTCCTGTGCTTCATCTATAAAATCTCCTTTTCCCTGTTCTGTTAATGAGAAGGTTCATATGAGTATTATCAGTGTCATTTTTCTATGCAGGAATACATGCAGTTCATCATCATTAAGTCCCTCATATTTTCCCCTTCTCCTCCAATCTCTATGCTTCACCTGAGTCCTGTATCTGAAGATCAAACCTGTTCAGCTCTGACCATTCCAACAGGAACATTTGAAATTCCCCTGGTTCATTGAAAGTCCATCTTTTTCCCTGGAAGAGGACATTCAGCCTTGCTGGGTAGTTCATTCTTGGCTGCATTCTAAGCTCTTTTGCCTTCCGGTATATTATATTCCAAGTCCTACGAGCTTCCAATGTAGTTGCTGCTAAGTCCTGTATGATCCTGACTGCAGCTCCACGATATTTGAACTGTGTCCTTCTGGCTTCTTGTAATATTTTCCCTTTGACTTGGGAGTTCTGGAACTTGGCTATAATATTCCTAGGGGTTGGTTTTTTGGGATCTCTTTCTCGGGGGGATCTGTGGATTCTCTCCATTTCTATTTTGCCCTCTGCTTTTAGAATATCAGGGCAATTTTCCTGTAGTAATTCTTTGACAATGATGTCAAGGCTCTTTTCCTGATCATGACTTTCAGGTATTCCAATAATTTTTAAATTATCTTTCCTAAGTCTGTTTTCCATATCAGTTGTTTTTTCAATGAGATTATTTCACATTTTCTTCTAATTTTTCATTTTTTTTGGTTTTGAAGTATTGATTCCTGATTTCTGGCAAATCCATCAATCTCCCTGAATTCTATTCTTTGTCTGAATGATTTGTTCTCCTCAGAGAGTTTTCTTATCTCTTTTTCCATCTGGCCAATTTTGCCTTTTAATGCATTCTTCTCCTCCATAACTTTTTGAACTGTTTTATCCATTTGACCTAAGCTGGTTTTTTAGCATGTTATTTTCTTCAGCATTTTTTTTGGATTTCCTTGACTAGGCTGCTGACTTCATTTTCCTGTTTTTCCTGCATCTCTCTCATTTCTTTTCCCAGTTTTTCCTTCTAACTCCCTCATTTGATTTTCAAAGTCTTTTTTGATCTCTGTCATAGCCTGAGCCCAATTTCTGTTTTTCTTGGAGTCTTTACATGCAGGAACTTGTGCTTCCTCATCTTCAGACTGAGTATTTTGATCCTTCTTTGGCTCATTTGCAAAATATTTCTCAATGGTGTTCTTCTTTTTTCTCTGCTTGCTCATTTTCCCAGCCTGAGCCTGTTTTTGGGGTGCTTCCTGAGCTTTTGGGACACTTCCACAAGGGTCTCAGTATGTGAGGCTCTATCTTCCCTCCTGGTCTGTGAATGACTATATGCGCCCCCCTCTGCCACGGGGCTAAGATGGAAGGGGCCCTGCTGTTCTATGGGGGGCCCTAGACTGCAATTAGGATCTGAATGTGGACAGCCCCCATAGTCCTGTTCCAAGAGCAGAGGACAGAGCTCAGCAGTCTCTCTCTCTCTTCACTCCCCTCCCTAGGTTCAATGGGCTCATGCCCTGGGGGCTCCTGCTTACCAGCTCCACCTGCTTCTGTTCCTGGACCTGGGCTGTGCTGGCCAGACTGCTTACTGTGTGCCCTGAGGCCTGGGCTCCATGTGCTCGCTCTGTCAGAGGTCCCCTCGCTGCTCCCCCAATTTGTGCCTGATGCTCCCCGGGGTGAAGCTCAGGAGACTCCCCCATTGAAGTGAGCTGCAGCTCCCAGTGCCCTGGCACTGCCTCTGGGAGGCTGAAGTTCTTTCGCTCTGGCAGGCCACCCCTCTGGCAGCCGCACCTCCGACCCCAGGGGAGCAGAGCCTTTCTGCTCTTTCCCAGGTTACCTTGAGTAGGAGAACTGCCTCTCTGGGTCCCTCTGTGGGTTCTGTCTCTGGAAAATTTAGTTAGAATCCTTAGCTTATTAGTTTTATGAGAGAGCGCCTTTCTTGTCGCCATCTTGGCTCCCCTGCAATAGTTTTGACACCAAGGCCATTCTGTCCCTATCTATTACAGCATTTTCCATTAATTCTTTTTCCTCCTATGACTCTGGAGGAGCCATAAAACATTAAAATAAAAAACCAAACCCCTTAATTGAATTTGAAATCACCTCCCAAGGCCCCCCCAAATCCCCAAACTCAATCTTTTTATTTACATAATATCAAACCTGCTCAAATCTCCTGTTCACATGCTTTAACTAATTTCCATACTTAACAAATGGTTCAAAAACCCCAATTGTCTGTATGCCTTGATTCTCTTCCCAGTACTTTCAGAACTTCTTACTCAGACTATACAATTTACATTTTCCCTTCATATTCTGTTCCATTACTCTTTTTCATTAACTCTTTTTTTGACTGTAGTTAATACTGTTCTGAACTGGCTATATAAACCACAGACATGATTTCACTTTCCAGCAAACATTTTCCATTCAAAGAATTTAATATTTAACACTTTTTATTTTAACTGGTAAAACTTTCTTTTTTGGTTTTTGCAAGGTAAATGGGGTTAAGTGGCTTGCCTAAGGCCACACAGCTAGGTAATTATTAAGTGTCTGAGACTGGATTTGAACCCAGGTCCTCCTGACTCCAGGGCTGGTGCTTTATCCACTGTACCACCTAGCCACCCCACTGGTAAAACTTTTGAGAAAGCTAACAACTACTCAAAAAAACTCACAGCCTAATTGGAATATCACCTCCTCCCTTCTTCAGATAGAATAAACCACATAACTTTTCTCATAAGGATGCAGGTTCAAAATCTTTCTTGGGGGATCTTCTGTTCTTAGGTTCCCCCCCCCCTTATTCCATTACTCTCTGTAATGACTATCACTACCAGAATCTATACTAAGAAACTCCTGAAACTATAATATTACAGTATCATTCTGGTAAAAGATTAACTATTTAGTTTCCCTTTTCTGGCATTTCTGTGTATCCAAATTATATACTTTAGAATTAACCTTACTCTCTTGACTTTCTGCGATTTACTTCCCCAAAACCTTTTTCAGATTAAAATAACATTTCTTTCTATGATTTCTTTATTTAATATATTTAGTAATTTTCATTGTCTCATTCCTGTCTTTTTAGCTTCAAAATAAGGTCCCTTTTAATACTCATTTTACTAAGTCTTCATGAAACAATTCTCTCTATTATTAATTAGTCCCTTTTTCTAAATAAGTTCCCTTTTTGCTCCTGTTTGTCTCCCAAGGTCTAGAGATAACAAACCAAACAAAAAAAAAAACCAAAAAAAAAAGACCAGGCAAGAAACCCAGAGAAAAGCAGCAGGGAGGGGGAGGAGGGAGAGGAGGAGAAAGCATTCTAGCAACACAGAATCATAGTGAAAAAGCTGGGAAGAGAAAAAGTCAACAGCATTTTATCATTTTCTGCACTTTTCCCTGATATTTTAGTTCCTTATTCCAATTACTAAGTTTAAGTCCCAGTGGACTATCTCCCGGCACTTCAGGAAAGGATTGCAATAATTTACTGCAGCTGCTGTGCTTTGAATTTGACTCTCCCATTTTTACAGCCTAATGCTGTCTCTTGGAATTTCTCCTAGAAAGATTTATTTATTTACTTTGTTCAAACCCCAGAGCTCTCAGTTGGCACTTTCAGACCCTTCGCACTACGGACTTGAACTGGGTGGGCTCCCGGAATCTCTCTCATCAGATTGCCTGACAGTTCTACGAACTCTAACCATGTAAACTGGCCCTACGGACTCGAACCACATGGGCTTGGCAATTTAATTGCATGGGAGTATTTCCACTCTCTCTGTTTTTTCTGCCCCAAATGAATTCAACCTGCAGATTTGAATTCTTTTTCAGAAGCAACAAGAGTAGGGTTACCTAGAACCTGCTAGGAGTGCCGTTCCTGGGTCTTCCCCGTGCCTCCGGAGGTCTTCTGGCTTTCAATTTTGCACTAAGTCTCTTTTCGGGTTCTTTCCCTCACTCCTCAAAGAATCTACCTGGGCACTAGATCACAAGCTGCTGAAAACATCCCAGCATGGCGCCTGCTTGTGCTTATTCCAAAGATAGTCTTAGGGAGGGGGTTAAGATTCCTGGCTGATGCACCATAATCTGTGTGGGATAAAAATCCACTCAAAAAATACAGAGACTCCTTTGAGCAAAAAGGAAAGTTTATTTTGGCTTTTCTCGAGAAAAGGAACCCCCAAGTCTCACAAAGGTAGTGAAGATCAATGAGCTGTTCCAAGGTGACAGACACGTAAGAATATATGGCCTAGTATGATTCCCCCCTCCCTAGTCCCCTCTCTTCCAACCTGATTGGTTAAGGTTTTCACAGTTCCAATCTTTACAGGAAAAATCTACCCAGCAACAAAGAGAAGAATAAAATGTTTTCATAAAATATTACCTCATCATCCAGATGGTAAGGGTATCATAAGAAGATTTTTGGGTTTTTTTGTAAGGCAAATGGGGTTAAGTGGCTTGCCCAAGGCCACACAGCTAGGTAATTATTAAGTGTCTAAGGCTGAATTTGAACTCAGGTCCTCCTGACTCCAGGGCCGGCGCTCTATCTACTGCGCCACCTAGCCGCCCCCAAAAGAAGATTTCTAATGACCTTTCTGTTATCTATCTAAATGAATTACTCTCTGAGTATACACGGTCTTTTAAGGAACTCTGTCTTCTTAGTCTAGTACTTATCAAACAAGAGAAGGCAGTCTACTGTTCTCACAGTCCATTATCAAACAGGTGGCTAACCAAGACTGCAAGGTCAATGCAAGGTCTTTCTGGAAATCATCCACTGTTTCACTACCTAGCAGAATCGGGAGGGTGTCTGACTGGGAATGCAAGGTCTCTCTCCCTCTTCTAAGAATAGTCTAAGGGTAATAGTCTGTATTTTAATGATTTTTAACCCTGAGAGTACTTCACTAGGAATACTAACTCTTAAGAGGGAATATTCCACTCATATACAATAATGTATATAATATAATACATATATTACATACATATATAAGACATATATATTACATATAATATATATATATGAATAGGTATATATAATACCCATCACAGCATGTGTATTTATATACACATTATTTAAAATAAAATATATAGCATTTAGATAGGTATATAGATATATATACAAACATATATATCCATATATTATATGCAATATTGCTTTTCCTCTCAGATTTCTCACCTTCTTCCATCACTTGGACCCAGGTGGAGGCAACCGAGCATCCTTTGCCCAAAAGCCCCGGGAATAGCATTGTCTCCTGGGCCACAGGCCCTCTGCAGTTGTCAGCCAAGGAAGCAGCCTCTGTGGAGACTGAATCTCCATTGTTCTCAACATCACCAATAACAGAATTGCTTACAAGCCAGAAAACATAGTTCTTAGGAAGAGGTTTACAAGGAAATACAGACAAGCAGGGCAACTTTGAAATGAACATACTGAATTTAGCATGGTTTTTTTTTAAATAATATAAATTCAGCAAAATAGGTTTATGGACAAACCTATTTTTCTGTGTATGTGAAAAATATGCTTGATGATGTTTATCAAGTATAGGAGAAAAAAGGAAGACATTTATAAGAAAGAAAAGAAAAACTCAACAAAGTTCTTGCTTTATCAAATAATTTAAAATCATGAGGTCTATTCAATATGATTTTGTCAATAGAAATGACCCTAAATATGATACATTGCATTCTCAACAAAGGGCCCTTTCATATGCTTACAGGAGAATCTCCCCCCATGTGTGTTAGTATTCTCTTATATTAGTCTCTTGAAAGCAGGGAATGTCTTGCTTTTCTATTGGGCTCCCCAGTGTTTAACACTTAGCAACCACTTAAATATTTATTTATTTTTATTCATTTGCTTAGGTAATCATGTGGCAGAACCAAAATTCAAATCCAGATCTCCTCACTCCATTGTCTTCCATTGCATTAATACTCCTCTTATGGTGAAGGATAGACAGTGTGGATGGGTCTAGTTGTTCTAGATTTGGGACTAGATTCAAATAGGTGGATGAGAGGGACTGGTGAATCACTTTTGAGAAATTTCAAAGTTCTTTCAATGATCTCAAACTGCTCATTCCCTTTTTACAAAAAAAACCCTCATGGCCTCAAAAGCACTGTTCTGTTGGAGAGGCAGTATAGTATAGGAGATAGAGAGTGGGCCTTCTTTAGACTCAAGATGAGCTAGGTTCAATTTCAGTCTACACATACTGGCTTTTTGGATTCTGGTAAATTCACTTAATGTCTCAGTCCCCTCGGAGGACTCTAAGACTTTAATATATATATATATATATATATATATATATATATATATATATATGTTCACCTGCAGTAGTAAAGGGAGTTTATTCAGAGTTCTCTACATCAATTAAAGCAAAGATCTGAACAGCTCTTCCCAGCCCTCCATCTCCTCCCTTACCCATAATCCCCTAATGTTATATGACCACACACCATAGAATGCCATGTTCTCCAAAGAATCAAAATTGCAGGAGGTCGCTAGGGTCCAAGTCTGCAGGTCAAGTCCAATTTTGATTCTTTGGAGAACACGGAGTTCTATGGAGTGTAATCATATAATTGAACTCCAAGGGCAGTAAAAAGCCACATAGTGAGTGTAAACTGACTACAGATTACCAGCGATGATTTGGTCATGAGAAAAGGCATAAAAGCCATCATTAAGGCTGCATAGAGCCAGAAATGGAGGAGGTCACAAAAGGGTGCTGTTACTGCCAATCATCAGCATGAAAACTCCCCACTCTGGATCATTCAATGGCACTCTGCTTTGGGTGGTTGTTTCTCCCCAGTCTGAATTAAAGGGGACTTGGCTCAGTATAGAAAATGCCTAATTCAGATAAACTGGAGGAGACCCCAATGGAGATCAGTTTCTCATCACTCATGATTCTGGTAGGTATGCACATGGACACACCCATGTACAGCTCCTTTCTCCTAATGACCAGTCAGTTCTTTATGGTTCAAACACTGAGTGATTACAGCAGCAAGTATCCACTCATCACCTTCCCATTTCCTCTATCAGGGTCAGCTAGGTTGTTGTAGTGGCCTTGGAGTCAGGAGAATGGGAGTTTGAATCCAGCCTCACACTTGACCAGCTGTGTGATCTTGGGCAAGTCAACTTCACCCTGATCGCCTCAGATTCAGGACCACCTCCAGTTGTCCTGATTCCTATCTGGCCACTGGACCCAGATGGCTCTGGAGGAGAAAATGAGGCTGAGGACCTAGCACAGTGCACCCTCACTCAAATCCAATTCATGTGCATGTATGACATCAGCTCCCTGATGTCGTGGTCTTTAAAACTGAAGAACAAACATTATTATTTCCTCTATCACTGCCTTCAGCTCTTCAAGGAAAGGTTTCTGACTAACTCATACTAAACTACTTTGATGAAAACAAAGCACAAACCTCATTCTCAGTGTATGTTATTCCCTTCAGCATGTTGAGGTCTGGCACTCCAGACCCTAAGGCTCTTTCCTGAATACCTTTAAGAGGCCTGGGGAATGGTGGACAGCTGCAGGTCCCTAAGGGCTTCAGATGGTCACCTGCTCTATCATTACCTTTTGACTTCATAAGTACCCACCTCATCCTGGAGGTGCAATAGTCATATTGAGATTTTGAAAAATAAGAGATGTGGCCTGTAGTGATATCCATGAAACACTTTGTTTGCTATAACTTTTTTTTAATACTTACCATCTCATTAGAGCCTCCCAACAAGTTTTTCTTTTTAATAGAATTCATTTTCTTTTTTTGTTTGTTTTTTTTTGCTAGGCAATGGGGTTAAGTGACTTGCCCAAGGTCACACAGCTAGGTAATTATTAAATGTCTGTTTGCTTTTTTTAGGCTTTTGCAAGGCAAATGGTGTTAAGTGGCTTGCCCAAGGCCACACAGCTAGGTAATTAAGTGTCTGAGACTGGATTTGAACCCAGGTACTCCTGACTCCAGGGCTGGTGCTTTATCCACTGCACCACCTAACCACCCCTTTAAATGTCTGAGGTTGGATTTGAACTCAGGTCCTCCTGACTCCCCAGCCAGTTTTGATGGCAGGTACTTCAAATATTCCCATTTCACAAATGAGCAAACTAAGGTTACCCTTGATTATACCGCTAGAAAATATTAGAATCAAATTTCAACTATATGCTTTAGGGACTCTAAAGCACTACCTGGATTCTTTCTATGCTGTGTTGTCTCCATCGCCATCCTCATCCAGAAATATTGAATGAGCCACAGAAGGCCCTCCAGTATATTGGGAAGAGTATTTGTAAAGAATTCAGAAAAGGACATGGCTAAGAACAGGTTGGGGGTGCAGGCAATGGATGGGATAGGACTTGATGGGTAGAACAAAGGTGTATTCATGTGCCTGAGAGCACAGATCTACCTCATATTCATTTATATAAATGGATAGGGGTTGCCTAAGAAAAGGAAAACCTGTATGATTCATTTCTTGAACATCTTAGCAATTTCATTAGTTGAAATTGTCGCATTTGTTTTCCTACTGCTAATCCTGGGAATGTTGGGGGAGTAGAAATATTGCTTATAATTCTGAAGGAATGTTCTCAGATAATGATAACAAATTCATTTCTATATCATGCTTTCCTCACCAAAACCCCGTGAAGTAGATTGTGTGACTTTGACTATCCTCATTTTACAAATCAAGAAACTGAGACTCAGAGAGGTCACAGTATCATATTTCAAAGTTCTTTTAATGATCTCAAGTTGCTCACTTTTTACCAAAACCCTCATGTCTTTAAAATCATTATTCTGTTGGAGAGACAATATGGTATAGGAGATAGTGAGCTAGTCTTCTTTGAACTTAAGACCACCTGGATTCAAGTCTAGTTCACATATACACACACAGTCAAACACCTCCATTTTACAGGGGCAACTGAGGCCTAGAACACTGATCTTCCCTAAGGTCATACAGAGCTGGGCTACAGGCCTAGTTTCTCTGACTTCAAATCCAGGGCTCCTTCATCTATATCATAGTGATTCTATGTGGTAACCTTGAGATTTGAAGCTTGGGCTCCTGGGCCCAAGCCAAGGGTTACTTATACTCAAACACACTGCCAGTAGAGAAAGAGGTTTTGAAGATTCTCTGGGTACAGTTGCCAAACTTCTGTCACAGGAAGCCAATAAGAAGGACTGTTTCTGTATTATTTCCTATCTATAACATGGCTAAATGGGGAGTATCATAAGAAGTTTCTTCTAGAAAATGATCAGATATTTTCCCAATGACCTTTGGAGGCATCTAGAGATTACATAGGTATGGAGAAGTTAAACTGGAACACCACCCAAGTTCTAAGATCTTAGAAATTCTCCTCACTGGATTTGGAGGCAGGAGGGCTGAACTGACATTTATTCAGAGTGTGAACTTGGGCATGTCTCTTCAGCTTTCTAGGCCTAGGCTTCCTCTTCAATCAAATGGGGCCAATAATCATGAAGATCAAATGAGATCCCATCTGGAAAGCTCATTTTAAAGAGCATGATGCTGTAGAAATGTCAACTATCATTAATATTCCTAAGATGCAGGCAAAGTCAGAGTCCTGGGTGATCAATCTTCTACCTGTCAGACCCGTTTTCTCCTCAAAAGTTGACCAGCAACAGTCATGTCCTGGTGTGTGTGTGTGTGTGTGTGTGTGTGTGTGTGTGTGTGTGTGTAGGAGGGGCTATGTTTACATGCCTCAGCCCAGTCAGGAAAGTAGTGCAAAGGATCTGTGGATCACTCAATCAACAACCATGTCTTAAGCTCCTATTATATTGCAAGCACTGTGCTAACAAACTAGGGAAATAAAGACAGACAGGCCAAAAGAAATACAGATAAACACATGAAGATAGACACAGATAGACAGAGGGGCAGCTAGGTGGCATAGTGGATAGAGCACTGGCCCTGGAGTCAGGAGTAAATGAGTTCAAATCCAACCTCACACACTTACTTACCTAGCTGTGTGGCCTTGGGCAAGCCAGTTAACCCCATTTGCCTTGCAAAATTCTTAAAAAAAAAAAAGAGACAGCGACAGACAGAAAGATGGAGAGACATTCAGAGAGAAAGACATAGAAAGAGACAGATACAGAAAGATGAGACAAAGACAGACAGATAGAAAGACAGACAGAAAGACAGACAAATAGACAGAGACAGGCAAGCAGACAGACAGAAAGACAAAGACATTGAGATAACATCGAGAAGCTAGGCTTACTTTGAGAAACTCCTGGTGATCAGTAATTTATTTCAATAATTTTGGAGGTAAGTGTATATAAATTTATGGTCTGTACTGTCATTTTTTTCTAAGTCAAAAGCAGGATATTTTTAAATTATCTTGTTAATCCAATTCCTAGCAGGTGGTGGCTGAGGATAGCATTCTGCTTTAGCCCAGTCTCCTTCCTTAGAGTTCTTGGGACAATTTGGAATACCTGATTACAGAATAAGAACTCCCATCCCCAATACCTGAAGGTAAAAAGTGTTTTCCCTCAAAGCAATAATTCTAGGGCTAGGAATATTATCTGCATTTAACAAGAAAGAAAGAAGTGCTTAGATCAAGGAAGTAGTTGCCCAGGGTAACAGGATGCATGTATATAATCTCATTGGTTGCCCCCCCCCCCCAACAACCTGGAGAGATAGGTGGTGGTGTTGATAATATATTATCTTCCCCATTTTACAGACATGGAAACTAAGATGGAGAAAAGTAGTGCTTTGCCCAGGGTCACACAGCTCTTGTCTGAGATTTGATTGGGGTTCTAATGCAGACCTTCCTGATTCTAATTCCAAAGCTCTTACCCATTGCCCCACCTGGCTGCCTCTGATCCTTACAAATACTCTGGGAGGTAAGTTTCTTCTGTTTTTATTTTTTAAGTACCCCCATGTTCCAGATGAGGAAATTGAGGCTTATGGAGATTATATGACTTCTCCAAGATCACATGGCTAGAAAATTCAGGGCCCTTTTTATAGATGCTGTTGCCTTTGACCTTTGTTAAGGATTATTTGAACTAAAGTCGTCTCGGCCTTTTGCAGCTCTTACCAGGCCCTCCATGTGATACAGTTAGTCTGTGGTCTTTCTCTCCCTGAGCAAGGCTGATTATATCTCCTCCTTAGTGCACACTCCTGTATGCTTGCTTCCCTTCCTGAACACTTAGCCACACTTAGCCATAATCACTCATGCTTTCTCACTCATTCATCTTGATCAAACTCATGCACACTCCTCCACACTTGCATGAATCCTGATTTACTCACACAACCATGCATACCCACACACTAGCGAGTAGGTGTACATGTGAGTGTGACAAAATATTCCCACACACTTGCCCACAATCAAACAAATCATACCCATGTGCATACTCACACTCAGATCACCTTCCTAGTCAAACATCATACATACTGATAGATTCACACACTCAGGGGCTCACACTGACACCCTCCCACACATCACATTTTGCATATACATGGATTCACATACTCACACACATTTTTAGAAATTCACCTGGAAACTCCCAAACTCTCTTACACTCTCACATACTTAGGCAGACTCATGCACTTGACCCTCACAAAGACTCATGAGTGTGTGTGTGTGTGTGTGTGTGTGTGTGTATGTGAAGTATGTGTGTGAGTATATAAGTGTGAATTCTGAGGGTATACAAATGTGCTATTTGAGTACTTGAGTGGATTCTCTGAAGGTATGTGAATGTGCTTGTTTGTACTTGTTAGTGCATAAGTGTGAATTCTCTGAGGACATACAAATGTTTGTGAGTACATAAGTGTAAATTCTCTGAGGATGTGCAAGTGTGTGGAATAAGTATATGCTGTAAAATGCAGGAGTGTGTTGGAGTATGTTTGTGTTCATGTATGCATGCGTGGGAAAGATTCTGAAGATCACCTGGCAGGAGAAGATCCCAGACACTGAGGTCCTTTCTCAGCTATACTGCCTAGCATTCCAACATGACTACAGAGAGCACAACTGTAACGGGCTGGACATGTAAGAATGCCAGACACTTGCCAAAAAACTATTTTATGGAGAATTCCCACAGGGAAGCTCTCACAAGGGGGTCAGAAGAAACGATACCAGGACACCCTGAAGGTCTCTCTTAAGAACTTTAGAATTGACTGTGCAGAATGGGAGACACTGGCACAGGACCGCCCAGCAAGGCGTGCCCCCATCAGACTTTTCCTTTACTCTATGAGGAAGACAAAATTGAAACAGCTGAAAGGAAACATGACATCTGTAAGTTTAGAACACCCCAGGTGTTCACATGGACTATTTATGCCTGACCTGTGGTAGACATTCCGAGTTCATATTGGGTTCATCAGCCACAGTTGGATACACTAACTCATCTTGTAACATAGTGATGTCATTTATCCTTTGATAATGAAGGACAAGAACCAACCAAACCAACCAACATGTGGGAACCTGCATGGACACACAAGAGTATTACTAGGATTAGTGTGCGCACTGCATGAGTGTCCATCTGCAAACATAGCAAAGTGGACAGGAGTGTGCATGATGATGTGAATATGTATATGTATTTCGGTGTGATTTCCTTATAAGTGTGAATTCTCTGAGGGCATACAAATGTGTTTGTGAGTTGGTAGGTATGTGCATGTGTGAGAACATGATCTTCATACATGGGATAATTGAAATGAAATGACTTATTTATTCCTCATCATACAGATAATAGAGGCTGAGCTGGGACAGCAAGAAGCCACCTTCCTTCTACCAGCTTGGTCAAACTTTTTCCTTCTTCCTAGTTGAGATATGGGCCATCTGGATCACCATCACCTCTATGGAATCGGCAACAAATGGCAAAAGGTAAGCAGATATCTAGATAGAGATTGGGTTTTCTCAGAAGTTTCTGGTTGTTTTTCCCATTTCTGCCATCCCAGATAAGGAGAAGTGAGAGAGAAAATCAAATAGGGCAAGGAAAGTGAGTAGCTGGCTGTCTTTGTCAGAGGCCTAAGAGCAACATAGTCATTGCTGTCAACCTGGCCTTTGGTGATGCTGACGTCTAGAGGCAGAGCACATGATGACTTTTGTTGAACAAGAAGCAAATGAGAAGGCAGACAAACTATATGCGAAGGCAGAAGAGTTCAACATTGAGAAAGGTCGTCTTGTGCAAACAGAGACTGAAGATAATGAAATATTATAAGGAGAAAAATTGAGCAGCTGAAGAAAATTCAGATGTCCGACTTAATGAATCAGGCAAGATTGAGAGTCCTTAGAGCCAGAACTGACCTTATCTCTAACTTATTAAATGAAGTAAAGCAGAGAGCTCCAGTCTCACATTCCCAAATGTCTTTTGGCCACCTGGAACTCAACATGTCCAAAACCAAACTCATTGTCTCCATCACCCCCTCCCCACTGCCTGCTTCTGAACTGCTCTAGTAGTGTTAAGGGGCACCATTAGCCTTTCAGATGGGCTCTCCAAGTCACTGTCAAGACTCACTGGCAGGACCTGGGCTCCCCCACCCCCATGGTCATGGCTGATCCACTTGTCATTTCTACCTTCACAAGATCTTGCTACGTCCCTCTCTTTTCTACTTACTCTGCCACCACCTTCTTGTCCCTATTATTGGGCCTATTTTACTGCAGCAGCCTTCTTATTAGTCTCCCTGTAGCAGGTCTCTCTATTCTTCAGCTGTCTGCTCTTTTTGCCTATAGCATAGGTCTGCCCATCTCAAACCCTTTTTTCAAGAAAATCTAAAGTTTCATATTAGGAAGGAAACACTTATAAAATACCTACATGTGTCAAGTACTTTACATTTTTTTTGTTTTTTGTTTTGCAAGGCAGTGGGGTTAAGTGACTTGCCCAAGGCCACACAGCTAGGCAATTATTAAGTGTCTGAGGCCAGATTTGAACTCAGGTCTTCCTGACTCCAGGGCCGGTGCTCTATCCACTGTGCCACCTAGCCACCCCAGTACTTTACATTTTGATCCTCATCAACATGTCTTTAAAGTAGGTGTTAGCATTCCCCATTTTACAGATGGGGAAACTGAGGTAGAGGTTAGGTCACACGCTAGTATAATATCTCTGAGGCTGGATTTGAACTCAGGCTGTTTTCTTGACGATAGTCTCAAAGATCTAGCCACAATGCCACCTACCTATTACTCTCCCCTGCCCCCAGCCATATATAAAGTTGTCTCTACCTTTCTAGCCTTCTTCAGCTTCACTCTTCTCATATACCATATCTCATCTTTTGCCTCTATGCTTTTGCACTGTTTATCTTCTATACCTAAGATGTTTTGTCCCTTTACCTTACTTTATGGCTTCCCTACAGACTCTGTTCATATCCTATCTTCTCCCAGAAGCCTGTCCCAGTCCCCCCACCCCCACCCCCATCAAGTTTTCCCCTCTGAGATTCCTTTCCCTCTACTTTTTTTCTTTTGGTGAGGCAATGAGGTTAAGTGACTTGGCTAAAGTCACACATGAGTATCAAGTGTTTGAGGTCACATTTGAACTCAGGTCCTCCTGAGTGCAGGGTCAGTACTTTATCCACCAAGGCACCTTGCTGCCTCTATCTACTTTCTCTATGCTGTATATCTTTTATTTTCTAGGTCCTGTAACTACAAGTTCAATTTTATTGTATGTTGCCTCCACTCCATTCCTAAAATTCTCTGAGTTTATGACTTTCTTGCTTCTGCAGTTAGCAATGAAAATAACATCACAATGCTGGTAAAAGGGAACTGACCAGGGGCGGCTAGGTGGCGCAGTGGATAGAGCACCGGCCCTGGAGTCAGAAGGACCTGAGTTCAAATTTGGTCTCAGACACTTAATAATTCCCTAGCTGTGTGGCTGTGAGCAAGCCACTTAACCCTATTGCCTAGCAAAAACCTAAAAAAAAAAAAAAGGGGAACTGACCAAGAGGGCCAAGACCTAGGCTTCTATTGGCTAGTCCTCTTTCACATTAAGATGAAAAGAAGCAAAAATCCAGAATCACATGTATAGCAAATCAATCAGAAGGGAAGAATGATACATAATAAATCTATGCAGTATATCTTCACTGCACCTATTGGCATGTTGGCTTTCTCATTAGAATTTTAGCTCTCAGAGGGCTTAATACTTAGCACCATACCTTGGCCCATCCAAAGCAATTTTGGATTAGTTGTCTAGCTGTCACTAAGTCTCCTGCTTTTGAGACCTGGCATGGATTAGGTTTAGCTGGGTATGGCAGATTATTTCTCCTCTGGCTTTCTTTCTTTTTCTTTTTCTCTTTTTTTTTGGTTTTTGATAGGCAATGGGGTTAAATGGCTTGCCCAAGGCCACACAAGCTAGGGAATTAAGTGTCTGAGCTTGGATTTGAACTCCTGTCCTCCTGACTCCAAGTCAGTGCTCTGTCTACTGTGCCACCTAGCTGCCCCAAGGACCTGCATTTAAATCTGGCCTCAGACACTTGACACTTACTAGCTGTGTGACCCTGGACAAGTCACTTAACTCTAACAGCCTTATGTCCAGGGCCATCTCCAGTCATTCTGATTCCTATCTGGCCACTGGACCCAGATGATTCTGGAGGAGAAAGTGAGACTGGTGACTTAGCACAGCCCCCCCACTATCTCTCCCCCTCAAATCCAATTTATGAGTTTGTCTTCTTTGGTAATAAAAGACAAGCAGCAGCAGCAGCATCATCATCATCATCATCATCATCACCACCAGCAACACACATATTTACTATTATAGCAGGGGTGGTTACTCTGTTTTTGTATCATGGACCCCTTCTCAGAACAGTGTCCCAAATGCATGAGGTAAAATACAAAATGTTGTAAAAGAAACCAATCTAATGAAATATAGTTAAAATATTTTTTTAAAAAACCCAAACCTATGAGGTCCAGGTTAGGAACTCCTGGCTTAGAGGCTTTCCTTCAATGTACTTGTAATTCAGAAACAGTTAGAATCCTTAGCTTATTAGTTTTATTTATTAAAATAAAAACAGCTGTATCAGAAGGAGGAAAAGAAAGAAGAGGGGAGGAGGAAGGGGAGGAGGAAGAAAGAGGAAGGAGGAAGAAAGAAGGAGGAGGAAGAAGAGGGAAGAAGGAAGAAGAAAGGAGGAGGGATGAGAGGGAAGAAAAAAAGAGGAAGGAGGAAGAAGGGAGGAGGACTGAGGAAGAAGGAACAAGAAAGAAGCAGCAATTGGACACGTGGTAGGGAAGTTTCCATCAGAGACAGAGAAAAAGAGTGTGTCCAGAGCACAGGGCAGCCCTTTGACTCACAGGAAGGCTTTTTTGACCACTCTGATTTCTCTTAGACATCCCCCATAGAGTTACTGTCCTTTCCACCCTCAGAGACAGACTCTATCTTTGGAGGACCTGCCCAAGCTAGTTCTCTCTGACCCAGACTTTGTGAGTCAACAGTCCCTTCTCTACCAGAGAGTGGCACTGGAGGAAGACCTGGATGGAGCCCACTTGGCCCTCCTCACTTGGGAATGCTAGGAGTGGCAGTACCTGAAGGCCTCTCTCGTAAGTGTTTTTCTGCAAGTCTTCCAGACCCAGGACCCAGCCCACCCCAGAGACCTTCCTCTGCTAGTTTTCTCATCCTATAGACACAAGCGTAGCTCTTGAAAGAAGTTTTGGGCTTCTAATAAGCATTTTCCTTCCACAAATTAAGGGAGTTTTGTGCTTCTCACAGCAGAGTAGGAACACTTCAAATGAGAGTGCAGGGGAGATGTAGCTGACCTCTTGTTGGCCTCCCTTCCTCATTTCAATTCCTTTCTTTTGGTCAACTCCACAATTCATTAGTATAGTTTACAGCAAAGGTTCTTAACTTGAAAGGATAGGTTTCAGGGGGGCTGGGAACTGGGAAAGAAAAAAACAGATCTTAAATCTTTATTTTTCACTCTCCTTTGACTGAAAGGTAGCATTTCCATCAGTAATAAATAAAATTTTAATATCTATTCTCTTAGAAGTGGTCCCCAAACTCTGGAATCAGAGTTAAAGGAGCCTGGGTGACCTTGAGCAAGGTTTTTAACCTCTCTGGGTTTCAGTTTTCTCTATCCATCAATGGAGGGGCTGGACTTGATGAGTTCTAAGATCCCTTCCATAAACCTTAGCAAAAGGACAGGATGTAAAAATCCAACCTATTTCCCTTCTCAGGGCAAGTTGCTGACCAGTATTATAAATTGGGATCATCTTTTTGGGTTTCCATTAATCACATTGCCCCTGAGCCCTTCAGGTGCTCTCTGGATGGTGAATCATCCAACAAAAAGCAATGTGGGAACTTGGGCACATTTGGCTTCTGTAAATGAAGGGAGCATGGATGAGTAGAACTGGCTATCCTGCTGATGGCAGAAGCCGGGGGTGGGGGGGCTATTTCCTCCCTTTCAGATCCCTAGGGCAAGAAGACCTATTGTACTGCTTGGTCCCTACATAGGATCATTGAGAAAACAAGGCTATTTGTCTGATTAGACACTCAAGGAGAATGAATGTAGCCCAGTTCAAATCCTGGGAAGCCTTACAATGAGACCATTTTCAAATCATGACTGTCTTTAGCTTGGTGCTAATGAGACCAAACTATCTTGCTACCACTTTTCTCACAGCATTTATGGGCCAAGTAGCCACTCTATTTCTTTTGCCCACTTCAAGTCAGCAGGTGCAGCCTGGAAACCCCGAGATCATTGGCAATGCTTTGTTTGATTGGGGAGGGGGGAATGGGAAGGATGGGAAAGAGATGCTGCAGTTTCAGGCTCTTGGGACCAAAGGGGGATTAAAGTCCTAGGCTCCCATTCCCACTAGCCAATCACAGACGTGGCAGCTGTCTACTTCAGAAGGAGACTTAGCAGTGTTCATCCCTGGAGGGGCAGCCAGTAACTTGAGGTGGAAGCAACCAGCCACATCATCCCCCCCCCCCAACAGAAGCAAAAGAATTTAACTATTCATTTGGGCTAGTGTGACAGCAGCCTTTTGGGGATTCTATCTCCACTCTTTTTCCTTTACCAATCTGCCTTTAACACTGCTGCCAATGGTTTCTTTCATGCACAGATTTGGTCATGTCACTTCTGTTCAAGAATTTCAGGGGCTTCCTACTGCCACTCCACCAAAAATCAGAATGATAATAATGTTTAGTCGGGTCTGACTCATGGTGACCCCATTTGGGGTTTTCTTGGCAAAGAAACAGAAATGGTTTGCCATTTCCTTTGGCAGCTCGTTCTGCAGATGAGGAAACTGAGGGTAAGGCAGGTTCAGTGACTTGGCCAAGGTCACACAGCTGGTTTTTTTTTTAGTTTTTTTGCAAGGCAATGGGATTAAGTGGCTTGCCCAAGGCCACACAGGTAGGTAATTATTAAGTGTCTGAGGCTAGATTTGAACTCAGGTACTCCTGACTCCAGGGCTGGTGCTTTATCCACTGCTCCATCTAGCCACCCCATGTCCTTCCTTTTCCATGACTTGCAAGTGAGGGGGATTTAAGTGAGGTCCTGTGCAAAGTCACCAGCCTCACTTTCTCCTCCAGTGTCTGAGGCCACCTGGATGGCCAATAACAAGTTTGAAAAGGACTTAATGCATATTATCTCATTTGTTCTTCACAGAAACCTTTTGAGCTTGGAGGTTGTTATTATACCTATTTTATAGATTAGAAAGATAAGTCAGAGTTTTCTTGGCTCTAAGGCTCTAAGTCTCTGGTGCTATCAAAGAAAAAAAAAGGATCCCTGTTTTGGGTTGCATGCATATTTGACTTAAAAAACCACAAACGAACATTATCTAGGTTGCATTGTATTTTTATTTATTTTGTTAAACATTTCCCAGTTACATTTTAATGTGGTTGCGCCTCACCGGGGAGTTTGGGTTGGACACCTCAGTACACCACCCTGAATCAAAAAAACCACAAATAGGTTCTTGGCTAGACAAAGCTGACAAGAGCTGGCAAGAAATAGATTTGCCTGCAATGTTGCAAATATTATCAAGAGAGCTTTAAAGTGAAAGCAGAGATAAAACAGAGCCATTCCCATATATCTGCCAGGCCAGCTCCCACACAGTAGCAGCTACAGACCAAAGGAACAGTTGCTCTCCAGAGAGGTCCGATAGGAAAGAGGAAAGTATATTCAAGTGAGGAGTTAGAAAACATGGGAAAAATTCTTTGGTTAAGTGCTTCCTGGGGGCCAGGCATTGTGGTGGTGGTGGTGGGGTGAGGGTGGTAGGGTGTCCAAATCTAGGGAGGCAGGATAGTCCCTGCCCTCAAGGAGCAAGGAGTAGGGAGGTGGAGAGGAGATGTGCACGGAAAAAGACCCCAAACCATATTCAGGACATACATTTAACCTGCATCATCAACATTTTCTGTAGCACACCTTTTAAAGTCTAGACAATTAACAGAACAATAAATCAAGCCTTGATTTGTAACTTTGGTGGATTCTGGAGGTGTAAATGCTAACACTGAAAATTTAACAATCAGTTAGTTCTCCTTGAAACCTGTTTGGGCTGATTCTAGGATACCAGGGAGCTGATCAAGGACCTGTATCTACTAGGGCCTCAACCTCTGCCATGGAAGACAGACTGGTTGTTTCTGCTAAGGGGCAAGGAAATTGGCAGTCCCTTGGCATGATTTCTTGGTAGTCCCAGGCTGTTATTGATTTGGCTTCCTGGTCATGGAAGGGCATATGGAGCTGGGATATGGAGCTGGGCTCTAAAGACTTGCTCGAAATCCCTACACCCTGCCCTGTTTAGCCAAAGGCATTTTTGTTTGGAGAGGAAGCTTTCAATTCTATACTTCGTGTCTAAAGAGGAGGGGGATCTGGGTACATCCAGAGAGAGCCAAGCTCTATAATCCTTATTTAACCTTAAAGGTAGCTAGGTGGATCAGGGTGCTAGGCCTGGAGTCAAAAGACCTGAGTTCAAATTCAGTCTCTGAGACTTAATAGCTGTGTAATCCTATAGAAACCATTTGCCTCAGTTTGCCGCATGTGTAAAATGGGAATAAGAGTACTTACCTCCTAGGATGGATGATGTTTTGTCCTTTATTCTCCAAGAGGACCATGCCATCAGGGGAACTGATACCGTGACAAGCATATGAATTGGTTTTATGTGAGGGAGAGCTGTGCTCCGTGACTTTCTCCTCCAGAGCCATCTGAGCTTAGTGGCCAGATGGGAATCAGGATGACTAGAGATGGTCCCGCATGTGAGGCAATCAGGGTGAAGTGACTTGCCCAAGGTCAACAGCTAGTTAGCTAGCGGCACGTGTCTGAGGCCCTATTCCAATTCGAGGCCAGTGCTGTGTCCATGGCACCTCGTTGCCCTCTCAGAGATGATATCAAAAGCTCAAATGAGATACAGGAGTAAAGCGTTTTGGCACATAGCGGGTGGTGTATTGGTATTAGCGGTTACTGTGGTTACTAGCCCAGCTATTGGCAGCTCACCTTCACGCACTTCATCAGTACTAGGCTTTTTATAAACATCCTCATCCCATCCGACCCTCACAGCAACCCCGGGAGGTTGGTCTTATTATTATCACAGTTCTTTTACAAGTGGGGAAACTGAGGTCAAGTGCCGGGGCTCCCGCAGTCAGCTAGCTTCAGGTCTTGCCTCCCAGTCCCGGGCCCTAGGTATTTCTTCAACTCCTGATGTAGTCCAGAGTCTTTTCCAGAAAAGGAAACTGAGCTCCAGAGGAGATGGGGCTTCCTCTCCCCCTGGGTGGGGAGTGGTCAGGCGGCCCCGGCTGGCTGCTGGCTTCCATCGGGAGCTCCTGGGACGCTCCCCAATGCCTTGGTTTCCCCAGGCGGGGCCGCGGGGAGTCCTGGGAGGTCTTGGGGCTGACCCAGGCCGGGACAGAAAAGAGTCCAAGTTGTCCATCCGCCCACGTGCTGCGCCGGAGGGCCCCCCCCCCACGAAGGGGTTAAGGCAGAGGGCCCTGGAGTGGCAGGGCCCGCAGCCAATGGACCGAGGGCGGAGGCGGGGCGGACGGAGCCCGAGGCCACTGGGCTGAAGGAGCCGGCGGGGAGCTGGGCGGGGCTCGGCTCGGGGTGAGGGGGCATTGGGGCAGGGCGGGGGGAAGGCGTGCTGGAGCCGGGCCGGCCCGGGGCTCGGCGTGGGGCTGGGCTGGGCCGGGCCGGGCCGCGGAGGCGGAAGCGGAGCGCGGCCGCGTGCTGCCGCCGCCCCCAGCGCCCTCGGGCTCTCTCGGCCGCGGGGAGGGCCGGGCCGGGGCGGGGCTGCGGCCCCCGGTGGATGGCCCAGCAGCTCCGGCGGCCCGTCGCCATGCCCTGTCACAACCAGCAGCTGGTCCCCCCGGCGGCGGCGGGAGCCGCGGCCGCTGCCTCCCCGTGCCCCGAGCCGCCACAAGCCGGCGAAAGGCCCGGCCAGGAGCTGGCGGGGGGCCCGGCCAAGCCGGCCGCGGCCAACGGCGCCGTGGTCGGGCCGGCCGGGGACGGCGCCGAGGGCCCCCAGCGGGAGAAGGGGCCCCCCCAGGCGGAGGAGGGCGAGCCGCAGGAGCCCTCCTGCCCGCTGGGCCCGCAGCTCAAGCTGCTCCCCATGAACGACCAGATCCGGGAGCTCCAGACCATCATCCGGGACAAGTGAGTGCCCAGGGGGCCGGGAGGGCGTGGGCGCCCCAGCAGGGAAGGCCGTGCGCCCAGAGCCGCCTCTGCCAACCTTCGGAGGGCACAGCTCGGAGCTCTCCCGAGAGCCGGGACTCAGTTTCCCCGGGTGCCGCCGGGGAGCCACGTGGCACGGGCAGCAGGCCTTTCGGACGGAACGGGTGGGTTTGGGGACCAAAGTTAGCTCTTTCGTGGGCTTTTATCTTCCACAGGAAGCCCGAAACTTTCTCGTGGAGGACGTGGCTCTGTCACGTGGGGGGCTGGTCATCCTCAGGCCCCCCGCTTGGATTGAGAGAGCCCTTCCTCCCCAACCGACAGGACCAGAGCCTTAACACTTTAGTAAAAGAGGTTTGCAAACTCAAGTATATTTCAACTGGGCCGGGCCGCCGGCTGGCTGGGAAGCAAAGAAGTGGAGAGCATCCGAGCCCTGGAGGCAGGAGCACCCGAGTTCAAATTTTGCCTAGCACTGTGATCTTGGGCAAGTCACTGCACCCTGATTGCCTCCTATCCCAGGCCATCTCGGGTCCTCCTGATTCATATCCGACCACTGAATCCATTTCATGGAGGATAAAGTGAGGCTGGTGACTTCACCACAGGCCCCCCCCCCCCCCCCATCCAGTTTACATGCATATCATGGCATCCACCTCCCTGACATCTTCATCTTCTTGGAGCACCAAGGACAAACAATCCCACTGGCCCACCCACTAGCCTAAAACACAGTCTTAATTTTTAACCTTTGCATCTTTCCATTGGATAACATCTGTAGATCTAGACAGATGGTTAATGGAAAGGGTTCACCCATCATCCAGCTCCTCCATGCCCCCCCACCCCCTTATCCATGGGCTCTTCTTGCATTGAACTAATAACTATAAACATTTTCCAAAGGCAGTCTTTGGGAGTGTCTTAACAGTCAAGAGTACCATCCCTAGTCATAATAAAAATAGGGAGATCTAAAGAGGCCACATCTTTCAGACTTTGGCCCGAAGTAGGAACTTGTGAAAGATGTGCTGGGTGACTCACTGCTTCAAAAGGGTGTACTCTGTTTGCTTTGGAGAAGGGCAGAAAACTTGGCTGAAGCTAGACTCCCAGAGCTTATCAGGAAAGCTGACAGATGAGGTTGGAGAATCAGCTAGAAAGGCAGAACCCATTACTTCTTCCTTCCACCAAATGAAGGGTCAAAGTTATCCCTTGCTAGAACAAGCAGAATAGCCTAAAAAGAAATGTCTGCAGACCTATGTGCTAGCTTTAAGTGACTTGCCCAAGGACACACAACCAACACATTTTCTTGACTCCAGGGCAGACTTAGTTAGAATGCTGACCCAGAGGCAGGAATACTTAGCTGCCTGAGTTCAAATCCATCTCAGACACTTATTAGCTGTGCAACCCTGGGCAAGTCACTTTACTCTGTTTGCCTCACTTTTCTCATCTGTCAAATCCACTAGAAGAGGAAATGGCAAACCACTCCAGGATCTTACACAGGAAAAGTTCAAAATGGACCCAGCACAAACACTACTGACCAACAATTTGACTCCAGGCCTGTACTCACCATACCTTTCTAGTATTCTCTTCACTGTACCTACCAGTTGCCTCTGAAGAACCCCAAATATATAGGACTCCTAAAGAGAATCAAGCATTTGAGTCCATTTCTAGGCCATCAGACTGAGCTCAGAAGCACTTGGCAGACACTTCTGGAGGTAGCAAGACTCTGGGAGGTGTAGGGATTCTAGGGATACCATACTCATAACTGACACAACAGCACAGATACTTGTGCTTAAGGTGTTGGTGCCCCATTTCTAGCAGGGCTCTGACTTGTAAGGGAAATGTCATCAAAACTTCCTGGGTAAAGCAAAGCTACTGGGTTTTCCTTCAGGGGATCCCTCTTCTACATTAGGGCTACCAAGATACTCTCAAGGGAGTCCCCATCAATGAATAAGACACCCTGACCCGCCAGAGTAGCATTCCCTTTGAGGCACCTCATAGATCAGGGATCCTAGGGAACAATTGCCCCAGGTTCAAGGTACCCTGGAGGTCTACTCTCCTAGAACCATAGCTCACAAGTCACCACTGATATGTTTGCCTTTTTTCTCTACTCCAATAGTCTCTGTCTCTGTCTCTCTCTCTCTCTCTGTGTCTCTCTCTCTCTCTCTCTCTCTCTCTCTCTCTCTGTTTTTCGCAAGGCAATGGGGTTAAGAGACTTACCCAAAGTCACACAGCTAGGTAATTATGAAGTGTCTGTGTCTGAGGCCCAGTTTGAACTCACATCCTCCTGACTCCAGGGCCAGTGCTTTATCCACTTCGACACCTAGCTGCCCCTCCAATAGTCTCTTATTTGAGACCAAAGAATGGTTCAGTGGACTATTAGTAAGTCCTGAGTTCAAAAGTGGCCTCAGATACTTGATAACTCTGTAATACTGAAAAAGTTACATTTCCTCAGTTTCCTCAATTGTAAAATGGGGAACACAATAGCACCTTAAACTCCCTGGGTTGTTATAAATATCAAATAAGATAATATTTGTTAAGTGTCTGGCACATGGTATTTTGTGGTAATAATGATAGTAACAATAACAATACTCCATTGTTCCCTTTAGATCGAAGCAAAGGCATTTTATGGAATGATATAGTATGAAAAAATGGGAGCAAAACCCTCCCATACCCAACCTTGGCCCACCTTCCCATAAACTTGCGGTATTGGAGGTTAGGGTGAGTAAAGACACCTCCTGGTGTGTGGATTTTCTCCACTGACCCTCCTGGTCATTTTTCTGCTTTTTTTAGATTCCACTGGGAAAACTCTCCTAGCCCCATGGCTAAGTCTCTGAATCTCCCCCCACCTTTCACTCAATTAGCAATCCTCCAGGGAGGTTCCTGGTCCTTTCATATGCAAATATAGCAATCCCAGCGTGAAAGAGGAACACCTGTTTACGAAGTGCAAATGGACCAATCAGAGTTTCACACCCTTGATTAGCTGCAAATGTGGGCCTGGGAAAATTGAGGTAGTGGTTCCCAGAGCTCCTCTCCTCTGTTCCCCACCCCTTACATTTAGAGTCTATAATTTCATCTCCTGGATTGAAGGAGTGTAACTGAATTGGAATCCTTGGATCAACCCTCCCTCTTCCCTACATACACATACCACTGTAAAAACTGTTGTTTAAATACTGGCAGGAATGCATGCATCAAAAGTTTGAAATTCTCAGTTTGCCTATTACAGATTATTGCAGTCAGAGGCAGGTCACTTTCTATTTTGCCAAGCCTCAGATTTCTTTTCTGTAAAATGGGGTGGTAAGAGTTTATTAACTAAGGATCCCCTGCTTCCCATCATGTTGGGAGAAGAGTGGTTTACAAAGCTTCAGGTTTCACAAATCATTTGCCTGAAAATAGCCCAGTGAGGTAATTATTGGAAATCTTATCCTTATCTTGCAGATGGGGAAAACCAGAGAGATAAAGTAATAACTTTTTCGGTGGTGTCTGGACTAGCTGGGATCTGAATGAGGCAGGAGTAAGTCCACCTATCTTGGGGGGGGGGGGATCTTGACCCTCTCCCAGAAGTGGTGAAAGTGACTTCAAGTGGCAGGAAATGCAAGAAGTCTTTGCAATTGGATTCTGTCCTACCCAGAACTTTTTTCCCTAGGACCTTTTGTGTTGCAAGAATAACCCATAAGAATGACTTTAACCACTTAGGAAAGTTGGAGTGTAGTGACTTCTGGTTAGCTTGTTTCCAGAGCCTAGGTGGAGCAGTAGATAGAGCCCTGGCCTTGGGAATCACACACTAGCTATGTGACCTTGGACAAGTCACTTCACCCTGATTGCCTCCCATCCAGGGCCATCACCAGTTGTACTGATTCCTATCTGGCCACTGGACCAGATGGCTCTGGAGGAGAAAGTGAGACTGGTGACTCAGCACAACCCCCACTCCAATCCAATCCATGTGCTAGTCATGGTCATCCTTGAGAATGAAGGACAAACATCAATTCAGAGGTATAGGATCTCAGGCTGTACCCGTTGCAAATATCATGGGCAACAGACAAACACAATAAACCAGAGATCAGATCACATTTCCAAACAAAGTCAATCTGTGCCCAGCAGGGATCCTTCTGGACAATTTAGTGGCCCCATTTCTGTTTCAGTCTAACTGGTGTAATGGACAGGGCAGCAGTCTAGGATTGCCTGTCAACAAGTATTTACTTCAAACAGTCAATTTTTATTAAGAGCCTCCTGTGTGACAGGCCATGTGTTAAACCCTGGGGGCAACAAAAAGAGGCCAAAGACAGCCCCTGCCCTCAAGGAACTCACAGTCTAATGGGGGAGGCAACATGCTTCCAGTAAAAGATGGGAAGAATGGAGGAAGGAGAGCATGCCAAGAAGGAGGAATGGCTAGAGAACTGGGATGTCTTGTTTGTAGAATTGCCAGGAGGTCAGTGTTACTGGATCAAAGAGTATGTCTTTGGAGAGGAAGGTACAAGAAGACTGGAAAGGGAAGAGGGGGTTAACAGGCTGTTGGAGGTGATGAGGACCTGTGCCAGAGGGATACCAGTGTCAGAGGAGAGAAGGGGGCGAAGTGAAGAGATGTGAAGTTGTAATTTGCAAGGTCTTGGCAACATTTGGATGAGGAGGGATGAGAAAGAGAGAGAGGAGTCTGGCCTGACTCCTATGTTACAAGTCTGGGGGACTGTGAGGACAATTTTGCCCTCTATAGGGTTTAGAGGGAAAGATAAGAGTCTCTTTTGGACATATTGTATATAAGGTTTCTATAAAACATCCAGGAGGGCAGTTAGAGATACCCCATTGGAGGTCAGCAGACAGATTGAGGCAGAAATGGTAGATTGAAGAATTGTCAGCATGGAGATGGGAACTGACAAGATCAACAAGTGAATTAGTATTGAAAAGTATAGAGTAGACTACAAGAGAAGAGGTCCCAAGACAAGACCCCTAGAGATACAAGGTGTGATCTGGGTGAGGCTCTGGCAAAGGAGACCAAGAAGCAGTCAGAGAAGGAGGAATAGGACTCGGAGAGAGAGAGGTGTTCTGAAAACCTAGAGAGAAGAGAGTGACAAGGAGGAGAGTGTGATCAACAGTCTCAATGACGACAAGATGTCAAGGAAAATGAGGATTCTGAAAGAGCAATTGGATCTGGCAATTAAGAGAACATGGATAACTTTAAGGAAAGCAGGTTCAGTGGACAGGTAAAGGTAGGAACTAGATCTTAAGGAGTTAAGAATAGGAGTAGAGAAACTATTGTAGATCCCTTTTTCAAGGAATATAGTCCTCCAAAGGGCAGAAGAGATGGACAGTGATAGCAGGGATGGAAGGATCAAGTGAAATCTTTTGCAGAATGGGGGAGACATAGACATATTTGTAGACAGTAGAAAGGAAGAGGTTGAAGAAGAGAAAGAGAAGGGGTGGCTAGGTGGCACAGTGGACAGAGCACCGGCCCTGGAGTCAGGAGTACCTGGGTTCAAATCTGACCTCAGACACTTAATAATGACCTAGCTGTGTGGCCTTGGGCAAGCCGCTTAACCCCATTGCCTTGAAAAATCTAAAAAAAAAAATTGTTCTTTTGGGGGTGGCGCAGTGGATAAAGCACCGGCCCTGGAATCAGGAGTACCTGGGTTCAAATCTAGTCTGACACTTAATAATTACCTAGCTGTGTGGCCTTGGGCAAGCCACTTAACCCCATTGCCTTGAGAAAAAAAAAAAACTAAAAAAAAAAGAGAAAGAGAATTTCTAAAATTCCTTTAGAGAGGAGGAGATTGAAAATCAGTGAAAGAATGGGATGACAGAGTGGCAGTCTGTTGGAGGAGGTGGGATGGAACAAATAGGGGAGTTATCCTTTGTAAAGAGTAGGCTGCATCATCATATGAGACTATTGAAGGAGGAGATGATGGCAGAAGGCATATGAGATAAAGGAAATGAGGAAGAGGGGAGGAGGGAATTCTGTGAGGAATCTTAATCTTTTTTTTCCTGTAAAACATGAGGCAAGGTTCTCAACTTTAGAATGGGGTAGGAGAGCCATGGGAAGCTTGAGGAAGGATGAAAGTCTCCAAATGCTGCTATGGAAAGTGAGATACTGAGTTGATTAGGGAGGTATAGTAGGATTGCCTCCAAGCAGTGAGAGCCCAGTTAAGGTTGGGGTAATGAAAATTTGTAATAGACCCAGTCAGAACAGTTGTGTGATTTCCCCCCCACACTTCACTTTCACTAGCACTTATGTAAAAGTGAAGATGATGAATGATCAAATTGATCCAAGACTGAGGCTTGGCTGAGGGTATGATAAGTGGCTTAGGGATTTAAGAGAGAACAGCGTAGCTTTGCATTGCTTCACCAGGAGGTCAAGATGGAGAAAAGAAAAAGTGGTTAGTTCAGGGGAGCTGGTCTGGTAGAGAATTGAAGGATCAAGGGGTTTGAGGTCATGGTGCAAATGAAGACTAGGGTTTTGTAAGAAAGACAGAAAAGCCATTAGATTCTGGTAAGATTTGAAGTTTTCAGAATTCTTGAAAGTAAAGATGATATATCTGTGGGTGATGGAAAGACCAAGGGTTTGACTATCTTTGTGTGTAACTGGAGTGGAGTGGAGGAATAGCTCCTGGGGGTGAATAGATTGAGGTACTGAGTAGTTAGGATGCTTGAGAATCATGGGTCTTGAAGTTCCATAGTAGGAGGGCAGGAGTTGGAGAGGAGAGAAAATCATCAACCAAGTTCTAAACTCAATGAGAAAGGAACAAGGGTGATCTTGGGGTCTCTAGACAACAACTACCAGGATCTCCATTAGATGATAGATAGGAGTAGTAGGAATCTCAATTATGTGTGGGCCAGGCACTATGGAGTCTACACTATATAAATGGGAGCTAATCTTAGAGGGAAGCATTGGAAGGGGTCAAGGGCAAAGGAGGCATATGGGGAAACTAGGAAAGGCCTCATGCAGAAGTGGGATTTGTGCTGAGTTTTAAACAAGTCCAGGGGAACTACCTGGTAGAGGGGAGTTGGAAGGAGCTGTCTAGGTTTGGGAGATAGCCAGGCAAGGGGCGCATAGAGGTGAGCAAGTAAGCATCATGTTGCTGGATTGTGGTTGGGAAAGATTTCAATGGTCAGAAGACTTGATTCTTTATCTTGGAGGCCTTTGGGAGTCACTGGAGTTGATGGAAGATGGACTATAGAGAAGAGACTTGAGACAAGGAGATGAAACAGCAGGCTGTTACAGTAATCTGATGATGATGACGACGTTTTGTCCTTCTTTCTGGAAGATCATGACATCAAGGAGCTGTTGCCATGACAAGCACATGGATTAGATTTAAGGGGGTGCTGTTTCTCTTCCAGAGCATGTGGATTCAATGGTTTAGATATGAATCAGGTCCTGGGTGTGAGGCAATTAGGGTTAAGTGACTTGCCCAGAGTCACACAGCTAGTAAGTGTCAAGTGTCTGAGGCTGGGTTTGAACTCCTGTCCTTTTGTTTCAAAGAACCCACTGTGCCACCTAGCTGCCCCTTGTAGTAATCTAGATGTGAGGTGATTGAGGGCCTGCACCATGTCAGTGGAATAGAAGGAGGCTTTGAGGTTGGGAAGGTAGAATTTGGAGGTCTTGTTATCAGATTGTTGGTTACATGGGGTGAGTGCAAATGAGAGGTCATGACTGATATCAAGGTCTCAAGTCTGGTAGACTGAGAAGGTGGGAGCACTCTGCACAGTAACAGGGAAGTTGGGAATGTTAATGAGTTCTGTTTTAGACATGTTGATTTTGAGATTTCTATGGGACAGCTAGTGCAAAATGGTCAATAGGCAGTTTGTAATGGGAGACTGGAAATCAGGAGAGAAGCTAGGGGTGAATAAATATATTTGAGAAATTATTTTCATAGAGATGATGATTGAGCCCAATAATTGAGCCGATGAAATCATCAAATGAAATGGTATGGGGGAAGAGATGAGGACCCTAGTGCAGAACCTTGGGGGGACCTCCAGAGTTATTGGGCATATCCCAGAAGAAAATCCAGCAATGGAAACTGAGGCCTGGTAAGAGCTAAGAGGGGAACTAAGAGAAAGAGCGATGCCATGAAAACCTAAAGAGAAGAGAGGATCCAGAAGGGTGATGGACAGTGGCAAAGACAAAGAGAGCTCCAGAAGGGTGAAGCATCAGAAAAGGCCATTAGACTGGACAATGAAGAATTCATTGATTAAGGTGGAAAGAGTAGTTTCCATTGAATGATGAAGTGGGAAGCCAGACTACAGAGAGTTAAGAACAGAGTGAGAGGAGAGGAAGGAGGGGCAGCTATCCTAGATGGTGACTACTGATGGACAACTGATTATATTATAGATAGATAGCATAGAGGGAGTTCTTGGAAATCTGGGCTGCTTAAGGCAGAGGCTTATGTTTCTTTTCACTGGGACCAAGGGCTTTGCTTCCTTGATCCCCACACATTTGCATTTCCCTTTACCAGCAAGGTGTGGCTTGGACTCTGGAGAACCCAAGTCACAGCTGAGTCCTGATTACCTTTGCTGACCTGGGCCTCACATGCTAAGCCTTAGGGTATATGGGCAGAGGAACTAGTTTCGTGAAACTAGTTTCAGAAGATGCTAGCGTTTGTTTTACTCCTCTGGGGCTGACAAACTGCTGGTATTTTGATGTGCCATCATGTATATGGATGATGGTCCTGTCTGCTGGTGTTCAGGTCATTGGAGCATGGCAGCCTCCCTTTTCTATCCCCTGGTCTTTGGGAGCTAGGGAGGGATTAGCTGTATAAATTTGCTTTGGCTCTGGTGACATGGAGAATTGAAAATAGGCAGCCCTTCTAGAATTGTTTGAAAAATGGAGAGGGTAGTTTGGGCTTTTTCAGCTACATCCCGATATAGACCTTGCCTCCAAGATGAGATCTCTTTGAAAGAAAAAAAAAATAGCATGTGTCCTGAAATACATCAAGGGATCTGTGATCTTATCTATATGGGTATTCTTTGCATCACTGCACACGTCTCATCTCATCCATGTCTTCTCATGCTGTATGATCTTGTCCGTGCTCTCTCATAGATCCTCCTGGATGGTCTGTTTTGTTCCGTAAATCTTTGTAGTTGTATTTCCTCTTTCTTTTTAGGGGATCTCTAGATTTTCAATAAATTTTTGGGTCTGGTCAGTGGTTTTTGTTTTGTTTTGAATTACTCCCCTCCCCAACTTTAGTTCCTGAACTGGGGCAGACTCTTTATTTATTTTTGTCTTTGGGTCCCCTGGCTTCCTTCTGGGGTTACCCTAGCTCTCCAATTTTTGAGATTCAGAGCCCTCATCTTCAAGGTCTGCTTTGGCATCTCAGGGCAGATTGTTAGGTACCTCAGAGCTCTTGAGCTTGGGCAGCTTGTCACTAGTTGATGCCCATGCCCCACCCCAAGGCTTCCAGTGTTTCTATCCTGGGGCTTTCTAACCCTTTCTGACCATAGCATTTCAGGCTCCCCATGTGGCTAGTCTCTGGTTGGAACTGAGAACCCTGGGCCGGCACTAGTTTTGCTGGTGGTCACCTTTCCTATTGCCTCTGGACTTCTCCTTGGATTTCTGGGCATTTTGGAGGTGGAAGGAGTAATTTCCTTTGGTTTTTCCCTTGGGTTTCTTGAGGATGATTCTCTAGAGGAGGTATGTGGAAATTCAGGGCAGCCTGCCTCCCATGCAGGCCAGGAACTCCTCCCTGAAATCTTCTCCAGCAGATCTCTCTAGTTGGCCAGTGGCCTCTTCTCACCCTTGCTGGAGCCCCCTGTCTGAGATCCCTTGCTCTTACTATAGGGCCTGGCCTACTCTTGTTTTCTGATCCTTTTCTTTCCTTTCCTGGGGGGTGGTGGTGGTGGAGAAAGTATGTTTACCTACTCATACACTCATATCTATATCTGTAATATCTTTTGAGTAGGCCACATGCAGTGTCTACCTGGCCCACAATGCAGCTCTTCATCACCCTTTGGATCACTATAGTGTTTGTTCAGCTTGGGTTTTTACACCAACCAGTAGCTTGAACTCCTTAAAGGCAAAACATTTCTGTGGCCTGCTCTCATTTCCCTAGGTCCTTGGGTCTGGAGTCGGAAGGGACCTGAGAGGCTGTCTGGTCCGACCCCTTGATTTTACAGATGAGGCAGTCTGGCTCAGAGGTAAGATCTGAACCTAGGCCCTCCAGCTCCAGGTGCCCTGTACCACCCTGCCTTTAGCTGGCCTTTTTAATCAGGCCTTCCATGAAAAGAGGGAAAGGAGGCTGTGGTTGAAGATTGAGACCCAACTCTGAAACTAACTAGTTGTGTGACCCTCAGTTTCCTGATCTGTAAAAGGACAATTTGTGCCATCTCCCATAAAATGCTGCATCTTAATGCTCTTACCGCCTCATTGCAGGGGATCAGCAAGGAAGTGGCTTTCAAAGTAGGGAACATTGATTTCCAGTTCTTTGTTCTTATAGATAAGCTTTCTTCTGGGGCCTAGAGAAAAATCTGCATGCAATGCCACGAATGTAAGCTTTCCTTGAGCACCCTTGATAGTCTTTGTAGCTGAAGGTCTGGTCCAGTATGATAAAAAGCCCTTTCCTCTAATTTTTAGCTCTCCCCTTTTTCTCCTGAAGCAGGAGGTGAAGTATATTTTCATGTTAGCAGCACTTCCTTTGTCCTTCCCTCCTAAGTAAGACTGGAGGGTTCTGCCAGCACTTAGCCCCTACAAAGCTCAGTGATCTTGGAGTGTTTGAAAGACAGTGAAATGGAAGGGAGAACTCACTCCGCTTGGTGGCATCCTGGGCTTATTTCCTCTCTCACTCTGGAATGGAGAAGATCAAAAAACAGTCCATTTTGAGCTCAAAGGGACCTTCAGGGTCATCTGATCCAGCCCCTGCCAGTTACTGTTGAGGACTTGGCCCAAGGTTGAACTGAGAAGCAGATTTGGAAACCAAGTCCTCCAACTCCAAAGGCAGCAACAAGTATCATTTCTACTGCAGGGGGCTGACCTCTAAGGAGAAGCCAGTCCATTCAGCCCCCCATGTATTAAGCTTTTATTAAATTGCTTCAGTCTCTCTCTCGCTCTTTTTTGCAAGGTAGTAGGGTTAAGTGACTTGCCCAAGGTCACACAGCTAGGTGGTTGTTAAGTGTCGGAGGCCGAATTTGAACTTGGGTCCTTCTGACTCCAGGGCCGGTGCTCTATACATTGCACCACCTAGCCGCCCCGGGTTGTTTCATTCTCAAAGAGGAAAGTGGCATCTGGGAGGTGATACTGTGACATGCAAGTGAATTGTGTTAAGTGAGGTAGGACTTTGCAGAGTTACCAGCCTCACTTTCTCCTCTGGAGCCATCTGGACCAACGGCTAGAAATGTTTCAGGCCAACTGGAGATGTCCTACTACATGAAAGGCACTGGAAATAAAACCAAACCTGCAAATGAAACCATCAATATCTGTCCTCAGAGAACTTGTAAAAGCAACTTTGGGAGAGTTGATCAAGTTGCTGCTTTTTGTATTCTAACACTCCAATGATCTAGCTACATGAAGGGCAATTGGGAGGAAAGGAACAACAGTAGTTACCATATATTTCCTGAACACAGCTATGTTGGACCCTGAGGGCCTATAAAGTTTCACTGAATGTAACTTCCGGTCTATTAGGGTGACAAGACTCAAACTTAGAGCTTTAGTATTCATTATGATATGATAAGCTAGGTAAACTGGACAGAGAGAGACCATTTAAAATTTTTTTTAATATATTATTTTTTCCAATTACATGTAAAAACAATTTTAAATATTCATTTTTTTAGTTTTTTTGCAAGGCAAATGGGGTTAAGTGGCTTGCCCAAGGCCACACAGCTAGGTAATTATTAAGTGTCTGAGATCAGATTTGAACCCAGGTACTCCTGACTCCAAGGCTGGTGCTTTATCCACTACGCCACCTAGCTGCCCCTAAATATTCATTTTTTTAAAGAAAGTTTATTTATTTTGAGTTTTACAATTTTTTCCCCATTCTTGCTTCCTTCCCCCCCACCCCCCACAGAAGGCATTCTGTTAGTGTTTACATTGGTTCCATTGATCTCAGTTGAATGTGATGACAGAGAAATCATCCTTAAGGAAGAAAAATAAAGTATGAGATAGCAAAATTACATAATAAGATAATGCTTTTTTTTCTAATTTGATGGTAATAGTCTTTGGTCTTTGTTCTAAGTCCATAATTCTTTCGCTGGATACAGATGGTATTCTCCATTACAGATAGTTCACAATTGTCCCTGGTTGTTGTACTGAAAGGGATGAGCAAGTCCATCAGGGTTGATCATCACCCCCATGTTGCTGTTAGTGTGCACAATGTTCTTCTGGTTCTGCTCATCTTGCTCAGTATCAGTTCATGCAAATCCTTCCGGGCTTCCCTGAATTCTCATCCCTCCTGGTTTCTATTTTGTTTTTAGGTTTTTGGAAGGGTTAAGTGGCTTGCCCAAGGCCACACAGCTAGGTAATTATTAAGTGTCTGAGGTCAGATTTGAACTCAGGTACCCCTGACTCCATGGCCAGTGCTCCATCCACTGTGCCATCTAGCCATGCCCCTCCTGGTTTCTAATAGAACAGTAGTGTTCCCCCCCCCCCCACAGAATGCACTCTGTCAGTCTTTACTTTGTTTCCATGTTGTACCTTGTTCCAAATTGGGTGTGATGAGAGGGAAATCATATCCTTAAAGAAAAGAAGTCTAAGAGGTAACAAGATCAGACAATAAGCTATCTGTTTTTTTTTCTAAATTAAAGGGAATAGTCCTTGCACTTCGTTCAAACTCCACAGCTCCTTATCTGGATACAGATGGTACTCTCCTTTGCAGACAGCCTGAAATTGTTCCCGATTGTTGCACTGATGGAATGAGCAAGTCCTTCGAGGTTGAACATCACTCCCATGTTGCTGTTAGGGTGTACAGTGTTTTTCTGGTTCTGCTCATCTCACTCAGCATCAGTTCATGCAAATCCATCCAGGTTTCCCTGAAATCCCATCCCTCCTGGTTTCTAATAGAACAATAGTGTTCCATGACTTACATATACCACAGTTTGCTAAGCCATTCCCCAATTGAAGGACATTTACTGGATTTCCAATTCTTTGCCACCACAAACAGGGCTGCTATAAATATTTTTGTACAAGTAATGTTTTTACCCTTTTTCCTCATCTCTTCAGGGTATAGACCCAATAGTGGTATTGCTGGGTTAAAGGGTATGCACATTTTTGTTGCCCTTTGGGCATAGTTCCAAATAGCTCAACAGAAGGATTGGATGAGTTCACAGCTCCACCAACAGTGTAATAGTGTCCCAGATTTCCCACATCCCTTCCAACAATGATCATTATCCTTCCTGGTCATGCTGGCCAATCTGAGAGGTGTGAGGTGGTACCTCAGAGAAGCTTTAATTTGCATTTCTCAGAAAAAGAAATTTAACAAGCCATTATTGAACTCCCTAAAAAAAATCTCCAGGGCCTGATGGATTTACAAGTGAATTCTACCAAACATTTAAGGAAAAATTGGTTCTAATTCTATATAAACTCTTTGGAAAAATAGGGAAAGATGGAACTCTGCCTAACTCTTTCTATGAAACCAATATGGTGCTGTTACGTAAACCAGGAAGAGTTAAAACAGAGAAAGAAAATTATAGACCTATTTCCCTGATGAATATAGATGCAAAAATCCTAAATAAAATCTTAGCAAAACGATTACAACAAGTTATCACTAGGATAATACAGTATGATCAAGTAGGATTAATCCAGGAATGCAGGGTTGGTTCAATATTAGGAAAACTGTCAGTACACTCAATTATATCAACAACAAACCCAACAGAAATCATATGATCATATCAATAGATGCTGAAAAAGCTTTTGACAAAATACAGCATCCATTCCTATTAAAAACACTAGAGAGTGTAGGAATAAATGGACTGTTCCTTAAAATAATTAGCAGTATCTATTTGAAACCATCAACAAGCATTATATTCAATGGGGAGAAGCTAGAGGCATTCCCAATAAGATCAGGGGTGCCCATTATCACCACTGCTATTCAATATTGTATTAGAAATGTTAGCATCAGCAATTAGAGAAGAAAAAGAAATTGAAGGAATTAGAATTGGGAAGGAAGAGACAAAACTCTCACTCTTTGCAGATGACATGATGGTCTACCTAGAGAATCCCAAGAAATCATCCAAAAAACTACTGGAAACAATTAGCAATTTTAGCAAAGTTGCAGGTTATAAAATAAACTCTCATAAATCCTCAACTTTTCTATATATGTCTAGCAAGATACAGCAGGAAGTACTAGAAAGAGATATCCCATTCAAAGCAACCTCAGACAATGTAAAATACTTGGGAGTCTATTTGCCAAGACAGACTCAGAATCTTTTTGAAAACAATTATAAAACACTTCTCACACAAATTAAATCAGATTTAAATAACTGGGCAAATATCAACTGCTCATGGATAGGTCGAGCTAATTTAATAAAAATGACAATTCTACCAAAACTAAACTATCTGTTTAGTGCCCTACCAATCAAAATTCCAAAAAATTACTTTAATGAGTTAGAAAAAATTGTAAGTAAATTCATATGGAGAAATAAAAAGTCAAGAATTGCCAGGAGCTTAATGAAAAAAGTGCAAAAGAAAGTGGCTTAGCCCTACCTGATCTAAAATTATATTATAAAGCATCAGTTATCAAAACTGTGGTATTGGCTAAGAAATAGAGTGGTGGACCAGTGGAATAGACTAGGTGTAAAAGCAGGAGATGATTATAGTAATCTGCTGCTTGATAAACCCAAAGAGTCCAGCCACTGGGATAAAAACTCCCTCTGATAAAAATTGCTGGGAAAATTGGAAGTTAGTATGGAAGAAACGTGGATTAGACCAACACCTCACACTCTTTACCAAGATAAGATCCAAATGGTTACAGGACATAGACATAAAAAACAATACTATAAGCAAATTAGAAGATCAAGGACTAGTCTACCTGGCAGATCTATGGAAAGGGGAGCAGTTTATGACTAAGGAAGAGTTGGAGAACATCGCCAAAAAACAATTAGATGATTTTGATTACATTAAATTAAAAAGCTTTTGCACAGATAAAACCAATGTAACCAAGATCAAAAGAAATGTAGTAAATTGGGAAACAATCTTTACAACTAATGATTCTGACAAAGGACTCATTTCTAAAATTTACAGAGAACTGAGTCATAGTTTTAAAACAAAAAGCCATTCCCCAATTGACAAATGGTCAAAGGATATGCAAAGGCAATTTATAGATGAGGAGATCAAAGCAATCCATAGCCATATGAAAAAATGCTCTAAATCATTAAGTATTAGAGAAATACAAATTAAAGCTTCGCTGAGGTACCACCTCACACCTCTCAGATTGGCCAATATGACCAGGAAGGACAATGAACATTGTTGGAAGGATTGTGGGAAATCTGGGACACTATTACACTGTTGGTGGAGCTGTGAACTCTTCCAACCCTTCTGGAGAGAAATTTGAAGCCAAGCCCAGAGGGCAACAAAAATGTGCATACCCTTTGACCCAGCAATACCACTACTGGGTCTATACTCTGAAGAGATGAGGAAAAAGGGTAAAAACATTACTTGTACAAAAATATTTATAGCAGCCCTGTTTGTGGTGGCAAAGAATTGGAAATCAAGTAAATGTCCTTCAATTGGGGAATGGCTTAGCAAACTGTGGTATATGTATGTCATGGAACACTATTGTTCTATTAGAAACCAGGAGGGATGGGATTTCAGGGAAGCCTGGAGGGATTTGCATGAACTGATGCTGAGTGAGATGAACAGAACCAGAAAAACACTGTACACCCTAACAGCAACATGGGAGTGATGTTCATCCTTGAAGGACTTGTTCATTCCATCAATGCAACAATTGGGAACAATATTGGGCTGTCTGCAAAGGAGAGTGCCATCTGTATCCAGATTAGGAGCTGTGGAGTTTGAACAAAATGCAAGGACTATTCCCTTTAATATAGAAAAAAAAACAGTTATCTTATTGTCTGATCTTGTTACCTCTTAGACTTCTTTTCTTTAAGGATATGATTTCTCTCTCATCACACCCAATTTGTATCAAGGTACAGCATGGAAACAAAGTAAAGACTGACAGAGTGCTTTCCGTGGGGAGGTGGGGGGAGGGAAGCAAGATTGGGGGGGAAATTGTAAAACAACTCAATATCTTTAATAAAAATAAATTTAAAAAAAAGAAAAGTAAGTTAAAAATAAAAAGTATGCTTTGATCTCTCAGTCAGACTCCATCAGTTTTTTTCTCTGGAGGTGGATGACACTTTTTTTTTAGGTTTTTGCAAGGCAAACAGGGTTAAGTGGCTTGCCCAAAGCCACACAGCTAGGTAATTATTAAGTGTTTGAGACCAGATTTGAACCCAGGTACTCCTGACTCCAGGGCAGGTGCTTTATCCACTATGCCACCTAGCCACCCCTAGGAGCTTTGTATTGTTGAGATACTGAAGTCATTCACATTTGATCCTTGTACAGTATTGCTGATATTGTGTACAGAGGTCTTTTAGTTCTGCTCACCTCCTTCTCAGGTTTATCTGAAAGCATCCTGTTCCTCATTTTGTATAGTACAATAGTATTCTGTTACATTCATGTATCACAGCTTGTTCAGCCATTCCCCCCAATCGATGGGCATCCCCTCAATTTCCAATTCTCTACCACCACAGAAAGAGCTGCTAGGAATATTTTTGTATATACAGGTCCTTTTCCCTTTTTTCAATCTCTTTGGGTTACAGATCTAATAAATGGTATTGATGGGTCAACAGGTATTCACAGATTCATAGCTTTTTGTGTATATTTCCAAATTGCTCTCCAGAATGGTTGGATCAGTTTACAATTCCACCAAGAGTTTTTCCACCTCCCTACCCAACATTTGTCATTTTCCTTTTCTGTCATTTTAGCCAATCTAATAGTTCTGAGCAGAGTTGTTTTAATTTACCTTTCTCTAGTCTAATCAGTAGTGATTTGGAGTATTTATTTCATCTGACTATAGAGAACTTTGATTTCTTCATCTGAAAATTACTTGTTCCCCATTTATATTTTATTTTCTGGGGAATGGCTTGTATACTTATAAATTAGACTCAGTTCTTTATGTATTTTAGGAATGAAGCCTTTATCAGAGAACCTTGCTGTAAAATCCCTCTCCCCCAGTTTCTGGCCTCATTGGTTTTATGTGTGCAAACCATTTTTTTAATGTTATTTTATTTTATTTTTTCAGTTCAGAGAGTAGTCAACATTCATTTTTTGGTAACCTTTTGATTTCCACATGATAGCAAGTAATCTGACATAGATTGTATGTACAATCATATTTAGGTTGTACGTTCATATTTAACATAATTCCGTATTAGTAATGTTGTGAAAGAAGAATCAGAATGAAAAGAAAAAAATGAGAACAAGGAAACAAAAACATAAAACAAGGCAAATGCTTTTGAATGTAATATAATCAAAATCATTCATTTTACATCCTGTAATGTTCTCTATCTCTTGTTTCATCATAAGTTCTTCAGAGAGGCAGAGTAGTAACTAATCTACAGGAGTAGAGGGAGTTTCCACACTGGAAATATCTTTCTGCCATAAAATTAAACATCCCAGACCTTTGAGGTTTTGACCAGACCTTAGGCCTTAGGGGATGACCGTTTGGAAAAGGGTTTACTGACTGGTTCTGGGATTGTCCCCAGTCTAGGTGAAGCAAGGAAAATTTGGTTGGCCTTCCCCAACCTCTCTTTAATTATTTCCCATTTAACCTGTGTATAGCTTGCTTTATTTCTATTTGTTTGTATGTTGTCTTAACCATTAGATTGAAAGCTCCTTGAGGGCAGGGGCTGTCTTTTGCCTCTTTTTGTATCTCCCCCCCCCCCAGTGCTTATCACCTTGTCTAGCACAGTACAGTGGCACTAATGAATGTTTGTTGATTGATCTGAAGACCCCAGGGGTACAAGGGGACCTTTCTGAGCTTTGCTTTTCCCCATCTGTACCTTGTGGGTATTGGACTAGTTGTCTTTCAAGGTCCCTTCTGCCTTAAAATATTTGTGTGACTCTCAGGATCCTGTTGTGTTCCCCCTTTGGGTGGGCTTCTCTCTAATTCCTACCTCATTCCTTTACTCTTATGTCTCCCCCCCCCAAAAAAAAACTCAAATAATTCAACTAGGAGCTTTAGTTCATTTAACTATGGTTATTAGTTTGGGTTTTGTGTACTTTCTGACTGACTTTTAGGCTTATGACAATGTCACTAAAAACTCCTTAAAGTTTATAAGACATTCTCCTCTCCAGTTTGTAAGTTCTAGAGGGCAACTATTTCTCATTAGCATCATTGTGCAGATGAGAAATTCATATTCCCAGAAGTCAAGTGACTTAGTAGTAGCAAAGTTGGCATTGCTGCCTTGGTCCTTGGAGCTACTTTTTCCATTAAACCAGGCTGCTACTTGTGGAAGAGATGTAGAAGAGGTCTCTGAGGAGATATTTTGGGCAAGTACAAAGAAGCCATTTTGCCGGGGTTTTTTTGTTAGTTGTTCTTTCCCTAATTTTGAGTGTTTACACTGGGCCTGGCCATACTGGCTAGTGCAAGTAAAGAATTAATGTTAGTTTACTAATCTGTGATCTGGAAGACTTGACAGGTAGTAACAGTTATTTTTGTCTGACTTTCACATCTGATTAGGTTTGCCAAAATCCACTGGGGCGCTTTTATGAGGGTGAGGGAAGGAGGAATCCCATAAATATTTATGAACAAACAGTCCACGATGGCCTTTGAAACAAACCAAGAGTGAGCTTTTTGGAGTTCTGATTAAACTTGAAATGAAACGTTCCTTTGATTTAAACAAGGAAGCCTATTTTTCAGTGCCAGGAGGAAGGCCTTTCTGATGGACCTTCCTTTAACCTGTTGTGTTGGGAAGATGTCTGCTTTAGAGCACCGTCTTTAAGGCTCTGGCTTTTTTCCTGCCCCATGACTTGCTGAAATGATAACAGCTCACTTGTCTATGCTGCTTTTTTTTTCTTTCCAGTGTACAGAGGGCTTAACATCCATTATCTCATTTGATTGTTCCACCAACCTTGCACTGGAGGTAATGATTAGAAATGGGAGCAATTATTAGTTAGGGTTTTGCAGTTTCCCAAGGCTCCTCTCATCATAGCTCTGTCAGCAGGGCAGACATCTCATCCCCGTGCCAGGCCCCATGGGAGGAGACTCTTCAGGTGCCTTGGTGAAGCTCTCGTCTTCTGATGTTGGGTTGGAGGCCCCCCTTTCCTCTCCTCCCAACTCAATGTTGGGTCATCTTTCGGAGAGGGACAGTCATGGGATGTGATGGTTAGAAGAAATCTGGTGGAGTCTGACAAGTTGGTGAATCAGGAGTTCTTCTACAGCAGATTTAAGTGACTCTGTGGGAGGGAGAACCCCCGGCTCCTAAGGCAACCCTACCTACTTCTGGACAGCCTTGGGAGGGAGGAAATTGTTCTTGGCATCAAACCAGCATCAGTCTCTCTGCACCTTCTGCCCATCGTTTGTGGTTCTGTCCTTTGGGATCAAGTAGAACAAGTAGAAACTCTCTTTTCCAGGCTAGTCCTAATCTTCTAAGACTTGAGGATAAGATACCAAGTTCTTCCCCAACTCTGCTCTGTCTTAGACTGAACATCCCTAGTTTCTCCAAATGATGTTGACATGACATGATCTCACCCTATAACATCATGATCTGCTTTCCCTGAATGTTTTCAAGCTTTATGAAATGCCACACCCCAAACAGAATGCTAGATCTGGGCTGATCAGGCTGGAGTACAGTAGAGACATTGGTTCCCTGGCCTTCTCTTAATACAGCCCAAGCTGACATTCACTCTCTTGGCAGCCATATCCCACTCATATGGTGCTTGTGATCTACTCAAACCCCTAGACATTGTTCAGATGAACTGCTGTCTAGCTAGTCCTTGCCTGTCTCATCCTTGTGACAAAGCAAAATTTTCCCATTAGACTTCACAGGGACAAACTTCTGAGCATAGCCTTGAGTGATCTGAGAAGTAGAGGAGGGAGGAAGAGAAGAGAAAAGGTGTTTTTTTTTAAAAAACTAAATGGAATGTTTTAACAGAGATTTTGTTTTTCTTGCTTTCTCAATGGGGGTGAAAGAAAATGGATCTTCATAAAAAAATTAATTTAAAACTCAAATGAAAGACTTGAAATTTAATAGGGATAAATGCAATACTATCTGATTTGGATCAGGGCCCAAGGTTGTTAAGAATCCTGCCTTTGGCATCCTGGGTGGAAGTTATCCTTCACTCCCAGCTCTGTGTCTTCTATGACCTTGATCTGGGTGCCCCCTATGCCTTTATCCAAGCCATTGATAAAATGCTTTGATCCTTTCTTAAACAAGACAAGGCCAAGCATAGATTCCTGGAACTGATCCACTAATGATAACTTTTTTGGGTGTAATCTTTCAGCCAGGTCCCAAGCCACTGAGTTCTCTTGTCTAGTGAGTTGTCCCTGAGTTGGACCTTGGAAGGATGCTCTCCCAGCTTATACCACCACTGGGATCTCTTTGATGTCATACAAGTTTTGGAAATACAGTCTTGTGTAGATATTGCCTGGGCAAATTTGATTGAAATCAATTTGATTTAATTCACTCTCTTCAGGGCTTGATTTCATCAGTCTTTAATCAGTTTCCACAAAGGAACATTTTTGCTTGCTCTAGCTTAATATGTCCTCTTCATTGCTTAGATATGATTTGCAGATCAGCTCACACCTGAGAGGAATCACTAATGCTTCATTTGGACCTGGCAGAGAACATGCCTTGGTCGCCCTGCTCACATTTACCATGTGGGTCAGTCATGTCCCCAGGTAGAACAAGATCATTAGGATGTTCCCACAGGGCCGAGTAACCCAACTCTTCCTTCCTTCCTCCCCCACATCTCAGATCACTCAAGGCTATGCTCAGAACTTGGTCCTTGTGAAGACTGATGGAAATTCTGCTCCACAAGTGTCTTTTGATTTTGCTGCCCTTTGAGGAACATTAGTATTGGAGTCAGGGGGACTGAGTTCGAGTCCTCCAAGTCATTCGAACTGCCTAGCTAGCTCTTGGTGGCCCTGGTTTCCTTTACTGTCCAATGGCAGTTGTTAGAGTGGCTGCTGGCCTCTGAGGTCTCTTCTAGCTGGGATCCTTTGCCTTTTGGCCTGCCATCTGGTGGCCCCCACCACAGTCTGATGGCCCCAAGAGACAACTCAGTAAATAATGGTTGAAAACCCTAACAGAGGATCATGTCCTCCTCAGCAGATTTCTTTTTACTTTTAAAGAGAAGTAGAAAGAGATCTAGACCCTGCCGATAAATTTTGGAATCTTTGAAGAAATGATCTTTTATCCCCTAGACCCAGGTTCTTCTGGTCTGTCTCCTGGGCCCAAGCTCCTGGAGGGCAGGGTCCATGCTTTTGCCTAATAAAAGCTTGTTAATCAAATGACTTCTAGGGCTACTACTATCTAGAGGAGGGCTGGGCTCCTGAATCCGCCTTGTAATTATAATAAGGATATCTCAGCTGTCCTTCTTTGTCCTTGGTGCCCCCCTTTCTTTTTTTTTTCTTTTTTTTTAAATTTATTTAAGGCAATGGGGTAAGTGATTTGCCCAAAGTCACAGAGCTAGGCAATTAATTAAGCATCTGATGATGCATTTGAACTTGGGTTCTCCTGACTCCAGGACCAGTGCTCTAACCACTGTGCCACCTAGCTGCCCCCCCTTCTTTTAAATGCTTTTTGATGCTATTTTCTTTGTTTCCTTCACAATGGGGGACATCCCCCTCCCTCCTTGCATCCCAGCCTAGCAAAACATATCAACCTTGGAGACATTCTTTGCTTCCTCCAAACCCTTTTCAGACTCAGTCCTCTGGTCTGCTAAGAATCACCTTTGAGCAGAGTGACTGACTACCCTAGGTTTACTGGTTGTGAGATGGTACTTTATTCTGTTTAGTAGCAGTGATGTTCATCCTTCCTTTTTGAAGAAGATGATTCCATCAGGGAGGTGATGCTATAACAAGCATATGAATGGGATTGGAGTGTGTGTGGGGGGGGATGGGGGTTGTGTTAAGTCACCAACCTTACTTTCCCTTCTGGATTCAGTGGCCAGATATGGATCAGAACAATTGGAGATGGCCCTGGATGGGAGGCAGACAGGGTTAAGTGACTTGCTCGAGGTCACCCAGGTAGTGTCAAGTGCTGAGTCCACATCCTCCTGCCTCCCAAGTCCAGGGTTCTATCCACTGTACCACCTTGTCACACTATTTAATAGTGTGAGACTTGGGATTAAGTCCCAACTCTGCCATCTCTACCTGGGTGACCTTTCTCAACCTATTTCCTTGATTGTAAAGTGGGAATAAGATGTGTCATATGCAAAGATCAAATGAGATAGCAGCTATAGTATTTTACAAATATTAAATATTAAAAGTAGAGTCTAACACTGTAGCATGGCATAATGTGGAGAGAGCTTCACAACCAGGAAGACTTATGTTCGAGTCTTGTTTCTGCTCTGTAATAATGTCTGAGTGGCCCTGGGAAGTTACTTTTTTTAATGTTTCATTTATTTTTCCAGCTACACGCAACAGTAGCTTTCTTTTCTTCTTAAACAGTAGTTTTCAATAATCTTTTTTTTGCAAGGTTTTTAGTTTCACAATTTCTCCCTCTCTCCTTTTCCCTTCCCCCTCCCCAACAGAAAGCAATCTAATAGACATGTATAATCATTACCTTGGCAAGTTACTTAACTGATATTCCATAGCACTAGGACCTGTAAGTTGTGGAGAAGGGGCTGACCTGCAGCATCACCTGAGAGTTTCCTTGACAACGAAATCCTGAGTCTAGTCCCTGTGCCTCACATTATTAATCAGAGGGACCATTAATTCCACTGACAAGAGTCTGGGCTTATACTGGTCTCTATAGTCTCTAGTGCTAAATTGATAATTCTATGATCCTATTTCACTCAGAATTCAAACAATACCCCCTCCTCATCTAGGCATTTTAAAATATAGTGAACAAACCTCACGATTTTATAGACTTCAGTCCTGTTGTTTTTCAATTTTTGATTTTTTCAGGCTGAAGAAACTTTGACTTTTTATTTTTTTATTTTTGGGGGAGGTTTTTGCAAGGCAGTGGGGTTAAGTGGCTTGCCAAGGCTACACAGCTAGGTCATTATGAAGTGTCTGAGGCCAGATTTGAACTCAGGTACTCCTGACTCCAGTGCTTTATCCACTGTGCCACCTAGCCACCCCTGAGACTTTGGCTTTTTAGAAAGTTCCTTCTAGCCCCCCCCCCCCTTTTCTTACCCTGTGCTATGAAAGCTTCAGAAATACATGTTAGAAAAAAAGCTTTATGAATAAGTTACAACAGACCATGAATGGCTATGTAGAAAAATGGAAAGAACACCAGATTTTGAATCATAGGACTTGGGTTCAAACCTTGCATCTTTCACTTATTACTCGTGATCTTTAGCAAGTTTCTTCTCCTTTCTGAGCCTTAGGGCTGAACTATCTGGCCTCTGAGGTCTTTTTTAGCTCTAAATCTCTTTCCCTGTCAGTCAGTTGCAAGTCTTCTCATCTCTCTTCTTCCCACTGCCATCCCAATCCTTACTGCCACCCAGCTGGCCCATTGCCACAGCTTTCTAATTGCTTCTCCACACATTATTTTGTTGGCTGTGGGTAGTATGTCGGACCAATGTCATTAGATTAGAGAGTTGGAAGGGACCTCGATGGCAATCGACTTCACTCTGTACCTGAAAATGGGTCCTGTAGCTAGGAAGCATCCCTCCTGAGACAACTCTTTCCACTTTTGCATAACCCTAACACTTAAGAAATTTTTTCCTTCTTAAAACCTAAATTTGTCTCTTTGTGCTTACAACCTTGCATTGTGGGGCCATACTAAATTAATCCAACACCCTAGATTCTCCCCAAAGTCTTCCTTAGACCAAAGGTCCCTAATTCCTTTACCCATTCTCACATGGGATGAACTCAAGACTCTTCACCATCCTGGTTGCCCTTCAACTCTCTTGAGCTTATCAAAGCCTATGTTCTGTCTAGAAGGGAATACAATTCTCCTGATGTAGTCTGATAGAGCAGTGCAGAGCAAGTCTATTTCCTTCCTTCTTCTAGAACACTACAGCTGCTTCTTTTAATCACTCTATTCTGACTCCTTCCTTTTGGTCTTCAAACATTCCTTATCCCTCAAAAATTCCTATCATTCAATGGCTTTCTTCCCTTTCTCAGTGAAACTTTTAGAAAAAGTTGTCTACACTTGTGTCTATACCATTTTATCTCCCCTCACTTCTCAGGAGTTTGCAATCTGGCTTCTGACCTTACAAGATTGATATTGCTCTTGCCAAAGTTACCAGTGATTTTTTTTGTTTGTTTTTTTTTGGATTTTTACAAGGTAATAGGGTTAAGTGACTTGCCCAAGGTCATACAGCTAAGTAGGTATTAAGTATCTGAGATTGGATTTGAACTCAGGTACTACTGACTCCAGGGCTGGTTGTTTTTCATCCTTTTGGACCTCTCTGCAGCATTAGACATTGTTGCCCACCATCTCCTCCTGAATACTTATCTTCTCTCTGGGTTTTGGGGACACTGCTCTTTCTGATTCTCCTACCTTTTGGCTTGCTCCTTTTTAGGCTCCTTTGCTGATTCATCAGTCACATCATTCCTCTGTTGGTTATGCCAATGTTATGCCCTGGGCCCTCTTCTCTCCCTTCTCAGTCTTCTCCCTCAGTGATCTTATCACCCTCCCTTGGATTTAACCTTCACAGATGACTCCTCAGAACTGTAGTTATCTCTCCTTCAAGTTTTAGTTGCACATTACTCCATGTGCATTGATCATTTCCAAATGGAGGGCCTAGAAATATCTCAAACTCAAAATGTTCCAAACATAACCTGCTATCTTTCTCCCTAAGCCCTTCCCTCTCCTATGCTTCTATTTCTCTCTTTTTTAAAATTAAAGTTATTTATTTGTTTTTGAATTTTAAAATTTCCCCCTAATCTTGCTTCCCCTCCCTCACCCCCCACAGAAGGCAATTTGGCAGTCTTTACGTTATTTCCATGTTGTACATTGTTCTAAGTTGAGTGTGATGAGAGAGAAATCATGTCCTTAAGGAAGAAACATAAAGTATAAGAGATAGCAAGATCAGACAATAAGCTAGCAGGTTTTTGTCTAAATTAAAGGGAACAGGTTTTGTCTAAATTAAAGGGAAAAGTTCGGACTCCACAGTTCTCTGGATACAGAGATACTTCTCTATTTCTCTTAAAAAGCATCACCATCAGTTTAGTGCTTCAGGTTCCTCATCTCAGTGCTGTGCTCAACTTCTCAATTTCCTCACATTTCAATCTTCATGACATGTCTCTCATTTGACCCCTTCTCTCTGCTCACTCATCTACCTTAGTTCAGGTGATCATCACCTCTCACCCAAGTTATTGCATCAGTATTCAGTCTCTTATCCCTCCAGTCCATCCTCTGTACTGCTGCCCATTTGACTCATCTATTCAGTAAGCCACTGTAGCTCCTTCCTGCCTCTGGGATCAAATAGAAACTCTGCAGTTGATCTCTTTAAGCCCTTTACAACTTGGCCCAGGAGAGCCTTTCTTCCCCTCCAGCATCGTGTGATTTGGCCCCATGGACTTTCTTTGTGTTCTTCCATCTTGTGTCTCTGTTTGTTTCTTTACATTGTCCTCCCCCCTCTCTCTATGTATAATGCACTCCCTTCTCACCTATGTTTCATAGAATTATTTATTAATGATAAAGATTATTATTAGATAGTATCCTCATTTTTCAGATGAGGGAACTGAGACAGACTGGTTATGTGACTTGCCCAGGGACACATGTCTGTAACAGGATTTGAACTTAGATTTCCTGACTCTAGGTTTTTTGCTCAAGCACCATCTTCTGCAGAAAACCTTTCTTCTTATTTCCTGCTGCTAGTGCCCTTTCTTCCAAGTGGTCTTGTAGTTCACTTGGTAATTATTTGTATTTAATCTCTTTATGCTTACTCTGCATATACTTACATATGTCCTTATTGTCTCCCTGATTATAATATAAGCTCCTTTCCATTCATTGTATTTGTGCCTCCAGAGCCCAGCACAGTACCTTTGTTGGATACTATATCACACAGCTGACTCTTATTGAGCTTGCAATCCCCTAAAACTTCTCATTTAGACCTTTTTCAAATGGCCTGCTGTGTAACTGGGCCTTTCCTATCTTTCCTACCCACTACTCCTAGGTGGTGCAGTGGATAGAGCACTGGCTGGCCTTGGAATCAGGAGGATGGGGGTTCAGGTTTTGTTTTTGTTTGTTTGCAAGGCAAATGGAGTTAAGTGGCTTGCCTAAGGCCACACAGCTAGGTAATTAAGTCCACCTAACTGCCCCATGGGAGTTCAAATCTGGCCTCAGACAACTGACACCAACCAGCTGTGTGACCTTGGCCAAGTCACTTCACCCTGATTGCCTGGCATCCAGGGCATATTCAGTCTTCCTGATTCATATTTGGCCACTGGACCCAGATGACTCCAGTGGAGAAAGTGAGGCTGGTGACTTAACACCCCCCCCCCCCCCCAATTCACGTGCTTGTAATGGCATCATTTCCCTGATGTCATGGTCTTCTTCAAGAATGAAGGATGGGGGTGGCTAGGTGTCGTAGTGGATAAAGCACCGGCCTTGGAGTCAGGAGTACCTAGGTTCAAATAATTACCTAGCTGTGTGGCCTTGGGCAAGCCACTTAATTCCATTTGCCTTGCAAAAACCTAAAAAAAAAAAAAAACAAAGGATGAACATTATTATCTTAGACTTGGGAAGTCGATTTTTCTTTGGAACCCAAGTATTAGACTCTACTTTTATCCCTATTAAAATTCAGCTAATTTGATTCCTCTCAATATTCAAGTCTTCTGACTGTGCCATACAATGTGTCCAACTTTGTGTTAATCTGAAGATAGTTAAGATTTTCATGTCTGCCTTTATCTAAGGCGATGATAGAAATGTTAGCACAGGGTCAAGCAAAGATTCCTGAGCCATTCCACTGGAGACCTCTTGCTAAGGTGACATAAGATCATTAATAACTATTCTTTAAGTCTGACCAACTCTGAATATATCTAATTGGGTTCTTTTCTCAGCCACATCTTTCTGTCTATTCCCCAAGAATCACATGCTGTGCTAAAATTTAGGCAAAAGATGTCTGTAACATTTGGATCATCTGCCAGTTTAGTGACCCTGTGAAAGAAGGACAGAGGGTTAGTTTGTCATAACCAGTCTTTGATGAAGCCAAGCTGCTGCTTTGTTATTGGTGTAGATTGAGGGAGCATTGCTTCTTCTTCTCTTCCTCATTATTATCTGACCTCCATTCCTTTAATAACATGTTCCAGAATTTTGCCAGAAAGAGAATTTGGGCTCACTGACCCAGAGTTCAGCCTAAGTTGTTCTAGTCTCTTTTTGGAAAATGGTTACGTTTGTTCTTCCCCAGGCCCACTGAGTTTTGTAAAATAAGGAATGTCAGGGGTGTCATTGGATGTCTGAAGTGGAGGGGCCTTTGGCATTGTCAAGCTCTGTCTGCCTCCTTTTACAGAGTAGGGAACTCTCTCTGAAACAGTGGTCCCTTTTCTGGATTAGTAATGAAGGGCTCAGAGCCCTTATTTCATATGTAAATCCATATACTCATGTGTGTTATCTCTGGAGACATGAGTCCACACAGGAACAGAAATGGACCATTGTTTTGCTAAATGGGATTTTCTGTGCACACTCTGAGCATCAATAATTTTTGGTTATTGTCATTTTCTTTCACCTTCCAAACCTATAGGGGGCCCCCTGGGAATCCTTAGGTTTGGGACTCTAAAGTAGTCTCTGGCCAGTTGTAATTTAAGGGAGAAAATTGGTCTGTTCTCTAAAAAGTTTTTCTAAATTTTTTCATATTATTTTCTCTTTTAACAAAATTGAACATTGTTATTTACAGTTCTAAATTTTCTCCTCTCTACCACCACCCCTACTCATTGAGAAAGCAAGAAATATGATATCTATTATGTCTATAAAGTCAATTTCATATTATTTTCAAGGGGAAAATTTCAAGAACAAAACTTACACATGCCAGTTCACTTAAAAACAATCCAATTAAAATATTGAGTCTGATAAAAATCTGCTTTGGGGGTTTGAGTAAACATCTTAGAAGAGTATTGTTATTTTGTTTTTATTTGCTTTGATATTCCAAGATCTTGGGAGTTCTACATTTTAGCTCTCTGGATTTCTTATAAGGCACATCTATTTTCTAATAAACCCACAACTACAAGCATCTTAACTGCTCTCTTCCGAGTTTTGAATAATTGAACAAGAGTTCCTTTTTGAGAAGGGAAGAGGCCCATTTACCAACCAGGGGAGCCCCAAAGCTGCCATCGGCTTAGCTCTCGGACTCGGGAGTAGCCAAAGAAATGTGAGGCGCTTTCATCGCCAAATGGCTGCCTTTGCCGTTCCACTTATGCCTGCATGTGGGGCTCCGGGAATTAGAGGCAAACGGAGTATTTTCAGTGTGGCTGCTGTGCCTTCATCAATCAGGATGTACAATTGAAAGGGCACTCGGCTTAAAGTTTAATTTGATTTCCATGCTATGAATTATGAGTGTCTGGATGTTCTTGTCTGTTTAAATATTAGGCAATATTGAAATGGTTTTGAGCATTCTGGGTGTGTATCTTGCTTTGCACTGGATGTTCTCTGGGTTGCCTTTCAAATAGAAGATGATTAAAATGTCTTTTTCAAAGCTTTGGTCCCAGTAGGAGAAATGCAGTTTAGTGATTCCAAGGCGAAAAGGAATCGAGTTAAGCTTTTCCTCCAAGGTTCGGTGGCTAATGAGGCCTAGGGTTAGTTTTCATAAAAGCATCTCCATTAACAGAAGATCCATACCACAGCCAAGCTTGGAACTGGGCAAATAGAAGGTAAACAGTTGTTGATTGATCAGCCAGACAAATCTGTGGCTCCACTCGGTTTAACAGTGTTGGCCTTAGCAACACAGCTCAGAATATAAATGGAGGTACCGAAGGTGACTGTGGATTTAAAAAAAATGTAATCAACTTATTGTCTTCTATCTATATTTGAATTCCGAAATTGATTTAAACTGAAACGGAGCTGATCTGGAAAGCAGCAGGGGATAGGCCAGCGAGAACTGTTTGAAGCAGGCCGCCTTGCCGCAGCTGCCTCCTGATTTCAAAAGCTCCATGATTTCATCTGCATGGGCGACACAGAGCAGGCTCTTCATGCTTTTGTCAATGGTTTCAAGGCATTGCTGTGGCCAAAGAAATCCTCACCCGTTGGCCTGTCTTCTGGTGATTAACCTCTCCCCTCTCACTTCTGAGATGACAGAGGCTGATGGCGGCACCTGAGTCTATATCCCTTGGTTTCTTGGGCTCAGGAGGGGCTCAGGAGAACCTGGCCATGCCGAATCCTGCTGCCCCGGCCTTCCCAGAGGTCAAGGTCCCCACCAAGAGGCTCACAGCAGATGTGCAATAAATACTTGTTGATTGATCTGTGTGTTTATGAAGTTTGGACCAGGAACAATAGAGCTATGGATTTAATAGAGATGTTGGCCATTACTGTGGGTTTTAAAAACTGTAATCACCTTGTATCCTAGCTATATGTTAATTTCTAAATTGATTGAAAGTGAAGAGCATAGATTTGAAGTCTGGAGAGCAGCAGGGGATAGGCTAGTAATTACTTGAATTACTAGTGATTATATGAAGTAATGCCGACTTGGTACGGCACAAATAAGTCTGCTTGTAGGGCCCGTCAGGGCCTGAAAGACAGCAAGACTGTTCTGAGCTCTGAGCCCGCATATATGTGTGTCTGTGGGGGGGGGGGGCAATGCAGAATGGGTTGTTTTTATTTGGAGGATGGGGAAAAAAAAGGGGTTTGTTCTCAGGCTCAATGAAGTTGCTATTTCCGGGTGAAGGAAGGAAAAAATTCTAATGTAAAAACAAAAGATTTGTGAGTTTTTGGTAACTCGACAGAATGAGAGATGATGAACTAGAGGAAAGGGAATATGGAAATAGATGGATCAAGGGCAAGGGATATCGTCACCCTATATACATTCCATGTTTCTTTAAGAGAATTATAGAAATTATTTTTTTAAAGACTCTCCATTGTCTGGACAGGGCTATGTTGTTAGTAAGAATTCTTCCTTAGAAGCCAGTCCAGACCCCAGCAAATAGAGCAAGGGTGCTGCACATTAAATTTTTTTTCACTGTCCTTTCCTGCCTTAACAGAAATGTTTTAAAGCTAGATTATAGAAATGAAAGACGGCAAGGTTTAGCATGGCTGTAGAAAGTCGATACTTGATGTGGGGCTCTGATTCCGTGTGTGTGTGTGTGTGTGTTGTGTGTATGTGTGTATATGTTTTCAGGTCCCTAGGGTGAGAAGCTGAAGGTTGATTATGAATATATGACCTATATTCTTGTATATTGATTGTTTTATCATAGTTAATATTGTAGAAGACTTATCTAAACAGTTTTGTTCAGTGTCATTAGGAAATTAGTGAGAAATTTGGATCTCCTTCAAGAAACAGGAAATAAATAAGAAATCATCTCTTTAGTACTTGTTTTGTGGATACCCTTCCCCAATGAAGACTCCCTCTCCCCACCCTCAGGCTTCCTGTAGCCTGGCAAAGGCTCCCCTTGGTGACTGAGCATCTGCTTAGTGGTGAGCCAGCCTGGGCGTTTCCAGAGTGACAGACCTACCCTAGTTCGACTCTGAGAATCTAGGCTTACCTCATCAGAAGAGGACTTTAATGAAGGGAAAAAAAATAGGACTTTTTTTATATGTGTATGCCTATATGCATACCTGTTACTTGCAATATATATTTTTTTTAAACAGATGTAAGTTTACTACTGCATAACACTTGTTGGGTTAATTTATAAAGGGGATTATTGTTCAGATTGGGGTTGTGACTGGTTTCTGAAATTTTTTTTAGGCTCTGTAATTCTTTTAATTTGCTCCAAAATCTCTTTGACTTTTCTCTGAACATTATCAATAACCCTAAATGTCCTCCCTCCCCTTCCCCTGGTTCAACATTCCTGTGGTCCATCCATAGATTTCAAGCCCCAAAGCATCCTGGGGCCCTTGCAGTGGCTTCGTAGACCTGTGCAGCATTTCCCTGCTTCTCCCAGTGATAGGAAGTGACCATGGTTTCTACCGCTGGCTAAACATAAATGGCATGCTTGACATATGTCCTTTTGGGCATCTCGGCCTGTGGGTTTAGGGACTCCTATGGACAGGACAGTTGGGGGTTTATAAATACACAGAATGAAAATCAATTCCAAGAGTCACTCACAGCATGGCTGTTTAGAGAGAAGCCAGTTCAGTGGTGAGGTGGGGCTCCAGCCACAGATTATGAGAGCAAGTTTTGACTCATGGCAATAACCCGACCTTTCATTTGGACTTGGGCCTGCCCCGGTCTAGACAGTAGGAGGGCAAACCTCGGTTGCACCATGGGTCAGCACTGCAGGTTGAGAGAACAGAGCAACATGAAAACATTTCTTATGAAATGAAGGGTTTGGTTTTGAGGAAAAGATGGGGCACTTATTTATTGGGGAATGGAAGGTTGGTTTTGGAGCTAAAAGCTCTTGAAAGGTATGGGCCAAAGGAGGCCTTTGTTTATTTCTTGTTGAAGGCTTTTAGGAAAGAGGAAGAATGGAGGAAGGCAAAGGGGGAGCATTCCAGTTTTATTTGGATAGTTTTCTTGACAATCTGTTTTCTGCATAGATTGAATGATGTTGCATGATCTTAGGCAGCTTTTTTTTTTTTAACCAAGAATGGGGACTTGAATTCCATATTTTTCTGAGTATACTGGTCAAAACATTTTTATAGTGCCATTTATTCAATAAAAATGGTTTCCTGGACATTTGCACATAGGAAATTTTAACTGGGGGGGGAGGGAGGGAGGGAGAGAGAGAGAATGAACACGAGTGAGAAGGTGTTGCAAGCAGTATTATGACTATATGTATAAATTCATATTTTACCCTAAAGTTATCATTGAGACTAAAATTGTCCTACTTTCTTTTAGGACAGCCAGTCGAGGGGACTTCATGTTTTCTGCGGACCGTTTGGTAGGTAGATGCTGCCCATTTCCATTTCATTGTTGTGAATCAGCGACACGTGCCAAGTGTTGCCCAAGGGGGAGGGGGAGGGATTGCCAGTCAGTTGCCAGCCTGGTCAGTCTCCTGAAGTTTTGCTTCTATGGTTGAAGGAAGATTTGGCCTTTAGACCCTTTCATCCTAAAGCCCTCAGGGTGAACTCATTTCCTGTAGCACTGAGTAAGATGTGACTTTGAGTCTTGGCTCTCTCACTCTTTGGCTTTGAGGCCCCTTCCCCTCTCTGGACCTCAGTTGGACTTCTCTGTAAATTGAGGCTGGGCTGGCTCCTTCCTCAACTGCCAGGGAGAACCATGGAGCTGGGGATTCAAAGGGGGGCCGAGAGTAGCCTAGGGAGACTAGGACTAGGACTAGCTAGCTAGTCCCCAGGGATCAAGACCTTTGTTTAAAAGACAAAGGTGGGGTTTGATGTTGGGAGAGAAAGGGCTTTAGCTCTGTGTATTTCTCTCATCTATTGGGGTTTTTTGGAAGGCATTTGGGATGAAGGGACTTGCCTAAGGTCACAGCTAGTGACTAAGGTCAGATTTGAACTCAAATCCTCCTGACTCCAGGGCTGGTGCTGGTTCATCTGTTTTTTTAAAATTGTATTTTTATTGGACTCTGTTTTGTTTTTTAGGGGGTTTTTTGCAAGGCAAATGGGGTTAAGTGGCTTGCCCAAGGCCACACAGCTAGGTAATTATTGTTAAGTGTCTGAGACCGGATTTGAACCCAGGCACTCCTGACTCCAAGGCTGGTGCTTTATCCACTGCACCACCTAGCCGCCCCTTGGTTCATCTGTTTTTCTCAAGGCTATGTTGAATATAGTGGGTTGAAATAGGTTGAATAGCAGATTAAAATGCTTTCCCAGTCCCATCCTTCTAACGGGGAATTATTTCTCTTCAGTGATTTTACTTGAAAATCCTAGCCTGGCCGAATAACTCTGATTTCATATGGAGAAGTGTTTCTTAGGCAACAGTTGTCTTTTGCCTTAACTCTTCTTCATGTGACCAGATTGAAAGTTGGGAACTCCTATTGGGTTGAGAAAAGCAAGGGGTGACGATTACTTAGCATCCATCAGCAAGCATTTTGGACGTGTCCTCTGAGGTGGGGGGGCGGGGCAGCTGGCCAGGGCCTTCTGCCAAAGATGCTTCTTGGATGCCAGGACAAAGATGCTGGTGGTAGATTAAGAGAAGCAGCAACACAGGGTGTTTTAGCTTCTTAATTTTAACCAGATCATAGACAGTAAAACTGACTTTGCTTTAAAGATTACAGCCAGGGCAGCTAGGTGGCACAGTAGATAGAGTACTAGCCCTGGAGTCAGGAGTACCTGAGTTCAAATCTGGCCTCAGCCACTTAATAATGACCTAGCTGTGTAGCCTTGGGCAAGTCACTTAACCCCATTGCCTTGGGGGGAAAAAACCTAAGAAAACAAACGATTACAGCCCCCTATCCTCTCTTGTGATGTTACTTACTCTACTTGAGATTTACTCAAGGCTAAAAGAGCACAGTCCACTTTGCTGCATTTGGCCTCAAAGGACCTGGTTTGAAATCCTGTGGGACCCTGGCAAGGGGCTCACTGAGCCTAAGTTTCCTCAGATGTACAAGGGGTCTTTCTAAAGCTTGGGCCTCCAGGAGCCATCTCAAGCCCCACCAATTGTAGTTGATGTCAGTAGTGTTTCTCAGTGCTATCAGAAATCAGCTCAACTGTCTTCTTTTTTAGACCTTATACGAAGAGAGTCTAAGTGCAGGATACTGGGAGGAAGCCAAGTGATCCCTAAGGAGAAAAGGGGCTCCTCTCTCACCTGCCTTCGTTTTTTCCTCCAAGTCTCTTTCCCTGCAAAGTCCAGGCCACATTCATTGGGAAATAGCTTCAGGGACAGGCATACTGTCTCCCAGAGGAATGATCTTGGGAGGGAGAATGACTGAGGGCAAGATCTTTGGCTTCTTCCCATGTTCATCTGAAGTTTCTTGGGAAGGTGACCCCTGTTCCTAGTGAGGAATTCTAGTAGCTTCTGGATCAATGAGAGCCCCCGCTAGCAAAGTGTCTCCTGGCTTTGGGCAGCTGCCTTGGCCATCTTAGTCACAGTACTCGACTCTGACCAGGACCTTCCACAATTTGTTTGTATCCGGTTGAGCTTGGTGTGGGGGGGCACCTTGGAGAACTGCAGAGAACCCTGGGCTCTTCAAAGAAGAGAAGTCTGGCTTTGCCTTCTCATTTGCTCCTATGAAACAGACATTTTCCTCGAAAGTGGTGGCTGGAGGCTGTGACATCCTGAGATCCTGGGGTTTCGGGCCCTCTGCCTAGCACTCAACATTGATCATTTTAATGGCTGCTCAGCCTTCCTTGGGCTGACATAATGGAGCCTAAGCCCAGGTTTGTCTCTGGTTTTTCCTTTTCAATCAGTAGTGCTATATTGATTGTAGAAAATGAATGGTGCAAACTCTTAACTGGCTTTTCTTGCCAGAAGTTCCCTTCGGGTAGCAGCTGATCCCCTTTGTGGAGACTCTTCTCAGTCTTTTCTCCCACATCTTTTATAATAGTCACCAGGAAGCCTATTGGGATAGAATTGCCCTCCTCCTCCTCTCTTTACACAAACTGTGTGTGTGTGTGTGTGTGTGTGTGTGTGTGTGTGTGAGAGAGAGAGAGAGAGAGAGAGAGAGAGAGATGGATGAGAGAGATGAGATGAATGAGAGAAAAGAGAGAAGAAGGGGAGAGAGGAAGGGGGGAAAGAAGAGGGAGAGAGAAAAAGGAAAAAGAGGAGAGGGAGGTAAGAGAGAGGTGGGCAAGGAGAAAGGAGAGAGAAAAGAAAAGGAGAAGAGAGAGAGGGGAGAAAAAAGGAGAGAGAGGAGAGAGAAAGGAAAAGAAAAAGGAAGGAGAGAGGAGGGAGAAAAGAACAGAGATTGTTTGAAGTTATCACCCAGTTGCCATAAAGATTACTTAGTCCAAATCAGGACAGTGTACCAGCAGGTTTGGGGCCAGAGGACCCAGGTTCAGATTTTGCCTCTGCATGAGCTTGGACAAGTCACTTAGCTTCTCCTCAGTAAAATGAGAGTGTGTGGTGGGATGGACTGAGCAGGGCTCTGAGCCTCTTTGCCTTCCTAATGTTCTGTGCTTCTAAGAGCAGAGAGGAGTGGGCCCATGTTGGGCCCTCCCCCTTCCTCCCAGCTCCCCCACAAAGGCTCCTGGTGTTCCTATGGATGGTCCTGAGGTGATGCCTGACCTTCAGTGCATGGGACCCACGTCTTCATTCTGTCTAAACGAATTCTTTCCTTTGTTCTACAGATTAGGCTTGTTGTGGAAGAGGGACTGAATCAGCTGCCGTACAAAGAGTGCACAGTGACCACTCCGACAGGTGAGTCTGCCAGGATGGGGGCGAGGAGGGGGGACCAGGAAAGGAAGAAATCAATGCCCACAAGGAGGCATCTCTCTGGAGCTGGCCTTTTTAGCGTCTTAATGAACTCTGTGAGACATTTAACGCCATGACTTTTTCTTAATGGTTTGCCTGTCGATCCGAGTTAAAGGTTAATAAATATCCTTGGCTAGGCAGGTGTTGTCTCCCCAATGGCCCGTGGGGACATGGCTAAGACTCACACCTTGGTGGGGAAGCCACCGGCTGGTAAATGGGGGAGACTGGCTCAGCATTTTCAATCAAATGCATTAGGTAGAAGAATGATAATTAGACAAAACAATGAAGTTGGAGAGAGCTGAAAAGGTGCCTTAGTTCCCCCCACTTGCCTTCCTCTGGAAAAGACAATTTAGCAATTTAGGGCTCTGGGCGGTTTAGGGCAGCTGTTGACCCTGGCTTACCTTGTGAAGGTTGGGCACCGAGCCCTGAGCCCCCACAGGCCACTAAAGTGCTCTTCACACCTTCAGTCCCTGGATAAATGCTAGCCATTATTCTGATTGTTGATCTTGGCGGTGGGTGTGGCGGCAGTGCTGGGCACTGGCCTGGTAATCGGAGGTTTCCATGCTGGGTCTGCAATTTCCTGTAAAGTCAAGGGCAGAGGACTGGAATATTCTTGCTATAGTTTTCCTGAGTGTGGCTGAAGCTGATTAAATGTAATGGGGCAATAGCGAGCAAAATAAATAAAAATCCAATAGACTATAGGACATATTCATTTGGGGTTCTTGAAGTCCTGCGGCTGCAGAGATCCTTGTATATGGTTCAATGGCCCAGCTTTTACTCGAGTTGGACAAAACTGGAGAAGGCAAGTTGGCCCCTGATTCTTGCTGAGCCTCAGTTCCCTGTCTCTCTAACAGAATTGAGATACTCCGGATCACTATGGGGCAGGGTTGTTGCTCTCTGATCAGAGGGGCAGCTAATGGGCCTCATATTGGCTATTACTTCACAGCCTTGTGGTGAGGAAAATACTTGGGGAATTGTCAGGTGCTTTTAGGAGGCAAAGTTGTCTTATCAAGAGCAGCCTAGACATCTGGCCAAGGTAGTGAGGGCTGGGAGGAGGGCCCAGCAGTTGAGTTGACCGTGACGATTGCTTCATCTTCTTCGGATTTGCACCATTGGGCCTGTGTTCAAGGTAGTTTAGCTGGCAACCTGAATAGACTTGTTGTCATATTCACTTTGGTGGGGAGAAATGACAAAGAGGGACTTGTGGGATCCTCGTCAGTGGACAGGAAGGGTGTTGGAATGCCATTGGGAGGACCAGTGCTTTTCCATTTAATTCACTTTCAAAGAAAACAGGTCTTTTCCTCATGTTCTAACACTGACAATGAATACCTATAGGGCTTTAAACTTTAGAAAGCTCCTTATAGCCACTTGCTGATCCTTAATGAGCCTTATGTGATTTATTTGAGCCTTAAAGTGGGCCTGTGAGGTCAGTACTATGAGTATTAGCATTATTGCCATTTGTGGATGAGAAAACTGAAGTTCAGACAGCTTGAGGTGGAATTTGAACCTAAGTCTTCCAGATTCCTAGTCCAGCCACATCACTATGAGAAGAAATCCTGTCTATTCGATGAACTCCCCAGGGATTTATGGTGGAAATTTGAGCTATTATCCTAAGAAGTTCTACTGTTTTCATTGTCTCATGTAGACGGATCATAATAAATAGGCTTTAAGACTTGAATGGCTCCAGGTCAGCTTATTGGTTTAGATCTCAGGCTAGTCAGGTCCTGCCTTGAGGCCTTCAGAAAGGTCCTAGAATGGAAAACCAGGTTGCATCTTGGCCTGTCTGGCCCTCTCTTCGTTATCACTTTCACTCCTTAAAGCAACAGATGATCAGACCCTGCTTCAGGCAGAGGGCTGGACCCCAGTGCTGACAAACCATGTTTGGAGAAGGCAGCTGCTCGTCTTTTTGCTCCCCCAAACCAGGAGGGCCTTCTCCAAGAAATAATCTGCTTCATCAGTAAAATCTAACACTCTCCACCCCCCCTCCCGTTTTTTTTCTGTGACAGGTTATAAGTATGAAGGAGTGAAATTTGAGAAGGGGAATTGTGGGGTCAGCATAATGAGAAGCGGTAAGTCTGCGTGGGGTTGGGCCCCCTCCTTCCCTCCCCCAGGGTCCTGTTTGTCTACTGTAATTGCAGCCTCCCCGAGCTCTCCCTCCTCTCCTGGAGCCTCTGCAGTCCTGGCCGGCATGCTGCCGAGCTGGGCTAATTTTAGAGGCAGTTTCTTCCCCAGGGGCCTGTCTGCCTGTGCAAGGTTGTGTTCAAAGAGGAGCAGGGGAAGATGGGAGGATGCTGGGGTGGGGACTGCGGAGGCATGGAGATGGTGATGGAGGGAGATGCATGCTCCAAGCCTGCAGAACTCAGCCCCAGCCTGGAGAAAAGGTGGCACCTTTTGTTTTATTGGGGGGGGGGGAGAACAATCCCATGCAAGCCATACTGGATGACTTGTTGGGTCTTTCTCAACACTGAAATGATTCTGTGACCATGGAAGCAGTAGCCTTTATTTCCCCCTTGCTGGGCCTGTCGATGCTGTATTCATCCATAAGTGCTCCCTCCCCAGAACCGGCCTTGAACCATGGTCTCCGGTACTGTGCCTCTCGCCTGTCTCTCCCCCCCTTCCCCCCAAGGGAGCCCATGGAGTTTTGTCAATTCCCCCATGGCTTTTCTTCACAAGGAAGGGCTAGAGGATCTATGAGCAGTTTTCACAAAAATAGGAGGCTCAGATGAGATAATGAACAGAAAGCACACTACAAATTTCAAAGGGCCATATACATGCACGATGGTGGTATTGGTGTTGGCCTTGTTGGCCGCCAGCTCCCAGATCTCTGCTCTGGTGATGGCTCCTTCTCTGAACCTTCTATTGCCCTCCTTCTGAGCTCAAATTCAGGTTTGTAGAGCAGTGAAAGGGTGTGCTTGTAAATGTTTAACAGTGGGATTTGGGGGGGGACTGGAAATGTAGCCTCACACATATTACAACACTTTTAAGTTAAATTAGCATTGTTACTCTTTTCTTTTTTGTTTTTGTTTTTCAGTTGCTATTTTCTTTTCTTTTTCCAGTTACACGTTATGAAAGTTTTTGAATATTCAGCCATGCACATGTATAGTTTTAAGTTAATTATTATTTTCTTAAGTCCAGGTAGTCCTAGGAAATCAAGTTCTGATTTGTTGAGGTTACCAATTTCTGAGGTAACTAAGGTGGTCAACTGACAGTTTACCAGTTGGCCCTCACTGGTTCTAAGTGGTTGTCTGATCGATAAGCCATTACTGAAGTAACTTAAGCTGCCATTTTTGTAGTCTGTTGTTGAGTCAGTGAATCTGAGAGAGGAAGGCTTGTCCAGTGTTATTCATTCCACAATCATGAAGAGTCTTGTCCTGGGCAAGACTCGGCCCAGTAGCTCAGCTCCTTTTTTTTTTTAAGGCTTCTGCAAGGCAATGGGGTTAAGTGACTTGCCTAAGGTCACACAGCTAAGCAATCATTATGTGTCTGAGGTTGGATTTGAACTCAGGTCCTCTTGACTCCAGGGCTGGGGCTCTATCCACTGCCCTCACCTACTTTTTAAGTTTGTTTTTTGTCTCCCTGATTTTGGATAACAGCATTTTCCTTTAAAAAAATTAAAATTCCAAAATGACTTTTGGCTCCCAGGCAAAGGTGATGACTGTTGGGGGGTATTCTATTTCTCCTCCATCCCCCCAACAGCAAACACAATAACAAAAAAGCTGAGCCGCCAGTCAGACGCTCCTTGTTCACTGTGTTCTAGGAAAGCTTCCTCAGCACTAAATTAATTCATTGCTGCATCGAGTGACAGTCTTTATGACATTGTGTTGTAAGAGCCAATCATCTTTGGTCTCTAACACCCATTCCTTTCCCAAGAATCTTTCATTCTTAACCTTAATGAAAAGGACATTGTCACATAGATGAAGTGCCAGTTTTTAGTGATTTAAGCATCTGATTTAAAATAATGGAGGAAAAAAGTGTTAGGAATATCACAGAAGCTCACAAGCCCAGAGAATCCAGGCCTTTTTCTGCTTTGCTAACCCCAGAAGCACAGTGTTACTAGACAGGAGAACTAAGAAATCAATCCTCTTTTTATAGCACTTTCAAACCTTATGACCCCCCAGTGAGGGCAAGGTTTATTGCCTTCATCTTAGAGATATGGGAACTGAGGCATCACAAGGTAAGCATCCTGGCCAGATCCCCACACAAGGGCATCAGAGCTAGGCAATGAACTTAGGCCCTTTGGACTCTAGCACCTCATTTCTTTCTTTTTCTTTAGAAATGCTTTCTTTTCTGGCAGGCTGAGACACTGATAACCAAAAGGGTTCCATCCTAGAACATTCTACAATGCTGATCTTTGTTTTTTGGAGCTCTTGCTCTGGGCAAGGCACTGGGAGACTTCTTAGACCATGGCAGGGGAGGTCTTTCTATCTTGTATTTGTATCTTCTGTATTTGCAGTAACAGCAGGGGGGGGTACTTTTTCCATCTCATCTTGTTTTTCTCATCTCTGACCCCAGGAGAGGCCATGGAGCAGGGTTTGCGGGACTGCTGCCGCTCAATCCGAATCGGAAAGATTCTGATCCAGAGTGATGAGGAGACCCAAAGAGCCAAGGTCTATTATGCCAAGTTCCCCCCAGACATTTATCGGAGAAAAGTCCTACTGATGTATCCAATTCTAAGTGAGTGCTTGCTCATTGTGCCCTGAAACTTTTGGTGGGGGAAGGCTCATTTTGGTGAAGGACTGCTGGCTGGGAAACCCTCCAGGCAAAAACAATACCAGCACTTGATACTCTCAGGGCTTCTGGGTTATCATGAATAGTGGTTCATGTGGGAATTGATTGCTCAATATTAGAATATACAGTAGTCAAACTTCATTAACTCCAATGGACATATTGAGGCAAGGGATGTTATTAGGCAAAATCAGTAGCATGCAGAGAACATTGCACTGTCCTCCAGTCCAATGAAGAAGGTGGCGGGGGTGGGGGTGGGCGGAGCTTTCAAAGATTTCTCTTTATTGGTCATCTTCGTGATCCCTTGTTTTTCTGGTCTTCACATTTTCAGTCATTTTGCTTGCAACATGGACCAGTGGGCTTCTGCAGGGTGACTTTGGGAGGGAGATTCTGAAGTTACAAAGTGAGATCCTGCCCCTTCCAGTGTAATTTTGCCCTAGGTCAGGGGACTGCAGAGGCTCCTTCAGAGGAATTAGGTGACCATCAAAGGATTTGAATGACCTTGGGTTCTATTTTATTTCAGGCACTGGAAATACTGTCATTGAGGCTGTAAAAGTCCTTATAGAGCACGGTGTTCAACCCAATGTCATCATTGTCCTTAGTCTCTTTTCTACTCCTCATGGTAAGTCCTGACTTGGCTAATGCCTGGGGTTCCAGATGAGGTACAGAGTGGGGAAATCTGATTAGCTTCTCTTATGGAAAGCCCTGGTTTTATTTGCTTCATTGTTAAGACTGTCCCCAGTGGGTGTGTTTAAAATAATGGTGTGTTAAGTGCCTAGCCACCAGAGGAACCAGCACTTGGAAATGGAGAGCCAGATTCTGCTGTAGCAACCTGTGATTCAGCTGGGTGTTGTGGAAAGGACTCTGGGCTTGGAATCAGAGATCTGAGGGTTCCGTCCTGGTTCTGCTGCTTGGTAGTCTCTTGGAGTGACCTTTGGGGAGCATTCTACTTTCTAGTGCTTACCTCAGAGAGTTGGAGGAAAAACTTTGTGCAAACTGATCTTCTCTTAGGATGTCTGTGTTTCTGGCAGCTTGGCCATTACCTCTGTTGCCTCTCTGCCTTGCAGGTGCATTCTGTGAAGCTCTGAGCAATAGAACCACATCAATCTTTGGCTAGCCTAGAGATGAACCTCTTACCATTTGCCTAGGCTGCTAGTCCATTGTTGGACCTGACTTAGAAGCTTCTCTAGCTTGGTAGGACCTACCAGAACTTGCCTAAGCTCATTTCTAGGACACAATGACGATGCATTGTTGGGGGGGGCGTTGCAGGGAATGGTGCCAAGGAACACTTTGTCAAGGACAAAATACAGAGTGCCCTGTCAATGTGAGCAGCAGGGATTAATACGAGTTAATTTGAGGACCGGAGGCATTATTTTGAAATCCCATAGCAAGGGAGAGAGAAGTTGATGGTAGTGGGCAGGTGGAGGGAAGAGATTGCTGCTGGCTGGCAGACTTCTGGAGATATATGGTGGAGGACAATGACCTTGGAAAGTCAGCTCCCTCTCAGGATGAAGAAGGCAGTGTTCTGATAACTTTATGTTTCATTTGATTCCAAACCTGGAAATATTGTCATTGAGGCAAGTGTTGATCCCATTGTACTGCACTTTGGTGTACAGCACTGCATTTGCTCATCTGGGTCAGAACACTTAGAAATGAGGGGGAGATACAGATGCTGTTCAGTGAAAAATGAGAACTCCACAGGGTTTACCAGCAGGAAGGTTCATCCATTTCTAAGAAGGCAGCATTTCATTCCATCAAAAGTAAAGTCCAAGTGAAGCTTAGAGAGATGCAGGCCTCTTGGCTCAGCAAGAAGGCAATCCCTTTTTGTGCAGATAGTAACATTCTAAAGTACTCTTATGACATGCTGAAGGCGATTTGAGGACCCAAGTTCTAAGGTGCGTCTCAGTTCCTCAGTGCTGATGGAGCTGTACTGATTAGTGAAAGGGACAGGATCCTGGCGAGATGGGCTGAACACTTCCATACTGTTCTTAACAGACTGTCATCAATCAATGCAGAAACCATTGACTGGTTCCCTCAAGTTGGAGTCAATTCATCCCTAGCTGAAGTTCCAACTGAAGAAGAAGTTTTGATTGCCATTAGACTCCTTTCAAGCAGCAAATCATCTGGCGCTGATTGCATTCCAGTTAAGATCTACAAGGTGTGTGTGTGGGGGGGTCCATTGCTCATCCAAAAGCTGATTCAAATTTTCCAGGTTATATGGCATAAGGAGGATATCCCCCAAGAATTCAAGGATGCCTCCACTGACCATCTCTATAAAGGTAAAGGGAATAGATTGTCCTGTGACAATCACAGGGGTGTTTCTCCTTTAATCATCGCTGGTAAGATTCTTTCCAGAGTCCTCCTCAATAGGCTGATCACCTGGAAGATGATAATCACACTGAAAACCAGTGTGGCTTTGGAAAGGTTAGAGGTGTTTGCTGCCCAAGGAAAAATATCAGGAGCAGAACCAGAGGTCTACAGACAACATTTGTACATCTGACCAAAGCCTTTGATACTGTCAGTTGCAAGGCTTTATGGAAAATTATGTCAAAATTTGATTACCCAGAGAAGTCCATCAGTATTGTACATTACTTTCATGATAGTGTGCTTACCTGGGTTCTGGATGGTGGACAATGCTCTCGAGATTTCCTGGTCACCAGTGGAGTAAAACAAGGCTGTGTCCTTGCTCCTATACTTTTTCGAATGATGTTCTCATCCATATTATCAAATGCCTTCACTGAGGATGAACATGGCCTCAAGATCAGCCACCTCTTTGGTAGCAAATTCTTCAACTTGAAAAGGCTACAAGCCAAAACTGAAGTGGAGGGAGTGTTGGTGCATGATCTTCTGTTTGCAGATGATTGTGCCTCAGTGCAGCCTTTGAAGCTGAGAGTAACAAAAAATGAATCGATTCTCTGCTGCTTGTGCTCATTTTGGTCTTACAATGAACACCAAAAAAACCCAGCCAGCACCACACCATCCATATGTGAAATCATCGTTTACAGCAAATGGAGAAGTTTTGAGTCCTGTGGACAAGTTCACTTTCCTTGGCAGTGTCCTTTCCAAGGAGGTACACATTGACCATGAGGTTGACACACGCATTGCTAGAGCTAGCTCAGTATTTAGGAGGCTCCGAAAGAAAGTATGAGAGAGAAGAGGTATTAGAATGACTACCAAGCTGAAGGTCTACAAGCCATTGAGTTGACCTCGTTGCTGCATGCCTGTGAAATCTGGACAGTCTACCAGCACCATGTCAGGAAACTGAATTGCTTCTATTTGAATTGTCTTAGGAAGTTTCTGAAGATCACCTGGCTGGAGAAGATACCAGACACTAAGGGCCTTTCTTGAGCTAAACTATGTAGAATTCCAACATGACTACAGAGAGTGCAATTTGGACAGGTTGGGCATGTTGTTAGAATGCCAGGTGTAAGCTTGCCCAAAAGACTATTTTATGGAGAACTCACACAAGGTAAGCACTCACAGGGGGTCCGAAGAAGAGAGATAAGGGGACACTCTGAAAGTCTCTCTGAAGAACTTTGGAATTGATTGTGCAGCATGGGAGACACTGGCACAAGACTGCCTAGCATGGTGCGCCCTTATCAGAGAGGGTGCTGTGCTCTCTGAGGAAGGCAGAATGGAAGCAGCTCAGAGGAAACGAGAGATACGGGAGTGTAGAGAACCCACAAATAGTCCACTATTTGTGCCCATCCTGTGGTAGAGAATGCTGAGCTTGTGTTGGTCTGATCAGCTACAGTCAATTCAGTACTGTAACTCATCTCTAACATAATGATGTCATTTAGTCATCTTCAATGATGAAGGACAAGAACCAACAATCCCATTTTACAATTACAGTTTTGCAATAATTTACAAGTATTTACCCTGAGGCTCAGGGGGAAAAATGATTTTTCCAGACTGAAGTAGCCAGTGAGTTATCAGGACTCAAACTTCCTGTACCATTCTTTGCTAGCCCATTGCTCTGCCCTCTCCCTCAAACCAATCAGTTCACTCATTCTTGGTATAATACGGTTTTTCTTTGTTTTTTCCTTTTCTCAAGGTGCTACGTCGATCATTCAGGAGTTCCCAGACATCACCATTTTAACCACAGAGGTCCATCCTGTTGCACCAACACATTTTGGACAGAAGTATTTTGGAACAGATTAACTTCAAGGAAAACTTAGTTTCCCTATATGATATTATAAGAGTGTACCGAGTTTCCTCTTGTCGCATTTTGGTTGGGGAATGAATGGGATGAGACAATGCAAATGGAGGGGCTATTTAAATGAATTTCTCTTTCTGGGCCAAACAGAAAATATTGGTGGTATCTTCATTTAATTTGGGTTTTTTTGACCATTGGAACCAAGTGCAGTAATAAGGCACACTCAGCTCTTAGAATTGATGGGAATTTTAATAATGTGCTTATGCAAATTAATGGACTCTTCAATGAATTAATGTATTCTCTAGTTTCTGAACTGCCCTGCTCTGAAGTTTCTTGTAGTTAGAAATAAAACCAAAAAGAGTCAGTTCTCTAAGACCCATTGGGATTTGCTTTGTGTTCTGTATGCTTTTTGCTCCCCTGAGGGGGCGTGTGTGTGTGTGTGTGTGTGTGTGTGTGTGTGTGTGTGTGTCTGCACACGTGTGTATGGGCTAAGCCCACTTTCCACCTTCTTCTATTCTTCACTTTCCCAGTTTTGGCTTTTTCTGGTGACTCATAAACAAAACTGAATGCCTCTGGAATTTTTCATTTTCTTTCCCATCCAGCTGGCAGACCCAAGATGTCAGCCCTAGAATGTGTGCTTGACTTTTCAGTTGGTCCATTTTTTCTCTCTGTGGCTCGCTTCCCAAGCAATGTGTACCTGGCTGGGTAGTGAAGGAAAAGGGGACCATTTTGGCAACTGGGCTGGAGCAGTGACCTCCCCCCCCCCCGCCACTGACCAGCCCAGGGAAGACAGAATGGCGACACAGGAGGGCTAAATACAGTTAAATACCATCCATCCAGAAAAAGGAAATGATGGTTGGGTGTGAGTGGGGCAGGGTAGGGGGTGGTGACAGACAGAATGGTTTTTTGCTTGGTCTTTTAGCCAATAAGTAAATTAAAATGATGTGATTCATATTGATGTTTTTTAACTAGGAGACTAGGACTTGGAAAAGTCCTTTGGCAAGTTTTGTCGATTGTAATGTGCCGAAATGGGACAAAAGAAGGTCATGCTTTGTATAATCCCAATAATTTGTGGGTGTTGCTATTCTGGCTTCCCAAATGGAGAAGGAATCATTTTTGAAACAAAAGCTTCTTGGTCAATTGCTTGTAAAAACCTGTACCCTATTTTGCATTGATATTAAAAAAAACAATTCTAACAGCAGTGGTTGGCTGGTTACTTGACTCATTAGGGATTTGTGGGAACACAGGCTGAGGTGTGACCTGCTGCTTTTCTGAAGTGGAAGACTTAATCTCCAAAAGAACTGAGATGCTGAGAGAAATGTCAGCCATGGCTGACCGAGAGGGAGGGGAGGAAGGAACTGTTGGGCTGTGGGAGCAGGGAGGGCTTGAGAACCAGTGCACAGTGTGAGTGTGGAGGAAACTTGCTTGCAGTCACATGGGTAGAAAGCAGCAGAGACTATATCTGAACCCAGCTCCTCTGACTCCAAATTCATTGCTTCTCCCATTGTACCACCATGATTCTGTAGCAGAAAGGCAGCAGTCCCTTGGGATGGGATGCCTCTGATGGCCAATCAACTGGGATATGGGGAAGGAACATGAGATGGAATTGAAAGACCTATTACCTATTATTACGTATTAATCTTTGTGTGCCTCAGTTTGCTCATCTGTAAAATGGGGCTACTACCTGTGCTTTACTTCACAGGGTGTACCTTGTTAAAGGCCTGGGTCAACTTGTCAGTCATCATAACTGTCACTTGAATACATCGATATGTTCAGGACTTTGGTTCAGGATTGCTTCAGGGAAGATGGGAGCCAGCAGGGTTACAAAGCAAGACCAGTGATGTTTAACTCTTCTTCATTGTGGCTGTGTCGTATTGGTAAGAGTAAATCCCCAGAGTGCAGCGGCATCCCTATTCACGTGCATATGAAAAATGCATTTCAACTAAATGATGACCTGCCATTTTGGTATTCGACACATCACCGTCCTTCCCTGACTCCAATTAGGCCCTTATATCCTAAAAGCAGTAGTCACCAAACTTTTTTGATCACACACACCCATCAGTAAAGATTTTTTGAGCACCCACCCCCATATGTGAATATTTACTCATTTATAAATTATATGTCTGCAACTATACTAGTAATTATGTACATTATGAATCTTACACAGAAAGTAGCAATTTGAAAAGGATGAGATAAAGATGAAATGATATTTTGAAAATCTTTGTGAATGGTACAGAAAACCTTTTTTTCCTCACTAAAAATATTAATGATATTTTTGGTGAAAGCAATGGGATTAAATGTGCTTCAGGATTTTTTCAAATCTTGGCTTACTATTGTACACATCTGAAGGTGGGGTCCTGAGGTTGCTTTATTTACTATTTAATATGAGTGGCTGTTGTAAGTTAACAAAGGAACTCAGAAAGATACATGAACTCCATTAGAAGTGCAGCATGGGCGGGGGCAGCTAGGTGGTACGGTGGATACAGCACCAGCCCTGGAGTCAGGAGGACCTGAGTTCAAATCCAGCCTCAGATACTCCATAATTACTTAGCTGTGTGACCTTGGGCAAGTCACTTAACTCCACTGCCTTGCAAAAACAAAAACAAGTGCATCCTGGGCTGCATTGAGTAAATTATAATCTTCGTTTTTCACTCCCATCCACCAATTATGCAAAAGTTTCTCTTGAAGTTCAACTATTAAGCTTCTAGCTTTCTTTCTATTTATCATTTATAAACTAATTGAAAATGGTTGTAGTTTTATATTTATAATTATGCCTTATTTATATGATTACATAATTTATGAATTTTGAATTACTAACAAATGGGTGCAAAACTCAGTGAAATTCTTCATTTGGAAGATTTTTTTAACAGTCCTAAGTCTTTTAAGTGTGCAGATGAGTTTTTATAGGTGACACATTTACATTGTCTTCATCAACCCAGAGAGGGAGTGAGCCTCCAAGAAGAGAAAGTCATCAGCTTTATAGAGGTCAAGAAAGCTGAGGAGTAAGAGGAGGCGATTGGATTTGGTAACTGGTGAGAGACAGTTCCAGCTGATGAGGGGTCAGGCATAAAGTATTTGGGATTCTGGGAGACTGGGATGATGATGATCTCTGAAAAAGAGATCCATGGGCAAGTGGAGTTGGTTTGGGGATAATGATAATGTGATGAAATTTGTGATACAACCTAGAACCGAACCTCGTCTGCAGGTGGAGAACTGTGAATATTCCTCACTGGCCTGGAGGGGGGCACTCAGCTTGCCCTCTGGGATGCTTGCAGTAGCTACAGGGTGATCTGGAAGACAAGGGATGGGGATGTTGGCAGTGGAAGGGAGGGACAGATCAGGGAAGGAGGGGGCTTGAACAATAATTGGTTAAAGGGCTGATGTGATTGTGTTATGGATAAATTAGTTTTCCTTGGTGGGGTTTGAGCTATGTTTTCATTCTCCTTTTAAAGACCACTGTCCTGGTAACCAGACACAGAGTAGACCCTTAATGGCCAAAGTAAATTGAAGCTTATCTTCCCAGTCTAGTTTCCTTCTGTGAAATGGACTGGATGCTCCCCAAGTCCTTTCTGTGACTTGAGTATCCCAGGGAAGCAGTGAGAACTGCTCCCCAGGGTCTTCCTCTGCCCCTCCACCCTGGCTGCTTTACTAGTCTTTTTCACCAAATGTTATGATCTACTGGACTCTTCAGGCTTGGGAGAACTGACAGAGGAAGAGGGTATTAGCTCAAAAGTCAGAGAACCCGGGTCTGAACGGAGCCTCCAGCCCCTTCTGCCTGGGGAACTTTGGACATGGTTTAGGGGCTTGACAAAGATTTTCCACCACCCAGGGGCCATCATCTTGTTTATCCTCCCTCCCGCTCATTTTACACAGGGCTCCCCAAGTGGCCCTGAGATCCCATGAAACTCTGAACTCAAAAAACTGAGCAATTTAGTCAAAATGTGATTCTTTTTAATGCAGTGAACTGCCTGTGAGTCTATAAACTCTGTATGTTTCCTACAGAAGAAACAAATGCAAACACAATAGAAAATGACACCGAAATAGTATACATACAGTACAGGAACTTACAAACTTAGTAATGGTACTAGTAGAACCGTACGCACATAGCATCCAATAACCAATAAACGGTGAGGGCTTGACAAGAAGACGATGAACGTAATGCTTTATGCAGAAAAAACTTTTCACGAGAATCCATTGTTTTTAATATTTAAAAACCAGTGTCAATAGCACTAAAATATCACTAACATGAACTAAACACTTCAATAGCTGTCATTTTGGCTGCTTTACTTCCAGGAGAAGTGCTCGGTTCCCCCAGTCTGGCAGATCGTGGGGGTACCCGCGGAGTACACAACACTCCAAAGTCTACTTATCCTGAGTGGGGTCCACGCCAATACTTGTCCATGTCAATGACCAAATGGTAAACAGGATGTTCTGAAAAGAGTAACTGAGATAACATGCTCTACCTATAATAAACGGGAAACAGAGCAAGGGCAGATAAGCATCTGATCGGATGACGCTGGGACACAGTGAAGACACCTTAAGAGAGGTAATGTCCTCCTCATTTCTCCAGTTTTGCCATGCTGCTATTGACTACAGAGATGGCATAGCTGATGGCAGTGATTATTAGTAATGCAGAAAGTTTAGTATAGTGAGAGCTGTGTTAGCTGGCACCAGAAAGAATACCCAGGATCCATCTTCAGTCCGGCCGATGGTGGCACCATCATGCAGAGTGCTACACCCAGGGATAGGAAGACCTAAGTTCATATTCAGCCCCAGACAGTTACTAATTGCGTGAGCCAGGGAAGACATTTATCCTCTGCCTCGGTTTCTTCATCTATAAAATGGGGCATAATAATAGCACCTATCTCTTCCAAGGTTGAGGATTAAATGAGATAATATTTGCAAGGCATTTTGCGAATCTTCAAACATGATCTAACTCTCAGCACCTCTTGAGAGTCTTCTAAAAATGCAAGGTTTAGGCTAAGTCCAATTATTTTCGTGTAAGTTAACTTCCCCCAAATACTTTGGGCAAATAGAAAGTAGAAAGCTCCGAGTCCAGGAGAAAGGACAGTACTTGAACAACTTGGGTTGGTTAGCAATGGCACATAGTCCAGGCTTTTGGAAATAACCAGGCCCAGAAGCAGAGATCTGAAGTCACCTCTCTGGTTCACCTAGTTAATAGAATTCTAGAGGCTGAATTTGTGGTTTTCTTCCTTAAAACTTCAGTGTTTATAGATTGAGAGCACGGCAGGTGAAAAGTTTTTGAGTGTGGGGTGGGAAATTGCAAGCTAATGGCTTAAATGGGAGTTTTTAGCAACTCCGCCTAGCCTCTAGTTCTCCTTAATGACCCTTGGGTCTTTAAGCCATCCCACCCCTCCAGAGAATAACTTTATTTTTGACCAATGTACTGATATCTCTCAATTGCCATCATTTCCAACAGCGTTGGCTGTTCTTGGGCAAATCCTTAGATTGTTCTGTACTTTCATTCCAATTCCCATTTGCCACAGTGGGACTTCTTTTAGACTTTGCCAGAATTTTCTGCAGCTGGGCATGTGAGTCTATGCCAATGGGCCAAATTGGTTAAGTCCTTAAAGTGTCTTGAGGGTGAAGGATCCTCCCCCTTAAATCCATGTTCTTAAAAATGGTTTATTGAAAAACCTTTAGATTCCTCAGGGCTGCCCGCTCTTCATGAGTCAAGGAGAAAAGAAATCACTTATTTTTTAATGGTGTTCCAGATTAGAATTAGATTTTAAATCTGGCACCTGCTTGTTGGACGGGGAGGGGGGAGGGGTAGTGGGGAGAAACCAATTCACATGGTTTTTTAAAAAAAATATTTCGGTAACTGGAAGAATAGAAGCATATACTGTTTTCTTAGTCATGTGGGTCCAGAGGGAGAGAGGCCGGGTACTGGTATCGGGAAGCCTCAGAGGAGGAAGCCCCCCCTCCCAAGTCAATCCCACTGAGAGGCCAAGTGCCGCTTAGTATGCATTAGTCTGGGATTTGCACCCAGGCTTTGTGATCACCTCTCTACCCCTCACCTGTGTGTCAGCCTACAGATTCCCAGTACACAACACCTCTGTCCAGATGGGTAGAAATGAATATTTCCATTTACCCTTGCCTGTCCTAGACTTCTAAAAAGCCTCTATTTAGATAAGGGCCCAAATTGAAGCCAGTTCTAAGGTTTCTTCATTCTGAAAGTGGGAAGAGAAACCAGTAGAACTTTGGGGTTTTAGAGATGAGCCACAGAGACTTAGCTAGTTGGACGATGGGGATAATATTAATCACTAACTAGCATTTCTCGGGACCTTTAAGGTTTGCAAAGTACTATACGCTTATTGTCATTTGATTTTCACAACAACCTTGGGAGAAAGGTGCCATTACTATCACAGAGGAGTCAACTGAGGCAGATTTTCAAACTCTGGACTTCTAGACTCCTAAGTCCACCATTCTATCCACTGTGCTGCCTAGCAGCCTCTCACTACTTCCACTCTGGGTCTCAGTTTTCCTCCCTGTAAAACAAGGGGATTGGTGTTGGTGAACTCGAAGGTCCCTTCTAGGATTCTGTAAGTGGAATTGGCATGACAGATACCTGGGAGCACATGAACCCCACGTCGTGTTCCATTCAATCTAATGGGATTCGTGCAAAGTGATAGAAAGTGGACAAACTTTTTAATGACAGACCATAGTATCGGCTATAAGAAATGACAACCCCATGCATGTACTTTTAATAGATTAACATGGGAAAGTACAGTTTGCCAGCCTTTTGTAATAAATACTTGGTAGCAAGAGGCAGAGCACCACAATACAGTCACATTGGCACAGATGAAACCAAGACATTGGGGGACGGGAGTATCAGAAGCAAATTGGCACTCTGACCTTAATTGCTGAGTGAATGGTGACTTGCGTTTCTTGCTCAGAGGAGCAGTTCTCTCTAGTCCACTGAACAAGTTAGAGAAGGAACAGGAGCCTCCTGCCCTGGCCCTGGGGCCCTTAGCTTGGTGAACTAGCAGGACATTATTTCCTGCAGGCATTTCCACCGTACTATCTCCTCTTGCCCCATATCTGCTATAGAAAGCCCATTTCTTGGTCATTACATTAATCATTTCTCTTTAATGCCTTCAGGGATGGTGCCATAACTCGGAGACACGGAGCACACGAACTGAATTGGAGTACGGTCCTCAAGTCAACCTCAACCCTCTCTGGGAAGTGAACGGTTATTGGTTATGTGCTTTTTGGAGGGGCCTATTCCTTGGTATGTTACACTTCATTTGCATGCAAAAGGCTACTATTTAATGCTGTACATTTTGGCTGTGTTGAAAGAAATGCAAATGGACTGTGCCTACAAAGCCAACTGAGACATAGTGGAAAGAGCCCTGGATTTGGGGGCAGAAGGCCTGGGTTCAAATCCCAGTGCTGCCACTTCCTAGCTGTGGGATGTCAGGCAAGTGACATCTGACATTCTCTGGGCCAGTTTCCTCATTTGTTAACTGTCACGATTGGGCCCAATGATTTCTAATGGCTCTTCACACTCTAATGCTATTTTCTCTTTCCCACTGGTGATATGGATCATGACCTTTCAAAGAAAACAGTCTCGTGGAGGATTCCAATCATCTCATTTGGGAGGCTTGGCAGAGGATTCGTGACCAAACGACATCGATGTGACATCACAAGAGATCCTAGGATCTAGCACTGAAAGCGACCTCTGAGTTCAGATTTACAAACGAGGGAAGTGAGACTCAGTGTCCAGTCACGAAGCCAGGAAATGGTAGAACTGAGCCATGGACCTGGGACTTTTGATTCCAAAGCCTCCGACGCTTTCCACTAGTAGCTGCCCTCAGAAGTCGAGGTTGAGGAATGCACAGAGGGGGTGATTGTCACCTGTAGAGAATGTTGGGGGCCCTTCGTCGAAAGAAGGCATGGAGTCCCTTAATGTATCTGTTCTCATAATGCTCCCGAATGAGCCAGCCTCGCCTAACTGGACAACTCCTAACTTCTCTGAGCCATCCTTTCTCTAGCTCAAAAATTAGAGAAAGGCATCCCTGTCTTGTTGCCCCATAAAGGAGAAAGGCATTAAGGGCTCACGCGATCACAGGATATTTAGTAATACTGGGGTGGTCTAACTTCTCGTTCTCGTCCTGTATTGGACTGACTGAGGAGTGGACAGAAGAGAGGACTAGCACCTTTCAGCTTTAGGCTAGGTTTCAGAGATGGGGGAGATGAGGGTTGATGGTTGGAGCACCGAGTGGCAGGAAGTCCTTAAGAAAGACAGGCCTGTTCCAGTGGGCTTGGACTAGGCTAGGCGTTCTTCACCTTGGCGGTGTCACAGGTCCCTCTGAGAATCTGGTGAAGCCCTTCTCAAAACCATCATCTTAGATGCATAAAATAAAATATGTAGGATCACAAAGGAAACTAACCGAACTGAAAGGCAATCACCAAAATGTTCACAAAACAAGCTTGTGGACCCCAGGTCAAGAAGGGCTGAATCAAATGATCGCTATGCTAAGCTTCCTTCCAGCTCTAAACTAAAGTCTGTTCAGTTTTGGATTCTAAGCAAACGGACTATCTCTTTCTTGGGAGAGCCTCTAAGCTTGATGTGGTGGTCCACTCTTAAGGTGACCTCTAGAAAGCCAAGGTTAGGACCAGATTGGATGCCAGTGGAACCAAGGTGCCTTATTTGGCCTCTTGTGAGGGGCTAGCTGTGTTGTTGCTCTCTTAGGATCACTTGGCACTGCCTTTGTGACTTGATTTCTGGGAGGGCATGGCAGATACCACCTAGCCTGGGATTGTGAGAGGAGATGATTCATCAGAACCACTGGCAGAAAAGGCAGCATGGTAAGGTGGAGTGGGCACTGGACTGGGAATTGAAAGAGCCAGGCTCAGCTGCCTCCCTGCATGACCATCTCCAACTTGGGGCCTCTGGTTGCCCACCTTTGAGGAGAGGAAGGCTGGACCAGTGGATCTTCAACCACCTTTCCTCCTAGGCTTCCAGTTTAGGAGAGGGGAGGGGAGAATCTGCCCAGGTAGGAGAGAGTGAGGTTTTCTCATTCTCCCCGGAGGGTGACATACCAAAGCTGTGAGTACACAGTCTTCTAGGCTGTCACTTGGCTCCAGGCTTTTAGAAGGACCAAGAATATAACATCTGATGGTAGTCAGAGGGAACCACCGCCATAACGGTTCAGCTTCGCTCCTGAAGCTGCCTTGGTCAGAGGGCTCTGGGTGGGCCAGAGACCACTGGCTCTCGCCGGTGGGACTGGCCCAACAACTGGAAGTTTTGAGGAAAACCCAGCTCCAGGAGCTCCATCCCACAGCCATGCATGCCTCAAAGTCTGGGCCGGGAGGCCTTGGCCCACTCTTTGCTGTCCTCTCAGCAGCTGGGGACCGGAGGCTTGCCAGGGAAGTTGAATGCATCAGTACTCCAAGGTATTAGGAGAGGGTAAACAGCTTTAGCATCCACACACAGCACCAGGACTAAAGAGAGGCTGATTAGAAGGAAAGAGGGTAATGAATGGAAACCACTGAGCCATCCTAATGGCCAAGCTCCCAGTGAAGCTTTGAAAAGGTCAAAGAAAGGACTGGCATATTACTGCTCAGCTTATCAATGTTTATATGCTAACCCCTGGTGAGTAAACATAAGTATTTATGTGCTGGGAGCTTTAGGGCTAATGGTAGCTCTGAAATTTGTTCCTTAGGAAAAGAACTGGGTTGAGATTGAAAAATCATCCTCAAAGCCAATGGCCCACAGTTCAGACCAATCATTTCTCGGGCTTCATTAAACCTGTTTGTAAAGTCTAAGAGCATGGGGTGTGCACATGTGTGTATGTGTGCAGGGAAATGGGTTGGGGGGGGGAGGGAAATGTGCTAGGGAGGTGGGAAACGTGTTGTGGGGAAGGGAGGGAGGGAGGATTGAGCATCTAACCCTAAATCTGCTCTGAGCTAATCTATTAGCTCCTGGACCAATAGGGTGGAAAGGAAAGCACAATGGCCTGGGAGTCCAAGGCCCTGGGTTCAAATGTTGCATCAGTCATGTGATTTGGGTAGGCCTCAGTTTCTTCTGCTTTGATGGGAGGGGGTTAATGTATGTGTGGATAGGATGATGTCCCTGGTCCTTTGTAGCTGGGACATAGTGTTGGCCTATCTCTTGGACCTGTGATGGGAAAGCAGCTGCAGATTGGCCAGAATACTGCCTCTCGTGGGCCCGACTCACACTGAGGTCCTGGGGTTGGCGAGGTTTCCCAGAGTGCTTTAGTTCCTTAGGCCTTTTAAGCATGTGAAGGTCTCTCAGAAATTGGAAGGTCCTGCCCGGTTCCAGGTCTGAGGATTGCTCTCTGGAGCTCAGCCAATCTGGGGTGGGGCTGGGGAAGCTTGGTTCTGCCTGTGATCAGCCATTTCCCCTAATGCCAGTTTCTATACACAGCCCGCACCCATACATGGACTTTTGCATATGTGCACACATACACACACACACAGAGGCGCATGCAGTAGACATACTTAGATGCCCCTCACACACCACAATGCGGGGGCTTCCTGGGCTTCCCAGGTTGGGGGGGGGGGGCTCTGAGGAGCAAATGGAAAGAAGCCCAGTGTGGAGTTAAGGCCCTCACTGATGGGGGGCAGGGGAATGGGAATAAAAGGGGAAGAGGTGAGGGCCGATGGGCCTGGATAGCTGGCCATCAACCTGCCTAGTTGAGTCACTACATGAAAAAGGACTTGGAAAGCCCCAAAAGATCGGCACGTCAAGTATGGGATGGGCTATTTCCAGATTGTGAGGGGGTTGGATCCAATCATACTCCACCATGGTGTTGGTTCGAACACTGGGCGGCTCCAGATCTCGAACTGCCAGTCTCAAAGGAAGGAGAGGTGATGGGGGCCTGAGGACAAAAACAAGATATACTTGGGTGAGCAAACCTGGAGTGGGTCAGATCTTGTCTCTGACACAAATTATGAGAAAATCGAACTACTTCAATGAGCCTCAATTTCCTCATCGTTAAATGGGGTTTATAAGAAAAGCAATTTATACCACTGTGACCAAGATCAAAAGAAATGTAGTAAACTGGGAAACAATCTTTACAAATAATGATTCTGACAAAGGACTCATCTCTAAAATATACAGAGAACTGAGTCAAATTTTTAAAAAAACAAGCCATTCCCCAATTGACAAATGGTCAAAGGATATGCAAAGGCAATTTATAGATGAGGAGATCAAAGCAATCCCTGTTTGTGGTGGCAAAGAATTGGAAATGAAGTAAATGTCCTTCAATTGGGGAATGGCTTAGCAAACTGTGGTACATGTATGTCATGGAACCCTACTGTTCCATTAGAAACCAGGAGGGATGGGAATTCAGGGAAGCCTGGAAGGATTTGCATGAACTGATGCTGAGGGAGATGAGCAGAACCAGAAGAACACTGTACACCCTAACAGCAACATGGGGTGGTGATCAACCTTGAAGGTCTCGCTCATTCCATAGGTGCAACAACCAGGGACAATTTGGGGCTATCTGCGATGGAGAATACCATCTGTATCCAGAGAAAGAGCCGTGGAGTTTGAACAAAGACCAAGGACTGTTAGCTTTAATTTAGGAAAAAAAACCTGATATCTTATTGTCTGATCTTGCTATCTCTTATACTTTGTTTCCTTCTTAAGGATATGATTTCTCTCTCATCACACCCAATTTGGATCAGTGTATACCATGGAAACAATGTAAAGACGGGCAATTGCCTTCTGTGGGGGGTAGGGGTAGGGAAGTAAGATTAGGGAAAAATTGTAAAACTCAAAATAGATAAAATCTTTTAAAAAACAAAAGTGATTTGTAAACAGATGGGATAGATACTGTGTTCAAGGATCTGTTTCAGCTCTGACGTCACCCATCGAGGTCCCTCCGTTCTCTGAGAGTCCATGTTCTAAGAGCCTTCCAAGGTTTGTGATCTCTGCCCACCTCTCTGGTCTCTATGGAAGATCCCTTCTAGATGTGTGACCTTCTCTATTGTAAAGTTCCACGTAGCTTTGATTTTCTCTGAGCCTTTCCTGACTCCTATTTTCTCTGGTATTGTCGTTTGGCTATATCTGACTCTGATTCCATGGACCACAGCCTGCCATTACTTTTTGGGGAGATTTTCTTGGAAACCAGGGTTTTCCATTTCCTTCTCTAGTGGATGAAGGCAAACAGAAGTTGTGACTTGTCCAAGGTCACACACTTTCTCTGACTTTAGGTCTGGTGCTCAATCCACTGAGTCACCTTGCTGCCTCATTCTCTGGCATAGGGCATCTCCAATCCCTATCTTCACTATTTTAAAGTCCATCCAAATTGCCAGGAGATGTTTTAAGATCTCTTTGAGCTGTGACATTCTATATGCTGTGATTTCTTCTCCCTGCTCAGAAGTCACTCGGAGAGCTGCCATTGCATGTTCTAGGCCCTTCCCAGGCCTGACACTGTTCAAAGGTTGCTACCACTTTGAACCTTCCCTGCTTTATATTCCCTCCTAGGTCTAACAAACTCTGTTCTGAGGTTACTCTTAGCTCAGTTTTTCTCTTCCTTAGGGCCCCATCCCTACATCAGCATGCTCTGAGACATACCTCAGCCTCAACATTATCTGAGGTAGGGTCCCTCCCAGCTCTGATGATTCATGCTCCACAGTCTTTATCTGTGACATTTTTTCTGTTTGAAGGTTCCTCCCAACTCTGCTCTTCTCCTTCCTCCTTCATTATCTGTTATAGGGAGCCCCCTAGAATATTCTCTGTTCTAGAGTCACTCACAGATGTGACATTATCTGATCTAAGATCCCTTCAAGCCCTGACATCCCCTGTTCTAAAGTAACTCCCAAAAGTGACACTCTCTTCTAAGCTCCCTCTCAGTTTTGATTTCCACTAAGGTTCCACTCAGCTCTGGCATTCTCCCTTCTAAGGCCCCTGTCAGCCTTTAGAAGTCCATGGTCAATGATCATCCTTTCTAGTTCTGATTTTCTCTTTCTAATGCCGCTTGGGGTTGCTGTGTTTCCTGTTGTAAGGGACTCACCAGGCCTGGTATTCTGTGTTCTAAGGCCAGCCTAGAGTGGCCAGCTCTGCCATTCTCTGTTCTAAGTCCCTCCCAGATGCAACATTTTTTGATCTAATAGAAGTCCCTTTCCAGCTTTGATATATTCCCTACTAAGGCTCCTTTCAAGGACCGTTAAGTGGTAAAGGGCTGGGCCTGGAGTCAGGAAGACCTGAGACCAAATGGGACCTCAGACAATCTCTGTGTACCCTTAGGCAAGTCACTTCACCTTGTTTCCCCTCACTTTCCTCCTCTGTAAAAATGAGTTGGAGAAGGAAATGGCAAATCACTCCAGTGTCTTTGCCAAGAAAACTCCAAATGGGGTCACAAAGAGTTGGGTACAACTGAACAAGGGTCCCTTCAAGGTCTATTATTCCCTGCCTTACATATGTGATATTCTCTGTTCTAAACTAGCTCTCAGCCCTGTCAGTCCATGACCTAAGATTCCCTCGCCAAGATGTGATCTGTTCTAAGTCCTCTTCCATGTCTCATTCTGTGATCTGAGGTCCCTTTAAGTGCTGACATTCTCTGTTCTAAGGTCCCCTGAGTGCAGAAAGACCATGGGACCTCTCCTGTGATCTAAGTTCACTTTCAGCTCTGACATTCTTTGTTTGAAGGTCCATCCCAGCTCTGATTTCTCCTTGTCTACCTTCTAGCTTAGCCTTTCTCATTTTGAAGGCGTTGCCCTGTTCTGATGGCTTCTGCTCTAGGGTGCTCTCCCCCACCCCATCCCCAATCACAGATCCCTTGTCCAAACAGACTTTTCAGCTCTGTTGTTCTTTGTTCAGGTCCCTCTCAGCATTAACTGTCTAGATTCCAAGGCCCTCTTTGCTGTGACCACTGTTTCAAAGTGGTCCCAGCTACCACATCTAAGGTCCCTCCTAGTTTTGACCTTCTCTCTTCTAAAATTCCTTCCCAGCTTTGACTTTGGTTTTTCCAAGGTCTATATAATGATGTGCTATTCTTCTCTTCTAAACTCAGCTCTGACAATTCCTGTCCTAAGGCACTTCCGCTGTGTCAGAGAAAGGAAGTGGCTAAGCAATTATGAAGTTCCATTTCCTGTCTCCAGGCTGTCTTTTATGACTGGTCAACTTTCCTTTTTCATTTTTGTGTCCTTGAACCCTTGGCTGGTGTAGAAGCTCAACCAAGGCCCACATACTGAAGATGCCTCTCTTGAGCCTAGTTGTAAGGACCTACCTTTTAATGTACCAAATCACTGTGTATTTATTGTGTATGGATCCTGTATTTATTCAGAAGTAGGTTGTAGGCCCCCAAGAATGTAAGGACCTTTAGCATAATGATATTCATAAAAGCTGCCATTTATTTCCTAAAGTACTTCCTTTCCCTTCTGCCCAGATCCTAGCTCTGATAATCTTTATCTAAGGTCCTTTTCAACTCTTTCAGTCCCTCCATGACCTAAGGTTCCTTCTAGCTGGGACATTTTCAGGACTAAGGCTCTGACCTTATAAATTCGATGATAAATTCTCTCCAGTCTGATTCGATCTTTTCTAAAGCCTGTCCAAGCCCTAACATTCTAGTACTGACCTGGACATTGTCTGGTCTAAGGCCCTTCCAAGTTCAGACATTTTCTGTTCCAAGCTCCCTTTCAGCTCTGACAGTCCGTGTTCTTAAGCTCCCCACCACATGGGACAGTCTGGGTTCTAAAGCCTCTTCTAGCTCCGACAATCTTATGTACATGGGTCCCTTGAAGCTCTACATCCCCTGTTCTATGGTCCTCACTAGCGCCAACATTCTCTGGCAGCCTATGATTAAAGTTCCTGCCAGCTGGGACAATCTCTCTTCTAAGGCTCCTCTCATTTCTGATGCTCTCAATTCTTTTTTTTTTTTTTTTTAGCTTTTTGCAAGGCAATGCAGTGAAGTGGCTTGCCCGAGGCCACACAGCCAGGTCATTATTAAGTGTCTGAGGCCGGTTTTGAACTCAGGTCCTCCTGACTCCAGGGCCGGTGCTCTATCCACTGTGCCACCTAGCTGCTCCCTGGTCCCTTCCTACTCTGATGTTCTCTGGTTCTCCTGGTCCCTCCCTACTCTGATGTTCTCTGGTTTTCCTGGTTCCTTTCTACTCTGGCAGTCTCTGGTTCTCCAGTTCCTTGCAGTTTCTCCATTCTGCTCTGAGCATCTGTCAGACAGCTGCCACTCTGAGCTCCGTGGCAGACCTGTTCCTAGCATGACATCTTTCCCTGCTGGCTCAGACAGGGTTTATTGACTTGGGAGTCTTGTGAGAAGAAAGCCGTTGACTTCTTCCCTAAGAAAATCCCTTCCACTGAGAACCCCTGGCCTGCAGTGAGTTAACACATTGGCAGCATTTGCTCAGGGGATGCGGGGAGGGCCTTCTTTGACTGGGAGTGGGTGGAAGTATGGGATTAATTGACATCATGGAGTCAGGAGAAAATGCCCTCTATTGAACCTCTCTCATTTCACACAGTGGCTCTCGCTGCCGTCCTAGGAGGAGGTTGGAAACGTACAGTGGGAAAATCAATACCCTGAACTGGATCCAGGCTCAAAGGTGGCCAGAGACCCCCAAAGGTCATATGATCCTGTCCCGTCATATATCAGAGGAGGAAACTGAGGCCCAGAAAGGTCAAGTAAGAAGTGCCTTTTGAACCCAGGGCCTCTGCCTTCCAAGTCAATGCTCTTTCTCTTGTCCCTTGCTGCCTCTAGTTGAGTAAGCTGCTATTTCGTGATCTCTTGTAGTCTTCCAGACCAGGGGACGGGTAAGAGCAGGCTACCTTCCAAGGCTGCCTCACGCATTTGTAATGAAGTCAGGAATGCAGCCCTAACACCTACTAGCTGTGAGACACTAGGCAAATCACCTAAGTCTCCATTGTCCCGTCTGTAAAATGGATGTAATAACTGTTCTTATAGCAGGACTATTCTAGGAAAACACAAACTACCACAAAAATGAATCCTTTTTATTAACTAAACTTTGCTATGAAAATCTCAGCTTGATGATGTCGCTATGGAGCTCTCTGTCTGCTTCCTCTAAGCCCACATACTGTTTGTCATATGATTTGGAACCGATTGAGGATGAGGAATGTGAGATGAGTGGAGGGGCTGTGGGCATCCTTCGAAGCATCCCCTTCATGGAAATGACCTGTAGAATGATCGCGCAAATGACATAAGAGAAATGGCTTGAATCCCTGGTTCACTGGGCTGAAGATTTCGTCCTCCTTTAGCACTCTCCCCGAGTACTGACCTAGTGGACAGAAGCAGGAGATGGGGGAAGTGCTATGTCTCCATTTCAATGGTAAGCGATGAGGAGCTTTCCAAGAAATCTAAAATGTGGAAAAAGGAAACAGGTGAGATGCACAAAGTCATGGAGTGGCTTGGTCCTAAACAGGCCATGTTGTTAGAATGAGATGGTTATGAAAGAAACAAAGCAAATGCAAATGGAATTGCTCCAGAACAATCATTGAACATGGACATGGGTGCTCACAGCTCTCCCCCTTGTACAGTAGAAACGAGTGAGTGGGATTCTTGTCCTATAAAATATGGCTGTGGGAGCCTAGCCAGCCTCCATAGGGTGGGCACAGGAGGGCCCGGCTCTTCCTCCACATAGAAGCATGGTGTCCACCTCACGGGGTTTGGCGAAGACTGACTGGCTTAATATTTGGAAAGCATCTAGAGTAGGATGTGCCATAGACCAGGTATTTAATAAGGGCTTCTTTTCTTCCCTCTTTCCTCACCTCCCTCTTTCTATTACTCCTTCTTTTCCTCCTTCTTTTATTCCTTCCTTTCTTTAACTCCTTCCTTTCCTCCTTTCCTCTCTCCCTCCTTCCTTCTTTTCCTCCTTCCTTCCCTCCTTCCCTCCCTTCTTATAGATTGTGAGTTCCTCAAGGGCAGAGACTGTCTTTTGTCTTTATTTGTATACTGACTTGTCTGACTGAGCCGATCACATAGAGCCACTTCCTAGATGCTTCCTGACCGACTGACTGACTGACCATGCAGAGTAGCTTGCCCCCAGTAGAGTGGATAGATGAGCTTAATTCTCCTGCCCCCGCCAGAGTGTGGGCATTCCCTATTGCGAGGACTAAGGGCAACTTATGATTGAGGTTCAGGGACTGAAGCCTTCTGGTTAGCCAGGCCTCTAAGGAGGATGGGCTCCTGACAGAGGCATTGGCAGACACGCCAAACCTATTTAACCTTTGTCCTTGCTGTTTTTTCCCTATCCAGAAGAAAGAGCCAGCTGGAGCAGACTGGGTCTATGCCCGTTGTGAAGGGAGGTAGGGGATGCCTGCCTTCCCCCCAGCAGAAGCACATAGCAGGGGGTACCTGGATTGCTCCACAGCGGTCTGAGGTCAGAGACTTGAGAATGGACTTTCCCCATCTCAGACTCAAGAGTTATCGGTCAAAGGTCATCGCAGAAGCTGGTCTGCTCCTCCATCACCAGTGGTGGGAGGAATTCCCAGTGATCTGCCTCCTTGCACTCGCTGACCCCAATCTATTCTCTCCCCTAGCTCTCCCAGACACACACAGTCACACACATAGGCCTCATTCTGATCTCAAGCAAACCCAATTTGGGGAACTAGGATGGCTCGCCTTCAGACAAATCTGGTAGAGTGGCATGGTCCATCCTTAGCTTGTTTTTCTTCCTGAAGCAGCAGATTTACAAACCTTTGCCATAGCCCTGTGTGGTCCAAGAGGCTAGGGACAGCAAGGCTCCAAGACTCATTCTCTTCCCAAACCCCTCTCATCTAGGAGATGCAGGTATCTCCCTCTCAGTGGAACACATTAAATGTAGAGGGTCACTGATCAGAAACTGAGAGCAGAGGAGGAAACGGGGTAGAGGGGATTGCGACAGCAACACAAGGTCACTGGTTCAAGGTCATATAGCTAGCTGAATGACAGCACTGCTGCGGCTCCATATCAAGCAGTGTGATACCTGATACTTGACTTTCCATCCCAGCTGTGTTAGTTACTAGTCACACCGAACCTCTGTTTCCTTTCCATAGAAATGCAAGGGACTTGGCCTCCATGACCTCCATAGTCCCTTCTAAGTTTGAATCCTATGGGATGACTTCCTTGTGGATGGAAGGCCTCCTTACCTCTATGAAGTTCTTAGCTGGATGACCCCTTTCTGGCTGAGCTTGGCTGGGTCATACGTGCCAGAGGCAGCGTTTTCCAACCTGGGGTGGGCCTCCTGCTGGGCTAGAAAGCACCATGGTTTGATTTGCTGCCATTATCTGTTCTTCTCTACCTGCTCCTGGCCGCCAGTCAGCATCAGGCGCCATGTCATATTGCTAATGGGATTTATCTGGAGCCTGGCGACTTGGAAGCTCTCTGGGCCTTATTATGCTCTGCGTGACACAGTCGAGGCCTTCAGTTATTACAGCACTTTAAGCATTAGTGGATTTCTGCAGTGGAATGAAGTGACTGGCGCTGAGGAAGCTCAAGCTTGCGCATTGACGGGACCCATGCTTGGCTTTGCTTTTCGTCTTATGCTTGCTTGCACAAGCAGATTTGATCTGAAATGCGGACACTGAATTCTGCAATGGTTCCTCAATTTTAACACCCAGCATGTGGTTTCCTCCTGAAACTGGATGCCCCCAAGTCAGGCCATGGTTTTTAGAATTGAAAAAGACCTTCAAGGTTATTGAGGTCAGACATTTTGCAGAGGAGAAAAATGAGGGGTGCACATGTTAAAGCAATGAAAAAGTGCCTCAGATGTACTAGGAGGGCAAGCCAGTGTTGTCTTATCAAAGGGTCTTGAGATTCTCAGGGGAAGAAGGCTAGATGGGTGTGGGAATGACCTCCCAAAGATTAGTAGACTGATGTTGCCAGCTGAGGTGGCAGAATTTTCTAGGGTTTAGACTATTGGGGGAGTCTCATCTAGAGGTCAGACTTTCCAGAGCAGGTTAGTGATTTATCTGGTCATTAATGAAAGACACATGTGATATTTTAGTCACTTCACCCTGATTGCCTCGCATCCAGGGCCATCTCCAGTTGTCTTGATTCCTACCTGGCCACTGGACCCAGATGACTCTGGAGGAGAAAGTGAGGTTGGTGACTTAGCATAACCCCCCCCCCCCACACACACACACACACTCAAATCCAATTCACATGCTTGTCATGGTATCACCTCCCTGATGTCATGGTCTTCTTTGAGAATGAAGGACAAACATCATTGTCATCAATGAAAGACAAGTCTTGCAAAACAGAAAAAAACACTAGATTTGGGCTTATAAGATCTGGGGTTCAATTTCTGAGTCTGACATTTCCTAGATACATGACCTTGGGCCAGTGCCTTCCTCTTTCAGGGTCTCCATTTTCTTCTCTATAAAACAAGGAGGTTGGACTAGATGATCTCTTGGGTCTCTTTCAGCTCTTGAGCCTACCTTCTGATCCCAAGGATGGTTTATCCCATGGGACTCAGAGGAAGGCAGCTATATTTTCCCTGATGTCAACTGATTCAAGGGGCATGGTGCCTTTATGGCCCTCACCAGCTGTTGGGGCAATAAAGTGTTTCTGATTTCTTATTTTTTTTTAGGTTTTTGCAAGGCAAATGGGGTTAAGTGGCTTGCCCAAGGCCACACAGCTAGGTCATTATTAAGTGTCTGAGGCCGGATTTTAACGCAGGTCCTCCTGACTCCAGGGCCGGTGCTTTATCCACTGCGCCACCTAGCCGCCCCTCTGATTTCTTATTTACATATACACTTAAAGACAGAGACCAGGAATGTTTCCTCAGAACTGGCTATGTCACCTGGTGAAAATCACTCCCATTCTCTTCATTATGCTTATCTACAAAATGTGTGTTGGACTAGATGATCCCTAAGGTTCCTCTCTATCTGAAATAATATGTTCCATGTTTCAAAGGTCCTCCTGGATGTCACCTTCAATGGTCAATAACATACATTTCTGTGGCACTTTTTAGAACTAATGTTCAGTTGTTAGGTCTAATGTTCTCCTACCATGCTGGCAACTTGTCTTCCATTTCCTTTCATTTCTTTTCCATCCCTGATCTTCTCTTTCATTTCTATGTCTTCAATGACTATAACATGGTCACTGTCTCCAGATCTGACTTTCCACTTTCTCTAGAGTTCCTTATTTTCAACGACTTAGATTTGAACAAATGGATATGCCACTATCATGTCAAATGCCACATGCATCCATGACTGAATTTCAATTGTTTTCTTTCTAAACTGGGTACAATTCCTAGTCAGTGCAAACACAATTTGACCAGTTTTTCTGGCTAGAAACTCAAATTCATACTTCTCCTTCATTCTTAACAACTGATATGGAAGGAAGTCCTGTTGTTTTTTCCTTCAAAATGTCTCCTAGGTTTGGTCATTCTCCTCAATTGGGCCCTCATTGAAGCAAAGCAATCTTTTCATTTCTGTTTTCCTATTCCACTCCTCACAAAAGCTGTTTCACATTTTCTTTGTTCTCCTCAAGCTTTCTATACCTCCTTTTCCCTTCTAGCTATCCTCTTGGTTGAGGACCTGGCCTCGTGCTTTATGAAGAAAATGAAGGCCATTCACCACGAACTCCTTCTCATTCATCTCAGAGCCCTTTGACACCCTCCCCTACTGTCCTTTCCTCCAGTGTTTGATGAGACTTAAACCAAACCTGTCACATATCTTCCCCAGCAGATTGTGCTCGAAATCATCCCTCTCTCTTCAGTCTCTCCCTATTTGGTGCTTCCTTTCCAGTTGCCTTAAGACACTTCTAAGTCTCCTCCATTCTCAAAAAGCTGTCTATCCTTGTCTTTGCTCCCTCTCTTCTCACTCCTTAACCCTTTCCAGTTTGGCTTTTAACTTCATCATTCAATTGAAACCACTCTCTCCAAAGTGAATGGACTTGGAATCAGGAAGACAAGTTTCAAATTCTGCTTCTCATGCTCATTAGTTGTGTGACTTTGGGCAAATTAATTTTCATCCTCAGTTTCTTCAAGGATACAATGGGGATAATAGTATCCATCCCACAGGGTTATTATGAGGATTAAATGAAATAATTTATATCAAGTGCTTTGCAAACCTTTTAAGAGTTTTATGAATGTTAACTAATATTATCATTAGAGGTGGTATTGCATAGTGGATAGGGGGAGCTGGCCTTGAAGCCAGGAAGACCTGGGTTTGAGTCCCATCTCTGACACATAGTGGCTGAGTGATCCTAGGTGAGTCACTTAACTTCTTAGTGCCTAGGCAATTTTTTAAGACTGTAAGTTGCAGAGAAGGTATCAACCTGTTTTAGTAGGAGTTTCCTCATTGGGTGTTCCTTAACCTTCATTGGTCCAGTCCCTATTCCAATTATTATTATTTTTACTATCATCTTTTACTTGCCAGATCTGATGCTCTTTTCTCATTCTTCATTCTCCTGAATTTCTTTATAGCCTCTGACTCTGGTGATCACCCTTTTCTATTTATTTATTTGTTTGTTTGTTTATTTACTTATTCATTCATTCATCCATCCATCCATCCATCCATTCATTTATTTATTTTTAGGTTTTTTTGCAAGACAATGGGGTTAAGTGACTTGCCCAAGGCCAGACAGCTAGATAATTATTAAGTGTCTAAGGCTGGATTTGAATTCAGGTCCTTCTGACTCCAGGGCCTGTCTCCTTCCAAAGAAAGTAAGTTCCTTGAGAGTAGGGATTCTTTTTTGGTTTGTGCTCCCCGTGCTTAGCATATAGTAGGTACCTAATAAATACTTGCTGATTGATTCTGCCACAACCTCTTACAACATCACACCTAGATTTCAGAAATAGCCTCTGCGTTGACCTTATCTCCAGTTACTCCTCTCCCCCAACTAATCCATTTTGCCCTACACTTTGAGACCAAAACACCTCACTTCTCTCATTGTACTTCTCTCTTGCCTATGAACCCACAATGGCTCCTTACTACCTCCCAAATAAAGTGAAACTCCCATGCCTAGTTTTTCTCACATTGTCCCCCAACCTGGAATGAACGGTTTTCTTCCTTTTTCCTTATCCAATCCTACTCATCCTTCAGACCTTAACTCAGGTTCTATTTCCTTCCTGATGTCTTCTTGAGTAGTGAAGCTCAGCCTACACTGATCTCTCTTTGTTTTGTGCCCTCATTGCCCTTATATTAAGCCCTTCTATGTTCTCTGACTCCTTTGGTGTGTTAGTTTTGCCTTCCCAATTATATTGTAAGCCTCCTGAGGGCAAGAATGATGTCATCTTATGATTTTTGCATCCTTCACAGCACTTCTAAACTAGGAGCTCAAAGTAGACATTTTCTGAAAATGTGAATGATTAAAAAACCATCTGTATATGTTAGAATGTTAGGGATAAAAGGCAACTAGGGTAACCCAGATCAAAAGGGAATTCTTTGTAACATACTATTTGTTTGCATGACACAGAATGCAAGTGATCACTTGGGTTCTACTCAAAGCCTTCCCTTGGCACTTTGGGACAGCTCTACACCCTCCCCCCACCAGTCATTGAGCCTAAACTGACTTCTTTGCAATGTCCACCCATTCATTGCTCCTGGTTCTTCCTTTGGGGCCAAACAAAACAAATCTAATCCCTTCTCCACATGATAGCCCTTCAATTACCTGAAGTTAGCTCTCCTCTTTTTCTGAGTCTTCTCCAGTTTAAACAACCTTGGTTCTTTCAGGTAATTCTCAATCTCTCTAAGGAGGCCAGATGCAGAAGACTTATCCTGTGCCCTTCACTACAGCCCAAGTTCTGATTAGCTTCTTTTGATTGCTATGGCAATGTTGACTTTGTAGTCTGTTAAAAGCCCCAGCTCATTTTCACACAAGCTGTTGTCTAACCATTCCTAATCTGTACTTTGTGACTCTGAGTTTTTGAACCCTAGTATCAGAGTTTACATTTAGCTCTACTGAATTCTGGCTTCAGCCCAATGCTCTAGCCTGCCAAGTTCTTTTGGATTCTGACTCTACCATACAGCATGTTAGCTATCTCTTCCCACTTCATGGCACCTTAAAATTTGATGAATGTACCATAGATCAATGCCTTTAGGAAAATCCTTGATAATGATAAACAGCACAGGGTCAAGCAGAGATGCCAGTAGAGACCTATTATCCCGATGACACTGAATTTTTATGGCTCCAAAGTCTAGCCATTCAATTCCTTCTAAGTTCCTTTTTTTTTTTTGCTTTTGCAAGCAATGGGGTTAAGTGACTTGTCCAAGGTCATACAGCAAGGTCATACAGCAAGGCCAGATTTGAACTCAGGTCTTCCTGACTCCAGGGCTGGTGTTCTATCTACTGTAACACCTAGCTGAGTTTTTCTGCTTCTATTCCTGCCTACTCTGTATCTCACCATCTTTTTCTTTTTCTTTTTTTTAAGAATGATTTTATTTATTTTGAGTTTTACAATTTTCCCCCTAATCTTGCTTCCCTCCCCCCACCCTCCCACAGAAGGCAGTCTGGTAGTCTTTATATTGTTTCCATGTTGTACACTGATCTAACTTGAATGTGATGTGAGAGAAATCATATCCTTAAGGAAGAAAAATAAAGTATAAGAGATAACAGAATTACAAAATAAGATAATTTTTTAAAAATTAAATCACCATCTTTTTCACAGGAATACTCTGAGAAACTTTATCAAATGCCTCACTAAAATCTAGGTAAATGCTAGCTGATGCTTATTATTTACAGCATTCCTCTGAATCACTCATTTTTGTCATCCTGCATAAAAGGAAATAAGGTTCTTTTAGCATGACCTATTCTTGATTAAGCTACTCTGGCTCTTTAGAATTATCTCTTTCTTTCCTAGATACTCAGTAATCATCTCATTAATGAAAAACCATAGAATTTTCCCAGGAAACAAGGTCAAGCTCATTAGCATGAAGACTGTTTGCTGTTTTAAAAAAATTTGGGAGTTTTTCTTCTTCAGACCTAGAGTACCTCTCTTGTTTTTATGATCTTTCAAATATCACCAACAGTGATTTAACAATGTTGGGATTATAGATCTAGAGAAAGAACGAATCTTACAGGCCACTGGGTTGAACCCCCTCATTTACCATACCAGAAAACTGAGGCCTGGAGAAGTTACGTGACTTATCCAAGGTCACCCAAGCACTAAGTAGCAGAGCCACAGGATTTGAACTGGGGTTTTTTGACTCTGAATTCAGCTGTTCTATGACATCAGGGAAGGGACTACCTTGCCATTTAGGGAGTGGGTTCCAGAATTACAGTGAGGGTCATTGTGAAATATTAGAGTAGGCTGGCTACAACCTGACTGACCAGTCTATGTTCTAGACTGATGGAGCAAGGAGTGTGAGAGAGAGGGAGGGATTTGGCTGCTGAACCTCATGAAGAGGGCAATGACACTGGATTTACACTGGCCACTAGGGGGCAATGTCTTGTAAGTTTCCCACCCAGCTTTGTTTTACTGAATGACGCCATATTGCTGTCATTCTTTCAACTTCTGCCTCTTGCAAGTCAGAAGAAGACTTTTTACCCACTCCTCTCTGGGATCCAGAAGAAATGAGAGGCACAGAAACAAATCATATTGGGGGTGGGGGGTGGGGGAGAGAACAATTGAGTTTTAACAGGGGCATTTCTTTTAGTGGTGAGAAAGAGGCAACTTGATTTTCAAAACAAAACAAACTCCATTGACCTTCATTTTCAGCAGAGAAAAGACTGATTTTTTTCATCATTTCCAACCAAGGTCCAGCCTGGGTCTACGTTGATTCAGACTGAACCTTAACAACAAGGTGTATACTCTGAAGAGTAAATCATAGTAAATATAAAGGCCTTTGAAAAGCCAGTGTTTAGAGGCAGCTAGGTGGCGTAGTGAATAGAGCACTGGCCCTGAGGTCAGGAGTACCTGGGTTCAAATCCAGTCTCAGTCACTTAATAATTACCTAGCTGTGAAAGAAAAAAAAATAATAACTCGGGGCGGCTAGGTGGCGTAGTGGATAAAGCACCGGCTTTGGAGTCAGGAGTACCTGGGTTCAAATCGGATCTCAGACACTTAATAATTACCTAGCTGTGTGGCACTGGGCAAGCCACTTAACCCCATTTGCCTTGCAAAAACCTTAAAAAGAAAAAAAAATAATTACCTAGCTGTGTGGCCTTGGGCAAGCCACTTCACCCGTTTGCCTTGAAAAAACTTAAAAAGGAAAAAAAAAGCCAGCGTTGATCTTTGTTTTCATAATCTCTCCTCTGCATAGGATGTGGATGTTTTGCCCAGTAAGTTATTTCAGTATGAAAACATATGGAGGGTAAGAAAGTATTCTTTTCTAACATTTTAAAATATTTTATTTTCCCCAATTATATATAAAAACAATTTTAAAATTTGTTTTTTCTAAGAAAATCTTCTTAAAGACTTTAGGTAGGGATACCTTTTCCACTGGTGCTCATGAGAGCTAGACTCAGATTTGGAGAAAGAAGGAGAGAGATTATAGACTTTTTTTTGCAAGACAATGGGTTAAGTGACTTGCCCAAGGTCATACAGGGAAGTAAGAAATTATAGTCTCTTAAGAATGAAAAGGGACCACTCCTAGACTCATGCAGAAATTCCCCTTATAGGTGGTCAACTTCTTTGCTTGACAACACCAATGATAGGAAAAACATGACCTCCCATCCAATGCAACTGAGTCTGGACTGGTAAACTCTAGTTTTGGGGGTAGGTCTTCCTCCTATGGGGTCTTAGAGCTGCCTCTTGCTAACTTCCACTCTGTTCCTAATTTTGTCCTCTAGACTCAATGATAGCTGACATCTACACAGCACATTATGGTTTATCATTTCAGATACCACCTCCTACAGGAAGTCTTCCCTGATCCCTCAAGGTCAAGTTCTAATATTGCTGCCTGTTTATAATAGGGTATAGCTCCATTAGAATCCTGGCTTGTCCACTAGCCCCTGGGGGGACTTTTTTGTCTCTTTCTAAAACTGTGGTTTGAGAGCTGGCCTGGGGAAACCTTAGGGGCAAGTCCTGTCAGTGTAGATGCTAATTGTATCACTTTGGTAAGTCGCCATCTATTAGTGCTCTGGAACATTCTTTAGGACAGGAGTTGTAAACCTTTTTTGGAGTCATTCTGCTGAAGTCTATGGACCTTTTCTCAAAATAACATTTTGAAATAAGAAGAACATTCTACATTAACTTAAAGAAGTTAGTGAAAAGAAAGATGGCAATCTTTTCCCATCCGAGGATAGGGACTCCTTGAAATCTCTACATAGACTCTGAGGGGGTCCATGGGCTGCAGGTTAAGAACCTCTGCTTTAGTACTAAAAGTTGTAGAGGAGGCAGTGGCCTGCATTAGGAGAGGGACTTTCCTCACCTGGGAGTTCCCTAGACCAATGAAATCCTATGTCTATCTTCAGGGCCCAGAGTAATATCTTTCATATAAGAGGCATTATGTTCAGGTTTGTGCTTGAATTTGATTTGTCCTTTCAGCTCATTCACTTGTTCTAGTTTTGATTCATTGGTCAGGCTTTCTACCCTAGATTGTCACTGCCTTCTTCGGCTAGAGCCCTTCATAACATATGTTCCAGGTTGGGACAGAGAACTGATGGACTTGGGCTGCCGAATGAGACATATCTTTTTGGGACCCAGCCAATGTGGGAATTTGTTTTTGACTATGATATGTGTTACGAGGTTCTGTCTTTCCTTTTGTCTAATGGGGGGGAATGGGAAGGAAAGAAAATCAATTTGTGCTCAATGAAAAAATAAAAATTCATAATAAAAAGAGGCCCTTATCTAGGCAGGTAAGAATTCCTGGCCCTGAGGAGATGCTGCTACCATTCATTTCACTATCTCCTCTAGCATAGAGAGTAGGCTGTGGAACTTTTGCGTGGGCTGATTAATTTCTGAGCTCTTTACAAGACTGGAGATCAACCTGAAAGAAATATTCCACGGTTCTACCTTCCCTTGCCAAAAGAGAATATCTCAAACAAAGGCTATTTGGTTCAGGTGAAGGAGTAGGTGGTCCTGGGATGAAATAAGCAATTTAGGATAGGACCCCCTAGGTTAGCAACCTCTTGCTCTTGACTAGCCCCATGGGGCTTTGTCTAGGAAAATGATTCTCTCTTCAAGAAAGATTTGAAGGCTGCCTATGACCCTGAGGTGATTGCCTGGAAAATTACCTGGAGAGAATTCTAAACAACAAAAGTCTTCATCTGAAAGGCCTCTTTAACTTGGTACCATAGCACTTGTCTCCCAGAGAAGTGGCAGTTCTCTCCATTCTCAGAAGGCCCGATTTAGAAGGATTCAGGGAGTGGCAGGAGAGTGTGTGTGGAGAGGTGGTGTACTTGAAAAGTTTATGCAAACACAACTTTCATCTCCCCAAATCTCTGCTCAAAAACTGCAATAGTGCCCCATTGCTTTGAATGTAAAGCATAGCACCTGGTGTGCAGAGAGTTTAAAAATGCTTTTTCATTCATTGATTCAAAAGAATTGCTTGCCAATCAAAGGTCCTTCCAATTTGAGCCCAACCTATCTTTTCAAGCTTCTCCTTCACTGCTTCCTAATGTGCTCCTGGGTCACTGGACCTCTCACTTTGCCCACATCTGCCTTTCATGTTTTTATCTTGGGGTTTTTGCTCATGTCAGTCCCTGCCTCTTAGAATAGTCTCTTTCACTTTTTGGTCAACCTGAATCTTCTTGTGGTTGTTGAGTCATTTCAGTTATGTCTGACTCTTTATGGTTCCCTTTTAGGATTTTTTTGGCAAAGATACTGGAGCGGTTTGCCATTTTCTTCTCCAGTTCATTTAAGTGTTTGGGACCACATTTGAACTCAGGTCTTCCTGACTTCAGGCCTAGTGCTTTATCTACTGTAGTGCCACCTATGGGGTGGCTAGGTGGTGCAGTGGATAAAGCACCGGCCCTGGAGTCAGGAGGACCTGAGTTCAAATCCGACCTCAGACACTTAATAATGACCTAGCTGTGTGGCCTTGGGCAAGCCACTTAACCCCATTGCCTTGGAAAAACGTAAAAAAAAAAAAATTACTGTAGTGCCACCTAGCTGTCACTTTATAAGGACCTCCTCTGTGAAGTTTCCCTGACCAGCCCATCTCATCCATAATGAACTCTCTCTCTTTTGCACTGCTACAGTTTTGATCCTGTGGGAGGCCCAGGCATCCTCTCCTATTTATTTACTTAGAGTCTCTGGAATTGAACTCTCATTTCTATGCAGATAACAAAAACTGACAAAGCTCATTTCCACCTAGATATCTCAGAAGCAGCCACAAACTCATGTCCAAAACAAAACTCATTTCCCACCCCGCCCCCAAGCCATCTTTCCTCCTGACTTCCCTGTTTCTGTCAAAGGCACCATCAATATCTGTCACTCAGATTTATAACCTCAGCTCTTCACTACGATTTGTGTCCTACGGTCGATCAGTTGCCAAGTCTTACTGAGCCCATTTTCTAAGCATCTCTCAAAATTATCTTTCTTTCTACTCCCACCACAACTTGCTGTCTTTTGCCTAACCTATTGCCTTTTTTTGTCTTTGCAAGGCAATGGAGTGAAGTGACTTGCCCAAGGTCACCCAGTTAAAGTAATTAGGTGTCTGAGGCTGGATTTGAACTCAGGTCCTCTTGATTCCAGGGCCGGTGCTCTATCCACTGCATCACCCAGCTGCCCCTACCTATTGCCTTTTTAAACTGGTTTCTCTTCATCCAGTTTTGCTTTTCTCTAATCTATCCTCCACTCAGCTACCAAGGTGATAATCCTAAAGTAGAGATGTAATTGATACACTCCCTGACTCAAGAAACTTCAGTGACTCCCTACCACCTCGAAGATGAACTGCAAGCTCCCCTGTTGGGCATTTAAGGACCTTCACAGTCTGGCTCTTGCCTATCTTTTCAAGCCGCTTACACATTATTCCCCCTCATGCATACTTCATCTTAGCCAAACTGGTGTACCTGCTATTCTCCAACTTTGCCATTCAAACTTTCACAACAATTCTTTTGCACAGGTTGCACCTCCTGCCTGAAGTGCCCTCTCCTCATGTCTTTCTTGGAATCTCAAGTGCCTTTCAATGCTCAGCTCTAGTACCTGCTGCCTCCTTCAAGTCTTTTCTGATTTCCTTAGTTGTCACAGCCCTCCAATCTGAAATCATTTTGTATTTATCTTTTATGTCCTATACTGACTTTTCTGGAAACATGTGGCTTTCCTTCCTACAATAAAAATTCCTTGAGGTCAGAGAGGGTCATTTTTGTTTTTGTATTCCAATACCTGGTATTGTGTCTGCTATACAGCTGTTGCTTAATAAATGCTTGCTGATAGAGAGAACCTCTAGGAAATGGTCATATGGGGTCTTTTTCTGTTGGCTAAATTTTCACAGCTTATCTCCACAAGAGAGTCCTTAAGACCCTTAGATCCTGTGATTCCACTGGTATGAGGAACACACAGGTAAGAAAACACCCTCTCCCAATCCAGGTCAGCTCCTATTCTGTGGCTCAGAGAGGCCAAGTCACACAGAATATCTAAAAGAGCAACTTTTTCAGTCATGGTAGCCGGCTGTTCATAACAGCAATGGGAACATCGATTGCTCAGCCCTTCCATCCCAAGCACTGGGGGATCTACTTAAGGGGCAGCAGGTTTTGGAGTTCAAAGACTCTGGAGCTCATCCAGGGCTGCCTACTCAATTCTGGGGAAGGCCGGAGTGGGAACATGATCTGGAGCCTCACAGAAAATGTAAACCACCTCAAGTAAATGGAAACAGCAAAAGCATATCCAACTATCCTATGGGCGAACTTGCACCTGACCCCAGGCCATTCCGGCACTCTACCTTCTTAGTGCTGGTTCTATATAATATCTAACCTGGCCTAGGGTTGGTGTGGGGATCTATAATGACTGGCCTCTTGTGAATCAACTCCCTTAAACATCCAATCAACCTAATGAATCCTAATAAAACCTACTGATAACCAAGTTGGCATCTTTGGCATCTCCATATTCACTCGGAGGGTTTGACACCTTACAGCTGGCACAATTAGGGCAGGTTAGTCTGCCTCCCTTAGAAAGAGGCAGGCTGTAGAAGCCTAGAGAGGGAAGTGATTTGCCAAACATTCCAGAGGCAGAAGTGATTGAGCTGGGATTCCAACCCAAGCCTTCTGCTTTGCAATCCAATCTACACTGTCCTTTAGTAGGTTGCAGACATGCATCTGGGACCCTAAGCAGAAGAGACTGATTCCTCCAAGCCTTGGACATCAGAGAGTTGAGATGGAGAGCTTAGATGGGTCTTCAAAGCCTTCTAGTTCACCCCACCCCTCATTTTACAGATGAACTGCTAGGAAGGTGGTATCACTTTTGTGCAAAATGACACAGGTGGTATAGGGGCAGGAATAACATTGGAACTCAGGTCTTTGGGCTCCGACTCCATCCTTCTTTCCACAGTACCACGTTGCCTCTCTTTATATCCTCCCCACCAGAAAGCTATGCTGGCAATCACAAACTCATAGCTATTGAGCTGGCAGGGCTAATTCTTCATTTTACAGAGGAAGAAACTGAGACTGAAGGGTTTGGTTTGCATTTACAGAGATTTCACTAGATAAGAAAAATAATTCCCTTCCTGAGACACTGAACAAATTTACGCAAGTAAATTAAAGGCCCTCTTTCTGTCTCCCCAGCTGGAGCTGAGAGCTCTCCCAGCCAGCTTGTGGGAGCTCATTTATTTTTCTATCATGATCCTTTAATGTCTTTCTTGTTCTGCTCATCACAGCTGGTGAACTGGGGTCAAAGCAGGGGATGGGGATGTTTAAGACGATCATGTTCACAGGCTCTGACTTTGTGTGGTCAATCGTCTGTGCTGCATAACAAGGTTTGGACACCATCTTGTTAGTGAAGTCACGTGTAGTGAGGGACTTAATAGGCCTCAGGCCTGGGCAGGAAGTGCTGGGGAATGTTGGGGATGACTTATAGCAAATTGGCTCTTCTCCCACAGCCTGGTATTTGGTAACAGCAGATTTCCATATTACAATTTAACCTGCTATAGAGTTAGATGATCTATTCTCATCTAACTTTTTTTTTAGATTTTTTTTTCAAGGCAATGGGGACTGTGGTAAAGTGACTTGCCCAAGGCCACACAGCTAGGCAATTATTAAGTGGCTGAGGTTGGATTTGAACTCAGGTCCTCCTGACTCCGGGGCCGGTGCTCTATTCACCTAGCTGCCCCCTCATCTAACTTTTGATGTAGCTGTGGCCCATGATAGTATTACGTTCATCTATATCCTATTATCCAGCACTAGAAAAGTCTATTGGTTCATGCATGAGTCTTTCTGGCCACTTAGAACCCAATAGGAAAAGATATCATGTGGTGGAAAGGTGTCAGAGGACATGGCTTCATATTTTACCTATAGGACCTTGGGCAAGTCTCTTCACCTCCCTGGGCCTCAGTTTCCTCCTCCATAAAAATGCGAAAGCTAGGCAAGATGGGGTTCGAGGGCCCTTCCAACCCTCAAATCTCTGACTTTATGACCTGAAGTCTACATCTGCTCAATAGCATTGGGACTGATGAATGGGCAGGCAGAGAACTCAGAGTGATCATAGGGGCTGCTTGTGGATCTGCCAATCACCACTGCAACAAGAGGCCCGGACTAGCTGATGCTGCCTTATGACCTTGGGTCATAAAAGCCCAGAATCCACCCCATTGGATGGGACTGCTAGATGACCTAGAGGCAAGTATCCTGGTGCTCAGGGCTGCGTACAGGGCTCATGGGGGACAGATACTTGTACATCCTTTCTTTACTATCTCCATTAAATGTTATTCAGTGCTTGTGCTGAGTGCTTCAAGTGGTTCCTTTCCCTAAATCTTGAAAGAACCTAGTTATCTGGCACAATCGAGTTATTCTCCTCACCCTCTTTCTGATCCCAAACTGAGGAACTCTCACCAGATTGAGGAACTCACTGGATTGGCCCCAAATAATGAGCAGATGTTTGATGCATTTGCATGCAATAAGTGGACCAGAAGATATCAAGGATGATGGCCATGTAGCAAGAGTAAGAGGCAAGAGATGGGTGGCCTGAGCAGTTGACAATGTCTAAGGATTGATGAAAAGATCCACCCTCCAACATGATGGGTAAATCCTTTGGTAAGGGTTTGTGGAAGGATAGAGAAGAAATGTGGCACTGAGTGCTAGCCAGAAAGATTGGGGTTCAAAACCCATTTCGAGGGGCAGCTAGGTGGCAGTGCATAAAGCCCTGGAGTCAGGAGTACCTGGGTTCAAATCCAGTCTCAGACACTTTCTAATTACCTAGCTGTGTGGCCTTCCACAAGCCACTTAACTCCATTGCCTTGCAAAAACCTAAAAAAACAAACAAAAACCCCCCAAAAACCCACTTCAAACACTTACTAGCTGGGTGACCTTTAGTAAGTCACTTTCGTCTCCCTGAGTCTCTTGAAGCAATTCCTAAGATCATATTTTATGTGTACAGTGATCAGTATTGGAGGCAAAAGTGCTCGTACTGAAAAAAATCATGAGACTTTGAGGTATTGATGGATGGTCAAGGATTCCCATGGACTAAGAAACTCCATGATGAGAAGAATTGTGATGTGTAGTGGTGAAGAGAATACCTGCAATAAGATGATAGAGTCATTGATGCATTCTTTACTAGAAGGTCCTTAATATAAGTCCCATGGGATTATGGTCATGTGGTTAGACCCAGAAGATGCTCATTCATCTTGCCATGTGGTGGTGGTTAAACAAAAGCCATACTGAATTCCATCTTTGTTGGAGATGTCCAGGATACATGAACTTGAACCTGGGGATTTTTCCTAAAATGTCTAATGGGATCAACAAGTAGAAGACATTCTGAAAATCTGGTTGCCGTGCCCGTGTTTGGTACAAAGCGTGACCTTGTGCATAGGATGCTCCAATTGTTTTTCATCAGGGTCAAGATTACGATTATGGGGTTTACTGTTGGAATCAGTTGGTACCTCCTATGCACCAGGCTCTGTCCTTAGAGAGTATTTAATCTACTCCTCATTTTGCTTATGTGAAACAGACCCAGGAATGCCTAAGGTCATTTGAGTGGGATAGAGCATAGACAGGATTTGAATCTAGGTTTTTTGGTTCTCAAGTCAATGCTCTTTGCTCTCCACTCCATTCCCTTAGTATGATGTGGCTGAATGTAAGCAGTTTAGTAGACAAGCATTGAAGAACTGTAAACAGAAGAGACTGAATCCTCTAAGCCTTGGAACAGTGAGTCAAGACCCGAAGATAGAACAGGCCTTCAAGGCCATCTAGTACAACCCCCTCATTTAATGGATCAACAAACTGGGGTCCAGAGAGACAGTGATTTTTGTTCATGGTGACCCGGGGTAGAGAACTCAGGTTTCCTGTGTCCCCCACTGCCTTCTTGAGGACTCTTGAGATCACTTGGGGCACAGATGATTTACTAAGCACTGTGATCTAGGGAAAACCAGACCAAACATTTACAGAACAGTGCTGCAAAAAGTGTGGAACTCATCAGAGTTGACTTTGGGCTTTTTTGGGGGAGGAGCAGTGGTTTCTCCAACCTGAGTCTTATGGACCACTTGAAATGACTTCATTGAGTCAATGTGAAAGCAACTCTCTTCTAGCTCCTTAGGAAGGAAGATGGTACCAAGTACGGGTTTGGTTCTCCCCCCACAAATGGATTATGTTTGTTTTCTCCTTACATATCTCTGGAGTCTGTTAATGTCATTATTCAATCAATGGTGTGGTTAAGAGAGTTTGTCCCTCTCAAATGAAAACCTTCATTAACCTATGGCAAGAGTTATTGTCAATGTCTTCAGTAAAACTGGCAGCCTTGAGAATTGCTGCTTAGGATTATCAGTCATAGCTCTGGTAGCAGTCATTGTCTTGGCCAAGGGGTCCAGATATTGATTTGGAGGAAACAGGAAGCGGTGAATGAAAACTATTTGGAGATCCATTCAAACAGTAATAGGACATGAGGGGCATGGAAAGCTTTCAGAACCATGACAATGAGGGAAGGATTAGAAAGGAAGACCTCTACCACTCAGTGGAGTATAGGAAATAGGAATATTGAATTTGGCAGAGAGCCGAAGTTTGGAGACATCGATTTGGGCATCACCCATGTGAATGGATGAGTATATAAAGAGATGGGAGCTGAGGGCAGTCTTGGGAAATGCTGACAAATAGGAGAAGGAAAGAATAAAAGAAGTGTGGGAGAGTGCAGCAATCAAGGAAGCAACCAAGAGCAAAGAGCAGCTTAAGGGGAGAGTGGATGAGTACTTGAATGCTGCCAAGAGGCCAAGAAGATGAGGCCTGAGAAAAAGCCCCTGGATCTAATGATGTAGAGATCATTGAAGAGCCGTGGGTTGGAGTGGGGTTAGGCAATGAGTATGGCATGAAAATAGAGGTGAGGGATGGCACAGTAGCTCCCTGGATTATAGGGTTTGGGGGAAGGTTTTAGAAAAGGAATTTCAGAGTTAGAAGTGTTACTGAATCCAACGTCTAGCTGACTAGGAAGCTTCTCTACAGAATTCCCAGCAAGTGTTCATCCAGCCTTCACCTGAAGAGCTTAACGGAGGTCATGGCTTCCTAAGACAGCTCCTTTCTCTTTGGGATGGCAGTTAGTATTAAGAAACTTAAATCTTCTCTTTGCATCTTTCACCCAGTCTTCCCAGTTCTGCCATCTGATCTGAACTGAGCTCATCCCTCCACTAGGCTGCTGCTGTCTTCCCAAGCTGCTGCCTCCCCTCAGCTAGGCCACCTCTGATTGCTACAACGAACTTGGCTACATCCTTGGTTGGATGTACAGGCTTCTTTTTCTAGACAGAAGCTTGTCATGCTAGGAACTTGTGCCAGTTGTGGCCACAGGGTCAGGGATCTCCCTTTCTGGGCAGATTCCCTTCTGTATTCACTTACCTCGACCGTCCTCATCATTATCCTCCCAGTGTTCTTCATTGGCCAGCAGTGGATTCTGGGATTCATTCATGGACCTCATTGGGAAGGAATGTCCATCACCTGGGCTGTATGGGAGATATAGACAGTGAACATTTGCAGATGACTGTGCTTCTTTTAAAGGAGAAACAACTCACTTAGGAAAAGGTTGGAGAATCTCTAGGAAAAAATCTAGGGCTAGTGGATGGAAAAGATCAGGCAACCTGTATTTGCCATATAGTCTTCCTGTTCAATGTCCCAGGGACAGCTGAATCAATGTTGGCTTTTCTGGACTGAAAGTTTGTTTACCATGCATTAGATGGTAGCTAACAACATACATGTGTTTAATAAACAACACCCATTCATATCCTTTTGTCTTAGTTTTGATTCTGAATTCTTGTTATAATAAATCTTTTCTGAGAGTAGAAAGCAGCTGTGGCTTGGTGATAGAAAGAAACTGCTGGTCATATTACATCCCCCATGCTCTTTCTGGCTTATGAGCCAGCAAGGCCATAGGCACTGGGGATCAAACTGGGAAGAGGTACTTACTGCAATTCAAATTCTGGAGTAAGGCCTCCAAGAGCAATAGGTTGTCCATGGTGCCCTGGGCACCCAGGACCCGCAGAGCATGACTGAGCTGAGAAGGGCTTGGGGCTGGGCATTTCCCTATGACTGCCATGCAAAGTGAAATAAGGGTGACTCGGGACCACTTAGAGTTTGGTATTACCCATACCCCTCTTTCTGCTCATCGTGTGGAAACCTGAAACTTGACAGCTCTATCCATGGTAACATATAAAGAAAATAAATCTATTGCTTTTAGCAGGGTATGTACCAGTTGGGGGTGAACATGGTCAGTATTTACTTTATAGGACCATAATACAAAAGTTGAATTCCAACTTTCCACCTAGGTGGAGATGGGAAAAACAAAGTTCTGGCTCTAGGTGGTAGGCATCTTTACTGGGTTATATAGGTCATTACCATGGCCTCTAATGCTAGACATTTTAATGACTTAATTTTTTTTTGGAAGGCAATGGGGTTAAGTGGCTTGCCCAAGGCCACACAACTAGGTAATTATTAAGTGTCTGAGGTCAGATTTGAACTCAGGTACTCCTGACTCCAGGGCCAATGTTCTATCCACTGTGCCACTTAGCTGCCTCTTAATGACTTAATTTGTTAAAACACACACACACACACACACACACACACACACACACACACACACACATATATAGACACACAACAAACATCTTTTATGTGGGGAAGGAAGGTCATGGAGGCAGAGGAAGAAGGGTTATTAGACTATCTCGATATATGACATGCTGCTGCCAATTGAATTAGACTGAAGCAGAGCATTTGAGGAAGTCTGTTCTCATGGACAAGATGGGGAGATATGGACTAGGCAAAGTACAAGCAACAGTTGACTTTGGAATTGACCAAATGGCTCATCCCAAGGAGTAGCCATTAATGATTTCCAGTGGAGTTCCCCAGGGCCAGTTGCCCTGTTCCCAAGGAGTAGCCATTAATGGTTCCCAGTGGAGCTCTGCAGTTGCCCCTATTTGCCCCTGTGTAGTTTCAAAGTTTGATCAAAGATTGAGACTGAGGCTTGGATGGTGCTCCAGATGACAGTCAAGATCCAAACACGGCTTGAAAGGCGAGTTTATTAAGTCAAATCTGATAGCAGGAAATGCAATTAGGACGAATGTAAAAGCCTTAACCAACTTTACAAGTACAAGGCGAGGGAAGTGTGGTGTGAGAGGCAGGTCATCTAAAAAAGGGTCTGGGGTCATAGTAGACTGCTAATGTAAGTCAATAGTGTGGATTCCACTTACCTTTTCCATTATTTTTCACTTGTCTCCACATGCCCCATTTCCTTTCTGTCTTTGTACTCAGAGATTCTAGCAAGAAGCCTTCCCCACTCCCTCCCACCCAAAAAAGCCCATTTCACTTTGGAATATCTCTGATTGCTAAGAAATCTGTCCTACTGAACCTAAAGCTGCTGCTTCACATCAGAGCTCCAGGTTCTGCCCTCTGGAGCCAAGTCTGATAAATCTGCCAGTGGACAGCTCCAGGAGCCCCAGATATTTCTTGCCCTCCTACATGATACCCATTATCCATATGAAGTCATGCAAAACACTAAGGGATTTCTATGGTTTTCTTCTCCTCTTTGTATTCCCCAGACCTGGCACAGAGTACTGGGTTTATGTGTTTATTAAATAAGTTTACTATATATGTATGTTGAATTTAAATGGATATGGCAGCCAAGAAAGCTAACATACTCTTAGACTGCACAAAGAGATAGGTGGTCTAGGACTAGGTAGATGCAGAGCCCATCTGGAACCTTGTATTCAGGTGGAGGTTCCCCATTTTGGAAATACTATCAGCTGGAGAATGTCTAGAGGAGGGCAATCATGCTGGTGAAAGGCCTCATGATCATGTCATTTAGGGACTGGTAGAGGAATCTAGGGCTCTTTAGCCTGGAAATGACAAGACTCAGGAGGACAGGATACCTATCTTCAAATAGTTGAAGAACTACCACATGCAAAAGGGACTCATGTTGGGGAGTTGTTTGATCTGGCTCCAGGGGGGCTGAGCTAGGAGCTCTGGATGGAGATGTTAAGAGGCAGCTTTAGGCTCAGTAACAATCAGAGGTATCCCAAAGTGGCAGGGACCTTCTTGGGTGGGAGGAGAGGTGGAGGAAGGAAGCAAAGGCAGGATGACCACTTAGCAGATAACATTGTGTAAAGGACTCTTCTTCCAGTGTCGGTTAGACACAGCGGCCTCAGAGGCCTTGTCTAACTCAGTTAGTTTCCTAGTCCGCCCTATCTAGCTTTGAAAACACATGTTGTCTAGTTATGCCTCTTTGTCTTCTAGTGTAGTTGGGGAGCTTTATAAAAGTTGGAGGCAAGCTATGGTCCTGAGCAGGTGACTAGTACTTTGATCACAACTCTCTCCTGCTCTCTGGGACTACTATCTGCAAAGGCCCAAACCAAGCTCCGACCCCTCCTCTACTTATGTTTGCTTAGTGTTTTTTAAAGCCAGTAGAAACAACTGGAACATCTTAGGGAGCAATGTTCCTAGTGAAATAAACCCTGGGACATGACCTGGATGAAAACCAGCAAAGGAGAATTAGGAAAAGGCAGACAGAAGAGAAGATAATGGAGAACCTGCCCAGGCAGGTATGTCCAACTAGAGACCCTCAGGCTGCATGCAGCCCCTCAAAGCCCATTCATATGGCATTGTTACATTTTATTATTATACTCATTGGTAAGATGAATTATGTTGTAGTCAAAAATAAAGATTAAATTCTAAATAAAACAAAAATAAAGCCTGGGATCCAAGTGAAATGAGTTGGTGTCTGACTTGGCTGGTGGTTTACCTACCTGGACCCAATGGGGAGTAACCACAGCTTCTTATTCTCACCAAACACTTGCTGAAAGTTTTTGATGAAGCCAAGGTTGAAACCATTTTTGTCTGGGCCATTCAGAAATACTGGAGCAGAAAAGGCCTCTAGGGTGGGTTAATAGAAGGAAGAAACAAGAGAGAAAGGGACAAAAGACAATGAATTATGGGATGCCCCCAGTCATGCAGAAAAACAAGGATTTTATAGATACCAAGGAATTCAACTGTCCTGAGGCACCTTTTTGCTGTCATAGGGCTGACCTGGATCCTTAATTAGCATGAGATGATTCAGTAAATTAAAGATTGCTTTCCCAATACAAAGTTAGGCTGAAGCTAATCGGGTGCATTGTAACCATATTACAGCTGAAAATATAGGCAAGTGGAGAATTTACAACAGGTTCAAGACCTGGGTTCAAGTATGACTTGGCTATTTCTTAGCTAGGTAAGCAGAAGGAAGTCACTTCACTGATGTGAAAGTCTCACTTTCCTTCTCGGCACACACTTCTACTATCTGCCACATAGGGTGGTTGGAGGAAAATGCTTGGGAAACAGGAGGGATTGTTATTAGTACAGAAATCTCAGCGGGTCGCCAGGGCCCAACACGCCTCTCCATTCCAGAAGGAAGGAGGGAAAAACACATTTCAGGCCATTTTCTCGTCATCCAAATGGCAACAGCCAAACAGTGTCTATCTTTAGAGCTGCTACAGAAATAATAACATTTGAAAAAGGGGGAACGACATAGATTTTCATTTCTGAAAAATCTGCAGGAAGGGATGATGTTTGGAACAAAGAATGTCAAGGCTCGAAGGCACCTCAGAGAATGTTACAGCTGGGAGGGATCTGGGCATACAAAATGTCAGTAGCGGAAGGGACCTTAGAAAATCCAATGTTACGGCTGTAAGAACAAGGAATGCAGACTATCAAATTGGGGAAGAAGTTTAAAACAGAGATGATCAAAGCGAGAAGGGACTTTTGAATGTTTTTAGAGCTAGAAAGGATGTAAGAGAGCATCTAGTCCAATCCCTTAGGTTGACAGAGATGGAAACTGAGACTCAGAGAGGGGATCAAGGTCAAACCTGGGATCTGAACTCACATTCTCAGATGACAAATCTTTCTACCAGTCCAAATTGCTCCCTTGGGCATTTTATAGATATCATTATGTCGCTAATTCTGTGTGTGAACATATGTGAATATTTGCATGTGTTTTGTCTCCCCAAAAGCCATAAAATGATCAAAGATTAGCTTCTGTACCTAGGACAGCAGCCTTAGAGCCTCTGAGTAGTCTTTCTCCTTTATCATATCTAAACAGTTTCTAAGTTCCCTTGTTTTTTTGGTATCATCTTTCATTTCTGCCCTTTCCTTTTCCATTTTCACTGCCATAAACCAAGTAAAGGTCCTAATCAACTCCAGGTCTGACTGGTGCTTGTCCTCCTTCCATCCAGCCTGTACAAATTGGCCAACTGAGCTTAGTGAAGCCCAGCTTGGGATTTGTCTATTCCTTGCTCCATTTAAGGATTTCTCAGCTGCCAACTGGATAGAGTCCAAACTCTTGAGATTGTCATTTGGTGTCTTTCATAATCTGGCCTTCACCCTTTGTAAGCACTAGCTCTAGTCACTCAACTTTCCAAACCCTTGGTTCCAGTCAAAGAGGCCTAATCACTGCTGTCCCTCACCTCCCTGAGATGTCTTCCCAACTCTTCCCCTTTTCTCAATTATATCCCATCTGGCAAAATGCAACTCCAACTCAATCCCCTCCTGGGATAGTCCTCTCTGCAGCTCTTCTGGAACTTTCATGTGGCAAAGAACCAGGGGCTGGCTTGTTTTAATAGCATGTATCTTGTTGCTTTAAACTGGCTTTTCTTATTTTTGCTATATAGCTTTTTCTGGCTTTAAATTCTACCTTAGCAAGCTGATTGTAAACTCCTTGAGGGTGAGGTCTGTATCTTTGATGCTTTCCTGTTTCCTCACATTGTCTCTAGCCTAGAAATACTGCTAAAATATTTGGTTGGCTGGGTTTCTGAATATTTCTTCTCCCCTCTTTGAAATGCTCTCTTTGAACAGTCATTCTTCTGTCATATCTTTTGCTTGGCTTCCCCCTTTGTCCCTTTCTTTCTTTGCTCACTGGGTGTGTACATCCTTGTCAGCTATCTTTTGGATGGTAACTCTGGGGGGGCTATTACCCTATATGAGCTACAAACAGCAACCTTCTGAGACAGAGCCATTTGCAAGCAGGTTTTCTCTCAGGGATTTCATTCAGTAAAGCTGTCTTCAGTCTGGCTCAGCGGCAAAGCAGAGTGATGCCACAGTAACTAAATGGCCCCATTATCTTGGGTTCCTCGGAAGGTCTGATGGACTACTAGAATACTCTAAGTGGAGTGGCGATTCCACTAGCTGTCCCGATTTGCCAAGCTTACCCAAGGTCGTTTTGTTTCTGCTGAGAAGCCAGCAATGGTACCCAAAGAGGATCATCAGGCTGACGAAAAACATGCAAGCCACAAAGAGGAGGAAGAGGACGTGGAACTTGGAGCGGGTGTTGGGCAGATCACCCTGTGGGTAAAACAGACAAGGAAGAGGAGAAAGAGGTGAAACCGGTGAACCTCAGTCTTGATCCTCCCAGGCCTTGGTCATACTGTTGTACCTCTGCTTGAAACTGGCATCCTCTCGCCCACCCCTTCTGCTGCCTGGAGCCATCTTTCCCCCTCCAAAATCTGGTAGAGATTCCAGAATTTCAGACTTTGAGCACTAGAAGGGACTTCTGAGACCACCTACCACGGTAATACTATCCACTGGAAGAGATCCAACAAGAGGTCGGCCAGCCTCAGCACAACGAGCTCCAAGATGGGGGACACCATATCTCTGTCAAAAATTGTTCAATGTCTCTCACTTGACTCCCTGAAGCCTTCCTTGACCGCTACCTCACTCTAGTCATTCAAGATCCTTCTACCCTCAAATCCCACAGCCCTTGGCTTCCATCTTTGTATCATAGAGGAGGCTCTCTCTCTTGGTAATCTCATCAGCTCCCTTGGGTTCAAAGATCATCTCTGTGCAGATGATCCTGAGATCTTCCAGCCTCAGCTTCTCTGTGGACCTCTAGTCCCAAGTCACTGCCCGCTTGCTGGACTGAACTTAATAATTGACTCCTATGTGTGGAAAATTGAGAAGGCAACCCTCCTCCAGTGTCAGAGGAAATGATCTCTCTCTCAAAGGCTTAGGAATAGAACTCAGGTTGCTGGAAAACTTTAAGGACAGGTCTGGCCCTGGGCCCTGGGCCTGTTGTTTTGGGTCTAGCTAAGTTCAGAGAGGCTTCCCCAGGTTGGCCGCAGGTGAATCTTTTAGCTGGTTCAACTCTGAAAGATTGCCTCTGGATTCAAGAGGGACTATGAGAGTGCCCATACCAACACCCACAGAACTCTCTGGAACACAGAAGTAGTACTTCAAATTTCTCCAACTATTGTTCGTCCGTCTCTCTCTCTCTCTCTCTCTCTCTCTCTCTCTCTCTCTCTCTCTCTCTCTCTCTCTCTCTCTCTCCCTCCCTCCCTCCATCCATTTTCTCTCTCCCTCTCTCCTCTCTTCCTTCCTTTCTTTCTCTCCCTCCTCTCTCCCTCCCTCTTTTTCTCTCTCCTTTTTTCACTCCCCCCATCCCTCCTCTCTTTCATCTTTCTCTCTCTCCTCCATCCCTCCTCTGTCTCTATTCCTTTCTCTTTCCTTCTTTCTCTCTTTTTCTTCCCCACCCCTTCTCTCTCTCCCTTTCTCTGTCTCTCCCTTTTCACTTCCCAATCCCTTCTCTTTTACTCCTCATTTCTTTCTTCCCCCCCTTGCCTCCCTCCCTCCCTTTCTGTTTCTCCTCCTCCTTTATCTTTCTACCCTTCTCTCTCCATTCCTTCTCTCTCCCTTTCTTGCTCTCTCTCCTTTTCTCTCCCTCTCCCCATCCCTTCTCTCTTCCATCCTTTCTCTCTCTTCCCCATCCCTTCTCTCCCTCCCTTCCTTTATTTCTTTTCTCCCCCTCCTCTCTCTCCCTTCTTTCTTTTCTGTTTCTCACTCCCCATCCTTTTTCTCTCCCTTCCTTTTTGTCTTTCCTGCCCCCTCCTCTCACTCTTTCCCTCCCTTCTGTCTCTCCCTTCTCTTTTCTCTTTCCATTCCCTTCTCTCCATGCTCTATTCTTTCCCTCCTCTCCTCTCTCCCCATCCTTTCTCTCCCTCCCTTCCTTTCTCTCTTCCCTTTCCCCCTTTTCTCTCTTCCCCTCCTTTTTCCCTTCCTTCTCTCCCTCCACCTTCTTTCTCTCCTCCCCCTTCTTTCTTTCTCTCCTCTTCTTCTCTCCCATCCCTTCTTTCTCTCCTTTTCTCTCTTTCTCTCCCCTTATTCTCTCTCCCCCTTTTCTCCCTCCCTCCCTTTCTCTCTCTTCTTCATTATGTCTCTTTTTCTTCCCCCATCATTTATCTCTCTATCCTTTCCTTCCTTTCTGTCTCTGTCTTTCCCTTATTCTCCTCTCCACTCTTTCTCTCTCTTTTCCTCCCCTACTTCTCTCATTCTCTTTTCCTCCCTTCTGTCTTTCCTTTCTTTCTCTGTCTTTTCCTCCTCCTTCTCTCTCTCCTCTCCCTTCTTTCTTTCCCTCCCCTTCCTCTTTCTCCTCATCTGTTTTCTCACTCTCCCCATACCTTCCCCTTCCCCCTCCCTTTCCTTTTGCCTCTTCTCTTTCCTCTCCTTTTCTCTCTCTTCCCCTCTCTTCTTTCTCTACCTTTATTCCTTTCTCTCTGCCTCTCTTTTCTCTCCCTTTCTTTCTCCTCCATCTCTTCTCTCTCCCTAACCCTTCTTTCTCTCTTCCCTTTCTTTCTATTCTCCCTCCTCTCTCTGTCTCCCCTCTTTTCTTTCTCTTCTCCATCCCTTCTCTCTCCCTTTTCTTTTTCTCCCCCTCCTTTCTCTTCCCATTCATTCTCTCCCTTTCTTTCCTTCCCCTCTTCTTTCTCTTCCCCTTCCTCTCTCTCACTTCCTTTCTTTCCCTCCTCCTTCTCTCTCTCTCCCCATCCTTCTCTCTCCCTTTTTTCTCTTACTCTCTCCCTCCCTCCCTCCCTCCCTCTCCCTTTGTCTCTCTTCCCTCTTCCCTTTCTGTCTTTCCTCTATACCTGTTAACTATGTGACATTCCTCCTGATTGTTTCTGGCTGTGAATGTTTTCAACCTAACCTATAAATGGTTAGCTGGGTCCTGATTTAAGAGAGAATATGAGTAATGAAGATGCATTTATCAGTTAAACAAAAAGATATGTCTACAGACCCTGGTAACTCTTTGAAGCTGACAGGATCCTGAGTCACACAGTATGGCAAATACTTCCTGAGTCCTTTAAACATGGAGCTCCTTTTGGCCACTTTGATCCCTAAAGCTTAATAAAGTGATACAGAAGTGGCCGCTAGTCTCATCTCTGTTACTGACTAGCTGTGTGACCTTGAATAAGTCACTTTCCAGGCATGGTAAGAGCACAGCTTTTGGAGTGAGGAAGCTGATCGCCATTATTAACTCCCACATAGTGTGACCCTGGGCAAGTCATTTTCCTTTGAGCTTCAGTTTCCTCCTCTGTAACACGAGGATGTTGGCCATGACACCCTTTTAGACCCTTTCAGTTCTAAAGCACTGATTCTATAATCCTTGAGGTGAGTCCTAAGATCGCTTCTGGCTCTAAAAATGAAATGATCCAATGCTATATCCCTATGTGGAATGCACAAAAAACTTTGAACATGGCTTCCTTCTCAGTGTTGGCCTTCAATATGAAAGCCCCCACAGGTGTTGGCCTGTTGCATTTAACAGTTAATGGAATGAGTCGGTATATGGGAGAGCTGCCTTTAGACTGTCCAAACTTGCCAGGTTTCCTAGGTTACCACACCAGTGAGTGTCTAAACAGCCTAATAATCTTCTGCTCATTACAGGTGCACATTTGGTGGTGTTCCTCCAGTCCTACCTCTGAACAAAAATGGTGGCAAGGCCCTAAGGCATGCACAATGAGGAGAACCAATCCAGGGAGGGAGCCAATAGGCCAACAGCCATTACTTTTTTCTTCCTTCTCTGTGGGGATCATGGTTTTGGAGAACTGAACTTCTCTAGAATGGCACTTAATGAGATGATATATGTGGTACCCTAGAAAGAACACTGGGCTTGGAGTTGGAAAATCTGGCTTCAGATTCCCGCTGTGCTGTGTGACCTTGGGTCGTGTGACCTCTCAGAGAGGGGTTGAACCAACTGGATCTCGAATGTCTCTTATGAGGCCTAAAGTGAGAGTGGAAAAGTACCTTGGGAAGGGAGGCTAGAGTATAGCATATGAGCATGGTTCTGGGCCAGGCTGAAAGGAGAAAGGAGGGGGCTGCACTTTTTCTCTCTCTCTCTTGGTCCTAGGATATAGTATTTTGATTTTGCAAGGTGTATAATGTCAGAGAAGTGACAGTTAGACCCACTGAAAACAACATGGAGACTAGGGGAGCTTTTTGGTGGATGATAACTGACTTCCTCAGGCTTGCTAGGTGTTCCTTAAAGATACTAAAGCTGTACAGAACCTATGCAGTCAATGAAAGGTTCCTGAACCCTTATGCAGAGCAAATATGAATTCCCCTTCTGAGTCCTGCCTTCAAAATCATCTCTTCATGAGAACGGATATTTAGAGTTGGAAGGGCCCATCGAGTCCAACCACATCATTTTACAGTGGTGGGGGAGTTTAAGTAACTTGATTGGGATCACATAGCTAGTCTTCCTATGGAGAAAAGACCCAATGTCCCAGCCTCTTCAAAGTAAAATATATTCATGAGTGATGATTGTCCAATGACAGGTGAAGCCATTCAAAGACTATCATGTTAAACTTCTAGAGTTCTAGAGAAGAGCTTACAAGAACAGACTGTGGCAATAATACACAAAAATTCCAAGTTGTTCTTGTTCTTGTTCTCTTTTCCCAAGAGATATATAATTATTAAGTACTGAAATAAAACTGGTTTTTAGGAGCTTAAAAAAATGGTCATTAGACCATGTTGCCTCCATGGCTTGTTGCCTTCTCATTGGGCCCATTCCACAAATCTGGGAAATCTGAAGTTTCCTGTTTCTGGAGCATGTCTTCAGAGCTGGAAGGAGTCACAGTGGTCAGCTAGTTTAATCACCTCATTTTACAGATGAAGAGCTAGGGCCCAGAATGGGCAAGTGACATGCTCAAGGTCACACAGGCAGTAAGTAGAAGAGCTGCTATTTGAACCCAGGTCCTCTGACTTCGAATCAAACACCCTGTTCACTGGATCATGCTGCAACTAATGAAGAAATAAGGAATTTGATGCTATTCTCTATAGATTATTCAAAGGGAGCTAGATTCTTGCTGGAGACTGGCCTTTTAGGGAGGTCTGCCCTACCCAGAAAGCCTACGAATTTGAAAGTTAAAACAAGGTAATGGAGGTCTGTTAAACCAAAGATATCCAATCTCAGGTAGAGTGAGAAAAAACATCCCCAAAGCTCGGGATAGCCAAGGGTATTAGAGAAAAACCATATTTATTGAGCTTTAGAAGACCTTGATGTTATAGCTGAGACTGGGTTCTCCTAGCCATGTGACTAGGACTCCATTAGACATGGTTCCATTGGTGAAAAGTTATTTCAAAGTTCATCACTCAAGGTGGGGGGCCTCAAACAGCAGGTGAAGAGGCCATGAATGGGTGGGGGAGCTGTGGGAGAAAGTATGCTGCTCAGGGGATAATGTGAGGTCAGGGAACAGACTGTAAAGATTAGCTTGTTCCATGTTCATTGGAGGAGGTGACTTTTTGGCCTCCTGGGGTTTTCCCTGAAATAGGGGCCTTGCCTGTGGCCTGAATGCCAAATATGTAATAGAAGATGGACTTGCAGATTAGGTATTCAGAGCTGGGGAAAGGACCCAAAGGGGAACTGGCACTCCCTGCCAAGAGGCTCAGCATGGAGGGACGGCAGCAGAATGCATTAGCAGGGGATTCATGAAAAAACTTCCCTTCGGCTTATATTCTTCATGGTCCTACGGAAGCCAGTTTCTCCACCTGCTTCATCAGCCCTTGGATCAGCTGGATTCTTGACTTGATTCAGTACCTGAGGTCCAAGGCTTGACTTGGCAACAGCCAGATAAGAGGAGAACAGGTACTAGTTCTCCATCCAATCTTCTCTTTCTTTCTTTTTTGGGGCAAGGCAGTGGGTTAAGTGACTTGCCCAAGGTCACACAGATAGGCAATTATTAAGTGTCTGAGGTTGGATTTGAACTTCTGTCCTCCTGACTCCAGGGTCAGAACTCTATCCACTGTACCACCTAACTGCCCTATCATCCAATTTTCTAATGAGCAATTTAAATATTCTTAACATGGAAGCCCTGGTTCCTTTGATCCTTGGTTGATTCAGAGCTTTATTCTGTCTACAGTTTTCTTCATATAACCTTTTTGAAAATTCTTGGGTTCAAGAGTAGTAAGTGGCAACTGTGACCACCTTTCTGGGCCCTGCTACTAGAGCTCAGTGTGGGCAGCTGGCAGAGGAGTGAACAGTATTGGGCATAACTGTCACCGAGTCCAGAGGGAGGCATTTCTTCTGAGTTCCTAAGTGGTGGAGAACACTGAATGGGGTAAGCTTCACAAACCTGACTTCAAAGTTTGGCTCAGCCACTTCCTGGGTTATGGTGACTGGATAAGTCATGCCCTTCTCCAAGTCTTGCTTTCCCTCACTGCATAATGGCAATGACCATATTTGTACTGCCTACCTCACAGGGTCAGGGCAAGGAAAGTAATTTGTGAGCCCTTCAGAAAGAAGTAAATGTGAACTTAGAGAACATGGGATTGAAAGGTCATCTAGTCTAGGAAGGGTCAACTAGCCTGCCAGGCCAAATCCTCCACCTGTTTTTGTATGGCACTTTATTTGAAAATGTAAAAACCATTTTTGACCTACAGGCCATATTAAAACAGGATTCGTTCAACTGGACTTGGCCTATAGACCACATAGACTGCCAACCCCTAATTTAGGTCAATGAACTACTTCAAACGACCTGTCCTTTCACAAAAGCCATGAAGGTAGTAAGTGGCAGAGCTAGTTCCACTACTGTTTCTCTATTATTATTATTATTATTATTACTGTTAATAACAAAAGGTCATATTAATCTAGTGCTTCAAAGTTTACCGAAAACCTTCCCATCAAACAATCATGGAAGATAGTTAATACTCTTGTTTTACAGATGAGGAAACTGAGGCTCATGGCAGGAAAATCAGTGATCTGGGTCACATGGCTAGTGTGCATCTCTCCTCAATCCTCATTCAGGGCTCTGGTTCCTCCCCATTCTTATTCCACTACCATTAGGTATTGTTCATATAAGAAAAAGGTAAGGAAACAAAGGGATACTGAGGGGACTTGGGCAAAATCGTATTTGTTAGTGTATTCTATTGCTGGAAAGTGTCAGTTCATGCATTTCTACATTTGATCTTTGTTTTGTTCTTTTTTTTTAATTTTATTTTTATTTAAGGCGATGGGGTTAAGTGACTTGCCCAAGGTCACACACCTAGGCAACTATTAAGTGTCTGGGGCTGGATTTGAACCCAGGTCCTCCTGACTCCAGGACCAGCATTCTATCCACTGCACCACCCAGCTGTCCCTATATTTGACCTTTGCAACTTCATGATGAGGCAAGGAAGCTTGGCAGGCCTCACTTTATGAAGAGAGGAAGTGACTTTCCTAAGATTAGGCACAGCTAGAAGGAGCAAGATGCCAGGTTTCTTGATCCCCAGCCCAGTTCTTGCTGCACATACAGGTTCTCAATTTTAGGCCCTCCAGCTCTGGAGATTTCAGCATGTGGTCATGCCAAGTAGGAATGCTACATAGAAAACTTGACTACAGAATTGAATTTCATTTCATCACATTCTCTGTTCTGTAAGGGTGGTCTTGGTAAGTAGCTTCTGGAAGGTCAAGTCATTAAGAGCCATTTTAGTGGTAAGATTTTGAAGGCCTTGATGAAATAGGCTATAATAAAAGTGACTGGAGAGCTGGGCCCCAAGCCAGGGTGGTGAGTTCATATTCTGCTTTTGATACACACTAGTTACTTGACTCTGGGTAAGTCACCTCTTTTAACATTTAAAAAAAAAATCTGAGTTCCAAATTTTCTGCCTTTTTCCTACCCCTTTTCCATACATTGAGAAGGCAAGCAAAATTATTCCAATTATACATGTGGTCGTGCATAACACATTTTCATAATAACTATGCTGCAGGGGGTGGCTAGGTGGCGCAGTGGATAGAGCACCGGCCCTGGAGTCAGGAGTACCTGAGTTCAAATCCGGCCTCAGACACATAATAATGACCTAGCTGTGTGGCCTTGGGTAAGCCACTTAACCCCCACTGCCTTGCAAAAACTAAAAAAACAAACAAACAAAAAAAAAAACTATGCTGCAAAAATAACAACAACATCAAAAAAGCAAGAAATAAAGTGAAAAAAGCCTGCTTTGGTCTGACGTCAGAACTCATCAGATCCCTCTTTGCAAGTGGATGACATTTTTTATCATGGTTTCTTTGGAATTGGTTTGATCATTGTCTTGATCAGAGTAGCCAAGCCTTTCATGGTTGATCATCACACAACACTTGGTTCTTCTCACTACACTTTGCATCAGTTTAAATTTTATAACTTACTTCTCAATGCTCTAAGCAACTCTTTTTTTTAGCTTTTTGCAAGGCAAATGGGGTTAAGTGGCTTGCCCAAGGCCACACAGCTAGGTAATTATTAAGTGTCTGAGACCGGATTTGAACTCAAGTACTCCTGACTCCAGGGCCACTGCTCTATCCACTGCGCCACCTAGCTGCCTCCTCTAAGCAACTCTTGAGGAGTCTAAGTTAAGAAGAAGGTGATGACCTGCACTGATGGAGGGAGTTTTCACATATGATTTCACCAACGAAATCCAAGGTGCAGTCCCTTTCCTCTATTTATTTAAATCTACCTTTCTGTATAAATCCATTTCTTCTCAATATAACTTACTTACTTTCTAAAACATAAAGGAAAATGAGCACATATAAACTTTTCATAAATAGGGATGGGTGAGGCTATTGGTGAACGAGGGGACAAACCCTTCAGGACTCCAGAACTTACCACCCAATATTTGATGAAATACTGGAAAACAGTGGCAGCAATGTAGAGGCAGTAGAGAACAGAGTAGGCCAGAAACTGAAGGAAGAATTTGTAGTTGGAAAATCCGATGCAGTTATTCACCCTAAGAAACACAAAGGAATCAAGAATTGGAGTATGTTAAGAATTTGGGGCTACTGAGAAGGACAAAACAAAGGAAACAGGTTTCTCTTGATGCTTTACTATGGGTCAAGTGAGAAGCCTCCATAGGATTACCAGAAAGAAACCAAATTCAAGTTTCATTGCCATTTCTGTCTCCATCTGGAGCCCCAGAAATTCATACCCTGGCTACCAGACACACCCAAGTAAATCTGCTATTGGGAATTCACTCCAAAGTGGATCTAGGCAGCTGGAGAGAGAGAGAGAGAGAGAGAGAGAGAGAGAGAGTGTTTCTGTGTGTGTGTGTGTGTGTGTGTGTGTGTGTGTGTGTGTGTGTGTGTTTATGTGGGGGGGAGGTTGTTCTAGCCCATGGTGAGATAATCCAATCTGACCCACTATGACCCACTATGTCTGCCAAACTAGAATGACAAGAGGGCAGGTGAAATGTATAATACTGGGTCAGAGAATTTCATTCATTGGGGCACATAGAAACAGATCTGAAATGTGGAAAAGAATTGGACTCATGCTCACCATGTGGTCACCTGTTAAGGGCAGTGAATAGGAAGGAATCGATCTGCTCTGTGACGTTAGGAATGACTGGGCAGAGCTACAACTATTCATTGTGACTCTGAATTGAGTTGGGTCCCCCAAATCCCAATGAAGTACAGGGGCAGAAGCAACTGTGCTTGAGAAGAGTGAACACATAAGCAACTTTGACCATTTAGAAAGGTAAGAAAGAAATTGGGAGGACTTACCAAGGACAGTGATGGTCCATTTTCAAGACACACCTATAAGAGACAAAATACAATAGAACAGAGTAAGAAGAAGCTAATAAAGAAACTTCTTTGCAAAACATCGCTACCATCGGTTTTTGTTCTCATCATCACTAGAGAGCACAGAGTGAAAGTTGGGCTTAGAGTCAGGAAGACCTTGGTCCAACCTCTAATACTTAATGTGACAGACAATGGACAAATTACATCCCCTCTATGTGTCTGGCAACTCCCTTAGACTTGGCTACTGCGTCACAGACAGATCTGCATTGGTGAAAGGAGTTCCTAAAGGGGGACTACACAGTCAAAACCAAGGCTCCCTGATGTGCTGACATATTATTATCATTACTATAGAGGGGTGATTCTGTTGCTGGGTTATACTATGCGAGGCATCATTTGGAAGAGGAGGGAGATACCACCGCAACCACCCTGTCCCAGAGATCCATTCCTGAGACACTACCCATACCATTTCCCCCAGAACACAACCTTTACGCTACCCTTGGCTCTTTCAAGGAAGTGATCAGACATGTCATAGGATCAAATTGAAGCCAAATAACTGGCCTCAAAATAGCCTTTTGAATGGGCGGAAGGCTTCAAGGTTCCAACAAGCAAGTCAAGGCCTAGGGCAGCTTTCTTGCTTCTATCTCACCATGCCTCTTATACAATCTGTTTTCTTGCTACTCTATCTTTTTCTTTGTCATTTTTCTTGCCCCAACATAGTCCATATCTCTCTTTTCTAAGTAAATGGCCCAGACAAAGCGTGGGGTAACCTCAAAGGGGTTTCATAGGTGAAGAGAAAATAGGCAAAGCAACTCACCAAGGGAAAGCAAGGGCTAGAATTCTATTTGCTCTTCACCTTCTCCTACCCCCCTCCACCCCACTTCCCCCTTCCCTTCCCATCCCAATGGGGCCCTCTTTCACTTTTCTGTCCAAAAGCAGAGGTTCTTAACTTCTGGTAGTCTGGGGAAGCCTCTGGCCCCCTTCTGAGAATCATGTTTTTAAATGCTTAAAATAATATTTAAAAAAATAGGATTACAAAGAAAAATAGATTACCTTGAAATATAGTTACCAAATTATAAAAATATGTCAAGTTCATGGCTTCCAAGTTAAAAAGCCCTGGCCTAAAGCATCACATTCGTGAGGGCATGTTTAACTTGGACATCTCCGATTCAAGGAAGATGCCCTGGCATGGTCACATGTAAAGACCAGTCTTCTCGTTGCCTAGGCAACTAGCAGTGGGCAAGCTTAGCACTTGGGAAATAATATTCTTGTCACTCACATGGCGCAGACAGAGCAGTGGTGGCAGCGATCAGGTTTGATCAGATGGCATCGGTCACAGAATCGCACAGCTAGAAGAAATAGGAGGTGGTCAGTAAGGGTCAAGGCTTTGCTTCCAGGCCTACACTTACCCTACACAAATGGTTGCTTTAAAAATGCTATGGGCAAGTGTTACCCAGATTGTTGCGAGTTAGCAATCCAATGGAAGATTGGATGAGTATAAGATGGCATGTGTGTGAGTGTGTGTGTGTGTGTGTGTGTGTGTATGTTTGTATGCAAAGCACACTTGCATGTATAAGAGTGTTGAAGACCCCCACCAGGCAGGTTATTCTCTAGAGAGAAGAACCAGGAACCCTTTTAGTTTAAAACAAAACCTGCTGCATCCTTTGACCCAGAGATTCTGTTTCTGGACATGTATCACTAAGGAGACACTGCCCACACATTAGTGAAAAAGAAAGGCTCCATAAATACCCCAAATATTCATAGTATATATCACTGTGGAACAAAGAACTGAAAATGACCATTGGCTGGGAAATGGTGAAATAAACTCTAGCTCATGAATGTAATAGAGTATTTTCATTGTAAAATAAAATGGTAAACATGATGAATCCAAAGGAAAATGAGAATCATATGAACTAATACAAAATGATATAAGGAGAATCAGGAAAACAATATACCTGATGACTGCAACAATGTAAATGGAAAGAACAATAGCCACAAACCAATCGAAACTGAATACTGTGAAATTAAAAAGATTAAGTTTGGCTCCAAAGAAGAGCTCTGAGAAGCTGCCTCCTCCTTGCTGCTTGGCAGAGGTGAGTCTGGGGGAAGTGAGTGGAAGAGAGGTTCTACTGGGAAGCATCACATATAATGCTGCATTTTTTTTTTCGATGTGTTATTTGGTTTTGCTCATTTTTTTTTAACTCTGTTACACAGGACGGCTCTCTAGGAAGGAGAGGGGAGGGATACAGGGGAAAAATCTAGATGATATAAAATAAAATATATCAATAAAAGCTATTTAAAAAACCAAGCCCTGCTATCAATGATTTTACTAGCCAAAGGCAATTTACTTAGCCTTCTTTCACCCCAGTTTTTCCTTTGTAAAAAAGAAAGATTAATAATTTACTTCTGGAGCTCCTAGAGGCTGAATTTTAATTAGGTACTGTTCTACAAAGAGTGATTGTTAAATGACAGCATAGTTCTTGTCATTGCTATTACCTGTGCTAAGGAGGGAAAATGGCATTGGGGAAAGAAAACTGGATCTGGGGTTCAAGGATCTGCATTCAATTCCCAGACATGACACATATTCCCTCTATGACCCTGGGCAAGTCACAACTTTTCTGGGCCTCAGTTTCCCCTCTCTGCAAAATGAAGAGGTGGGATTCTGAGACCTTTGAGGTCTCTTCCAACTCTAGATCTTGGGTCCTATGATCTTTTCTTAAAAAATCTACCACATTTATTTTCTTAACAAAGAATTCGATTTATATTCCTAATTATTTTTAACCTGACACACCATAAAGCAGTATTTGTAAAGGGAAACCATATGCAAAAGTCAAATTACATGGCTTAATTATTATAAAATATGCATACTTATGGAATAAAATTAGAACTATTGTATGCAATCATGTTTGAAAGTCAACAACATAAATGTCAAAGTATGCTGCCTAAAGATGACTGGTCTTGCCTCTATTTTGCTTAATCAAAACTGGAGCAAAGGTCCTGTAGCAGGTGGTCATGGTACTAGATGATTAGTCATTAAGGAAAAAATCTTTTTTTTTACTTCCATAGCCTTCCTAGATTTCAGATTCTTTCTTTTTCATTTTATTGATCTTTCTCAATAAAATAAACTTGAGGTCCTATAATCTTACAGGATGGTAGGGACAGGCTCTACTGTGGTGATCTGAGGGTCTTGAGAGTCAGGTTTATAGGGCACAAGCTTTGGAAGAGACTTCTAGGCTTCAAGGGTCTGGGACAATGATAGTGTACCCAACTTTGTTCAAAGGGACTCCACAACAAAGTTGACTATCTGGGAGTGAATTTTTTGACCCAAGCAATTCATGAAGTTTGCCTATTAAGGCTAGGAAGGATTGCAATCTAAATTGGTAGAGACTGAAACTAGACATCCAGAAAGGTACAGTATGGGCTACATACGGTAAACACTAAGACCCTCAGATCTTTTTTCCTTGACCTGTTGTCTATGTGTCTACTATCCTGTCACTGTATTTTTGGTTCTTATGATTGATTTTTTAAAAATTCTAACCACATTTTGGATGGTTGGAAAAACTTTAAATCCGAAAGGGAATTTGAAGTCCTGGAGGAATGAGCTAGATGAAACTCTAAGAAAGAATGCACATATTTTCATTTGCTCTTAACTTGGACTCAACACAAGGCAGATTGCTAGTTTGGTGAAGATTCTGCTGTGTGGGCCTAAAGAATTTTTCCCCCCTGATTAATCAGAATATGTAGAGTGGCACATGATATTTGATTTGTTCTGAAAATTATGCAGTCATTACAAAAGTCAATGCAGTATGTTTTGAACAAGACTCCCTTTCCCCTCTCCCAAACTAATAAACCCTTGTTCTCTCACCAGCTACAATGTTTTAGCCTGGCACACTGGTTTCAAGGGGCTATGTTGAATAGGACCCCATCCTTGCCCCTTTCCCTCCCAGGCTGGAAGGACCTTATTCTATATCAACTACAGTAGGAGCAGCTAGGTTTGGAAGGATCTCAGCTATTCTGGTTCTTGGGCAAATGGGCAGATGAGGAATATCAGAAACCAATGGAAGGACTTCATGATGCTTGCTAGCAAGTTCTGGGGAAAGGGGTTGTGTGGTCTTCTGATTTGGCCCGTATACTGTTTCTGAACCCACTCTTATTTTGGCTTTCCCTTTCTAGCCCTCCTCTTGGCTCTTCCATGAGCCCACCTCCATTCCCAGTCCTTGTGTACACTGGCAACTTCTTGGCAATATCAAGGAGCATTTGCTTCTGAACCTCAGGCCTTTCTTCATTTTCATAGCGTTCCTTGTCTCCGTAGGACATGAAAAACTAAAAAAGAAAAGGAACACAAACATACATCCACTTAGTCTAGGGTACAGAGAAAAGCTTTTGAAAATCACATCCATAAGCAAATACCAATTACCTGTCCCGACTTCAAATCTGACTTGAGAGCTTTTTTATGTGCAATTAACAAGGAAATGGTTTCTGACCAATTATCCTGATTGCAGGATAAATGAGTCACTGATGGTTTTTAAAAAGAGATAAATAATGGTTGTTCCAGGCTCATCCTATTGGTTGATATCTTGCAAGCGGAGGCTGAAGCACAAAATAAGATTTGGTCAGTATGAAAGAAAGGGACTAAAGAGTTCGGATGCCATTTGCAAAGATAATTAAGTGCTGGGATGGCTTGTTCAGAAAGCTGTAAACACCTCAAGTTGGGTAGAAAATGGGAACAGGCAGCACTGGGTTTTTTCCCTTTCCTTTCACTCTTGAACCTTTTTTTTTTTTAATAAAGCTATTTGCTCAGCCAACCATTAGCCTGGCTAAATTGGGTTACAAAGACTATCACTTTACTGCTTGCCAGCTGGCTATGAGCCAAAGCCCTACTGATGGCTAGTAGGCTTGGCTAGTCAGTGGCAAGGATGGCTCCTGGAGGATGCTTGGAAAACTTTATGAGGTTGGAGGGGGACTCCTTTGCATGCCCTCATCTGTGGAAGCCTTATAAGAAGCAAGTTCTTCTCAAGACTCTTAACCATTTGGTATTTCTGGTTTAGAGTTTGATACTATATATTCTCAACCTTAAAAAAACCCATGGCCCCAAATTTCACGAGAAATATACAATGGCAAGTGGTGACTAAATTCTGCTACTTGAGGGGAAATCTCTGAAGGGAATGAAAATCTTTGCCACTGGTGATACTGTTGCTCAAAATGGATGCCATTAAGAAATTTCAAGTCTCTTTTGGGTTTACAGTTTCTTCAACTATTAAAAATGTGGTTAGATTGTTTTTAAAAATTAACCAGAAGAACCGGATCCACAGTGACAGGATGAGTGAGACATAGTTAGGCAACAGGTCAAAGAAAAAAAAGATCTGGGTGTCTTATTATTTAAAGAGCTCAGTATTGGTCAATGAATGGTATCAGCTGTTCATCCAAAAATCTAGCTCAACCTGGGCTTCACTATAATGAAGGTGCACAGCATCCAGAACTGGGAAACACGAGGCCTGCTGTACTATGTCCTGGTCAAGCTGCTGCTAGAATATTGTATTCCATTTTGAACAGCATATTTTATGAAAGATATTCACAAACTTGGTCAAGTCCAGTGGAGGGTGACCCAGATGGCGATGGAATCTGATTGACTATAGAAACTGAGCCTAGACTAGAGAAGACTTTAAAAGAACCATGTTGGCAATACTCAAATATTTGTTGGATGATCACATGGAAGAAGAATTTAGAATTGTTTTGTTTAATCCCACAGATAGGATGAGGGACAATAGGTGGACCAGAGGCAAATCTCAACTACATTTAAGAATAAAGGGGAAAAAAAACCCTTCCTAATAATTAGAACTGTCCAAAAGAAGAATGTGTTGCATTGGAAGGGGCTGAGACACCTATCACTAGTAGTATGCAAAAAGAAAAAAGCACCAATGAGTCCTGGAAGGCAGCCTCTCACAAAGTCCCTAGGACCTCTTCTTGCTCTGGTGCTTCTGGGGACAGCCCTGTTTATAGTTTCCCTGGGTCCTTCTGGAGATATTGGTCCCAGGTTCAGAGGGGATAGATTGGCCTAGTTTGTAAGTGTCAGCCACTGTTAAGAGAGAGATTGGGGTGGGGGGGAAAGGGGGAAGAGAGAACTTTTTATTACGAAGAGGTTCCAGAAAAATGAAAACTACTTAGTAGACAGAAAAAGTTGGCCAATCAAGTTGGTTTACTCCATTGTCTTGGGAGAATGAAGCATATAAATAGAAAAATGTGAAAGTTAGGCAAGTTTCAAAGATCCATCTTGCTCTTGATAATCAAAGAAATAGAATCGAAGGTATAACCAAGGGATGAGAATTCACTGCCTTCACATAAGGCCATGCCAGAGAGAGGAGCAGTGGGTCTGTCCCCAATTCTGGGTTGCATGAGAGCCCTGGATATGATCTGTTGGCTTGGTGCTCTTGAGGACCTAGGGGGTATTATGCTTGCTTGGAAGAATACTTTGTGGGCATTTGGAATCACAGGATAGGTTACTGTTGGGTTTCAAAAATAATTTAGTTCATCCAGAAAAGGAAACTAAGTCGGGGGTGGGAAGAGGGAAAGGAATTTATTCAAGATTGCAAACTGACAGAGGCTAAAGAAGGCCAACAAAGAGAAAGGGAACCAAAATGAGAGAGGTTTAGATAGCCCAGCCCAGCATTTCTATAGCTTAGTCCAAGACCAGGTGCCAGACAATGAGTCACCAGTGCACGTGGGCCCCAACATTTGGTATCATCCTGAACCATGTTTGATGCAGAGGAATGAATGTTCACTGTAGTTAAAAGGTCCCCAAAGAGTTGTCATCCCTCTTTACTAATCCAAAGGATGAAAGATATAGGACTTTAATGGTGGTTGTCTGCACCGCCTGTCTCCATCCTGTTATCTTCTCTACCATGCTGTTATCTTCTCTACCATGCACTTTGAATCTCTGTCTAGATGGTATGGGGGAGAACAGAGGTTAAGTTAGGAGTCTTCATGGCCTCATCTTCATATTTATTTGGGGGGGCAGGGCTGGGGACCTGAGCCAAAGGGGTGCACATGCATATGAATGTGCCTGCCATGGCCTCACATTCTCCCAAAGGAGAGAGAGAGAAAAGGCTTCATCTTGGAAGCCACTGGTTGGAGTAGTTGTGTAGGAGTTCTCTGAGGAGGCTTTCCTTGAGCCACAGATGGAACTTTCTTTGGCTACTGGAATCAGCAAGTTTTCATGGACTTAGAGCTGAATGGTTCCAGTTCGTTGCGTTCAACTGGATAGCTGAAAAGGCCGAGAAAAAAAAGAACAGACATATAGTCTGTTCTTGCATTTAGACTAGAAGAGATTGCTACCCTGGGGGTCTGAGGAGGCCTATACTGGAGGATGGCCTCTTATTGCCAATACAGGCCTCCTTTTGCACACAACCAAGCTCTCTGTGGCAGTCTGCTTTGTCTGCCTGCCTCTACTTGTTTTTTGAAAGATTCTAGCACTCTTGTTTTATAGCCCCAGTTCTGTTCTAGCCATACCCTCTCTTTCTTGCTCAGTGATTTTAGAGCTCTCCCCCAACATCATCCTCACTCCCCCCTCCCAAATCTGGAAACAACTACACTTAGGACATTCTAAACTAGAAACTTTCCATTCCTAGCCAGCTCATCTTACCTCAGGAATGGGGGACCCCAAAGACCTTCTTTATACAATATGGTGGCTACCCTAAATTTAGAGATGCCCTGACACAAAAGGTAAAGAGGAACTCCCAAAAATGGATGGGGAAGAGGTCCCAAGCCTACAAAGACTCTGTGCCAGCTTAATATAGGAAACACTGAGTCCTGGAAGGAAGCCTCTCATACAGTCCCCAGGACCTCTTCTTGCTCTGGTGCTTTTGGGGACAGCCCTGTTTATAGCCTCCCTGGGTCCTTCTGGAGATATTAGTCCCAGGTTCAGAGGGGATAGATTGGCCTAGTTTGGAGGTGTCAGCCACTGTTAAGAGAGAGATTGGGGGGAAGAGGGAAAGGGGGAGAGGGAAAGGAGAAGAGAGAAGGGGAATGAGAGAGAAAAAGAGACACTGAGAAACATAGAGAGAAAATGCATTAGAGGATACTCTAGTACCCTTCCTTTGCTGCCTTTGGCTTGCCCTTGAACATACCAAAAAAAAAAGGACATAGGGCTTCTAGATCTGATCAGCCTGGCTCATCCTTCAAAGTCCCTGCAGTTCTAATCTCCCACCTTCCCAAGCCCCTACTTACCTTCTGGTGAGGCTGTTGTGGGAGAGTGAAGATTGATTTCCAGTAGGTCCAAATGAAGAACACGAAGAGAGCATGGTACACTGTGAGGTAGATAACTGAAACAAGAAACATCAATGGCCACTCTCTGGGCTTCTAGTTCTCATGGTTCCAAAAAGAATTTTATTTAATCACAAGATTTATTTACTTTTTAACTTGATTTAAAAAAAATGACCCATCCATTTCTAACTCCAGCACTTACCCAACCCCCTTCCTGGAGAGCCCCTCTGAGGGACTCAACTCTCTTTACAATAGAATTTCCAGGATTTAGGGTTGCTACAATTTTCTCATTTGATTTCCTTTTTTGTTTTTGGTTGGGCAATGGGGTTAAGTGACTTGCCCAAGGTCACAAAGCTAGCAAGTATCAAGTATATGAGGCTGGATTTGAACTCAGGTTCTCCTGACTCCAAGGCCAATGCTCTATCCACTGCACCACCTAGCTACCTCAAAACTCTTCATTTTAGAAGTAAGAAAATAGAGACTCGGTGGAAGGGATAACATCTGACCCACAGTCATTTGGACAGGTGGTAACCATTAGAGCCAGCATTTTAATCCACACCCTTTCCTTCCAAATCCAATGTTTTTTTCCATTACACAATAATGCCTCAATCTGAAGTCAGTTCAATAGGGAGAGGTGGCCAGAAAGGCTCTCACACTAGCAAAAGAAACTTGGTCAAACTTTCCCATGCCTACAAACAACAGTAGTCTTCTTCTCTACTGGAAGCTTCATGCTGTTGTCCAAGTAACAGTTAATGTCTATTCCAATTTTCAAAGACTAGACTCTCTACTGCCTACCCAATGAAAGAAGAGTTCTTGATCCTTGTTGTACTTCCCTTCCAGCCCTAGGCAGAAGGCTCACTTCTTCACACACTGCCTAGACTGTTCCTTTACAAGGTCCTTACTCCTCCTGGTGTACATATTATATCATCCTATTTTAGATCACAGGTTCCCTGGAAGCCTAATCTATTTCTGGGCGCACCCAGTGGTGAGTCTGGGGTTTTACTGCATACAGGAGGTGTTTAATAAATGTTTGTTGAGTTAAATTTCTCTAAATGAAACAGGACAAGAAGACAACCACAAAGCCAGCATCTCAACTTGGGGTTTCCTGATCATGTGCTATGAAGTCAAGTTACTGATTGGAGGGTTCTCACCCCTCCAATGGTCCCTAACCCTGTTGCATGGTTAATTCTTTGGCATCTGGAATGATCCTGCATGTGGCAAGAACCATGGAGAGATTATTTTTAAATCAGTTGCTCTGGTGGGGTTTTAGCTAACTGGAGAAATCAAACAGCTTGTGAACTGTCTTCTGCTGCTACCACTACTCACAGACATCAGGAGAAAATGGCAAGCACTTCCAACAGAACTTTTAGCTTCTACAGTAGTGCTCCTCAGTCATGGAGCTTCAGAAGATTCCACATGAAAATCAGACAGAGCCTTCCAATACTGCATTTATTTTTGCAGCCAGGGGAAAGGGACAGAAAGCAGCCCCTCCCTTGGAAACTTGACCAAGGACCCTCCCTATATGTACACCCCTTCCCCTTCCCCAAGCCCTAGTTTGAATTTTGGTACTCGGGGACAATGTGCATATGCCAAGATGGCACTAGTAACAACTTGAGGACTGGGGTTGAACTAAAGGCCTCTTCATAAGCATCTTGGTCCTGACAATTATGAGGACTTGCTCTTTTAAATTTTTTTTTCTAATTACACATAAAAACAATTTCTAATATTCATTTAAAAAATTTGAGTTTCAAATTCTCTCCCTTCTTCCCCCTCCACTCATTGATGAGGCAAGCAATTTGACATAGGTTATACATGCACAATCATGAAAAACATATTTCCATATTAGTCATGTTGTGAAAGAAAACATAGACCCCTCTCGTGTCACACACACACACACACACACACACACACACACACACACACACAAAATAAAGTAAAAAAAATAGTATGTTTGGATTTGAATTCAGATTCCATTATTTCTTTCTCTAGAGGTGGATAGCATTTTTTATTATAAGTCCTTCAGAATTGTTGTAGAACATTGTAGTACTGAGAATAGTTAAATCATTCATTCACTGTTGATCCCTGTACAATATTGCTGTTATTGTGTACAATGTTCTCTCTCCATGGGTATAATGTTATTTTGCATCAGTTCATGTAAGTTGTTCCAGGTTTTTCTGAAAGCATCCTGCTCATTATTTCTTATAGAACTACAATAGTATTCCATCATGATCATGTTAAAACTTGTTCAGTCATTCCTCAACTGACAGGCAATACACTCAATTTCCAGTTCTTTGCCACTACAAAAAGACGTGTGTGTGTGTGTGTGTATGTATATTTGGATAATGATATTGCTGCATCAAAGGGTATGCACACACTTTTAGTCTTTTGGTCATTTGGGGTATAGTTCCAAATGGCTCTCCAGAATAGTTGAATCAATTCACAGTTCCACCAACAGTACAATAGTGTTCCAATTTTCGCACATCCCTTCCAACATTTATCATTTTCTTTTTTCTGTCAATCTGATAGGTATAGGTGGTATCTCAGAGTTGTTTTAATTTCCATTTCTCTAATCAATAGTGACTTAGAGCATTTCTTCATATGATTATAGATAGATTTGATTTCTTTAATCTGAAAATTATCTGTTCATATCCTTTGACCATTTATCAAATGGGAATTACTTGTAGTCTTATAAATTTGACTTAGTTCTCTATCTGAGAAATGAAATCTTTATCAGAGACATTTAATGTGAAATTTTTTTCCCTTGCTTTCTGCTTTCCTTCTAATCTTAGCTGCATTGGTTTTGTTTGTACAAAAACTTTTAAATTTTAATAAAATGAAAATTACCCATTTTATAACCTGCAATGCTCTCTATCTTGTTTAGTCATAAAGTCTTCTCTTATCCATCCATAGATCTGGCAGGAAAATTATTCCATGTTTTTCCTAATTTGTCTCTCCTATCTATCATCTTTTATATCTAAATCAGGGCTATCTAACTTTTTAGTTCCTCTGGGCTAGCTTGCCCCAACCCCCCCCCCCCCCCCCCCCGGGTTCCATACAGAATTCAATAGCCATTCATGAATATAATGCAACCCACACCACCAGTAGAACACAACAAATGCTACACAGTCACTGGAATGGGTGGGGAGGACCAGAGGCCTGCAAATTGGACAAGTACTCATTTTGATCTTATCTTGGCATATGGACTGAGATGCTGGTCCATACTGAGTTTCGGCCAAATCGCTTTTCAATTTTCCCAGCAGTTTTTGTCAAATAATGAGTTTCTTGTACCAAAAACTTTGATCTGGGGTTTATCAAACATCATTTACCACAGTGTACTGTGTACCTAATCTGTCTCACTGATCCACCATTCTTTTTTGTAGCAAGTACCAGATTGTTTTGATGATTGCTGCTTTATAAAACAGTTTGAGATCTGGTATAGCCAGACCAACTTTCTTCACATTTTAAAAATTCATTCCCTTGATATTCTTGACCTTTTGTTCTTCCAGATGAATTCTGTTATTAGTTTTTCTGTTCTGTAAAATAATTTTTGGTAGTTTGATTGGTATGGCACTGAATAAGTAAATGAACTATTATGCTCAAGCTACCCATCAACAATTACCATTTTTCTAATTGTTCAGATCAGACTTTATTTCTGTGAAAAGTGTTTTGTAATTGTGTTCATAAAGTTTCTGGGTTTTTCTTGGCAGGTAGACTTCCAAGTACTTTATATTGTCTACAGTCAATTTAAATGGAATTATTCCTTCTATCTCTTGCTGCTGGGTTTTGTAGGTAATATATAGTAATGACTTGCTCTTAAAAGACAGTTTTGCAGTTTGGCAGAAACTTGGCATAGACTAACAGTTCATGCTAAATGGGTACATGATTTAGAATGGCAGCATAAGCAAATTGAGGGAGCATGGAATAGTTTGACTTTCAGATCTATGGAAAAGGTTAGAATTTATGACCAAATAAGAGATAGACAGTATAATGGGATTGTAAAATGAATGACTTTGATTACATTAATTTAAAAAGGTTGTGCATAAACAAAATCAATGTAGCCAAGATTACAAGAAAAGCAGGGAATTGGAAAAAAATTTTTATAGTAATTTTTTTCTGATAAAAGACATAATTTCTCAGATAAATAGAAAACTGAGTCAAATTTATAAGAATACAAGTCATTCCTCAATTGAGAAATGGCCAAAGGATATGAACAGGCAATTTTCAGATGAAGAAATCAAATCTATAATGATTATAGAAGTGGAAATTAAAATAACTCAATTAAACCTCACACTTATCAGATAGGCTAATATGATAAAAAAAGAAAAATGACAAATATTGGAGAAGATACGGGAAAATGAGACACTAAGAAACTGCTAGTGGAGTTGTAAACTGATGCAATCATTCTGGAGAGAAATCTGGAACTATGCCCAAAGGGTTATAAATTTGTGTATTCCCTTTGATCCTAGCAATGCTACTACCAGGTCAATATTCCAAAGTGATTCCCTCAAAAGGGAAAAAGGATCTATTTGCGCCAATATATTAATAGCGAGTCTTTTTTCTGGTGGCAAGGAACTGGAAATTGCCCATCAATTGGGGAATGGCTGAACAAATTGTGGTATATGAGTGTGACAGAATATTACTGTGCTATGAGAAATGATAAGCAGGATGCTTTCAGAAAAACCTGGAACAACTTACATGAACTGATACAAAAAAAAAAAAAACATCGTACCCATTGAAAGAGAATATAGTACATGATAACAGCAATACTGTACAAGGATCAACTGTGAATGAATGACTTAACTAGTCTTAGTACTACAATGATCTACGACAATTCTGAAGGACTTATAATGAAAAATGCTATCCACCTCCAGAGAAAGGACTGATTGAGTCTGAATGCAGTTCTAAGTATATCTTCTACCTTATTTTCTTTGTTTTTTTGTTGTTGTTTGTATTTTCTTTCTTTTTGTTTAATTTTTTTTAGCTTTTTGCAAGGCAATGGGGTTAAGTGGCTTGCCCAAGGCCACACAGCTAGGTAATTATTAAGTGTCTTGAGACCGGATTTGAACCCAGGTACTCCTGACTCCAAGGCCAGTGCTTTATCCATTACGCCACCTAGCCGCCCCCGTTGTCTGTATTTTCTTTCAAAAAATAATATGGAAATATGTTTTGTGTGACTACACATGTTTAACCTATGTCATGCTGACTCAGGGAGGGGAGAGAGAGAGAATTTGGATCTCAAAATTGAAAAAAATATTAAAAATTGTTTTTACATATAATTGGGAAAAATAAGCTATTAAAAATTTTAAAACAAGAGGTTGCTTTGCTCCTCATCATGGGCCTTGAGTGATGTAAGATGAGCAGGAGGCACACTCTGTTAGACCAGTGGCATATGAGCAGAAGCCCAAGATACCATAAAAGAACCAACAGTTTCTTTCCTGGCTATACCAAAAAGGGAGAAAGATGACTAGTAATGCAACTGTACTTGAGACAGCTCTGTTCAGTTAGAGGTTCCATTCAAAGATTGTAATTGCGAAAATTCTATTTCAAATCTTTTGCTTTAAAAGCTATTTCTGGGAACTGTTTTGATTTGAAAAGGAAAAAAAAAGCCCTCTATTTTCTGTAGCATCTTTTATATAAATTGATGCCTAAAAGCACTGGGAGAAGGTTGGAGGCCCAAACATGCTTCATAATCACCCTTTACCATTAGAACATGAAAAGTCACTGCAGTTTCAATAAATGGGAGCCAAACTGAGCACACTCAGTCCACAAACTTTTGAGCTAAGGAAGGTCCTGAGATTAGTTTGCTCATCTACTGGGGGCTAAATTATGAGCCATCTAAGCGCCACTTACTGTTGAGGCAGTACTCTGTGACCTCTTCTTTTGTGAAGGTCTCTCTGACCTCTATATGAGTACATTTTCTATTTCCCTAAGAGCTGGTTTTTCCTTTCCCTCCCCTTTCCCTAGCTGGCTGGCTCCTAAAGGATAATGGAGACCACTTCCTGCCAAAGGTGGCTCCCTCTGGGCAGGAGAAAACTGCCTTACTGAGTCAGCCTTGTGAATCATCTACCCGGAGAGGGGAGGTATACAGTCTGACATTTACCTCAAATATTAGGTACATACCTCTAAATAACCGAGCCAACCTTCAGAACCTGTTATGTGGGTTGTGCAAATTTACACACTTCCTTTTAAAACTCCTTATTTCTTCAGCATGTACCACCCGTTGGGGTAATGAGTCCTGCAGCTAATGCAGTCACTATGCTTTATTCTTTAACCTAAACTTTTTCCTTTCAAGGGGTATCCTCTTAGTTCTAGCATAAAAAAACAAAACAAAGCAAATCAAAAAACTGTTCTGTTCCATTTGCAAGTTTGCAGTCTTCAAGCAAGTTCTCACCCCAGCCTAGCCCCATGGTCTTCATCTTTTCTTTCTCAAATTCTTATGTGGGGAAGACAGGAACACTAGAGACCCTTCAAAATTCATAGCTAGGGCAACTAGGTATTATTATAGTGACTACAGCACTGAGTTGGAGATAAATTCAGCCTCAGATACTTGCTCATTGTGTGACCCTGGGCAAGTCATTTTATCTCTGCTTGCCTCAGTTTCTTCTTCTGTCAAATGGGGATAATAATAATACTTCCTTCTCAGGGTTGTTATGAAGAGCAAATGAGAATAATTGTAAAGAGGTGACCTGTAGCAAGAGCTGTATAAATGTCAGTTATTATCATTATGATCATCATTAACAGGAGACAGAAATCTAAGAAAGGATGACTCCTTTCAACAATGAAATCCATGGCTTCAGATCTCTGGACAAAAATACATAATGTCTGAGAACGAGTTGGAGAAACTAGCGCTCCAAAGGGGAGAAAGACCGATGAATAACATCTGAATGGAGATCCACAAGGGAAAGAATAGATGAAGAGTTTGGGAAACAGGCAACAACTCTAGCACAAAGATGGGTTAGAATAGCAATGGGAGACTTCAGTTATCTGGACACTGACTAGATTGATCTCTGCTAAAATTAGATCAGTTCATGATTTCTTGACTCTATATAACAAAGAGAAATCTTTTTATTTTCAGGTGCTCTTGACTCCAGAGCCGGTGCTTTATCCAATGCACCACCTAGCCGCCCCAACAAAGAGAAATCTTAAACTGCATCTGATTCTCACCAACAAGCAAGAGCTGTTGGAGAAATGATAGGCAATTTAAGGGGAACAACTTCACCTTGCAATTTTGTATTAGGGAAGAGGCAGAATTCCAGGAATGCTCTGCCAGATGGCATAGATGCTAGATTTGGGGAGATTTCAGAGAGTTCATAGAAAAGATAGGCATGGATTAAAATTCTATAAAGGAAGTCAGCCAATGACCCCCACTGGAGAACACCGACCATTAATGATTTGGATTTGGGCTTGTCCATTTGGCTAGTTATGAATCTACTAATTTTAAGAATAACTAGCTCACATATCTTCATAATTTCTATCTGAATACTTCAATATTTAATGTTTTGCAGAAGTCTAAGTAAACTATATCTATTGTATTTCCCTCATCTGCTATTAAAAAAGGAAACTAGGTTAGTTTGACATGACCTGTCTGATGAAACTAGACTACATCCTTGGGATTATCACTTCCTTTTTCATTAACCATTTCTTTCATAACATATTCCAGAACTCTGTCAGGACTCAGAGTGAGGTTCCTTTGCCTAGAGCTTGCTCTTCTACAATTCTATGGCAGCTCTCATTCTCCAAGATCTTTTGAAGGTCATGGAGAGTGGCTCAGCAAGCCCATATGACAGTTTAGTACCTGAGAAGGTAGTCTGAGTTAGAAGGGGTTGGGTGAATTAAACTCATTGAGGGCAAGGCAATCTCTTACAATGCCCTTATATATCCTGGGGTATCAACTCCCTATTAGCTATCAGCTGTTCAGTGCTTTCCAATCTAAAGACCATTCTCTTTAGCAGAGAAAAAATACAACACAAAATAAGGACTGAGCAGCTCTGACTTTCCTTATTGATCTGCATTCACATTAGGCCTGCTAGACAACTCCCTTCTTGTTTCCTCAAAATTGTTTCTCAAAGTATCTTTGGAATTTCATTCGTGAGAATTGTCACATCCCTCCTGGGCGAACTTCCCTAAAAGAATTTTAATCCACGGGAGTCCAACTATCTATCTATCCTTTCTCTAAATCCTGTGAAATATGCTCTACTGAAATGAGTGTTTGGCAGACAATTCCAAGTTTTTCATTCCTTCTGCAGAACAAATTCTAAGATGGAATATCGCTTCTCCTCAATGTTCCTATCATTTTCACTCAGTCACCAATTTCTTCTTTTTGGTGGGAATCAGATCCAGAATGGAATTTCCTCTATTTTTCAAAAGATGAAAATACTAAAACATAAAATTATTAGCTGCTCCACTCTGAGGTAGAGCTTCAACAGAAACTTGGAAAAAATGAATCTTTCATCACTATTATATCTTGTCTTCCCAAATTCCTTATCTATTTCCTCTTTCTGTTAGGGTGGTCTATAGTGGAGATGTCACACTGTGAGGTGGGGTGTGGAAGAAGTGGAATGTTTAGCAAAATAAATTAAAATACAATACAAAATAAATAATGTCATTTTCTAAGTCATATGTGGGCAGAGATCTTTTTCTATTAGAGTTTGACACCACTGGTCTATTGTATACTCCAAGACCAATATAATAAAAGAATAATTCTTTCTACCATTGTACTTGCCACCAGACTTTTCCCTTATGGTTCTTAGAATTTCTCACATGGGTTTAGCTTCTTAAAGTATAATGCTACTCTGGCTCCCATCTCTTTTATTGATCTTGTTTTTCTTTAACCATTTTCTACATTTAAGGTTTCATTAATGCTTTTTGTTCTCTTATTGCATTTATTTCTCAATGTCCCCTCCCTTCTTCCAAGGCTTTCCTTACACAAGAGTAGAACCAATTAACATATCAAAGGATTCAGACATATTATATGACATTCCATACCCATGGTTCCCACCTCTTCACAGAAAAGGAAGAGGTACATCTTTTCTATCGCTTGGTAGGTTTTTTTAAAAGCTACCCTTTCAAAGGGTACTGTGCAATCTTGAGTCTCAGTGAATCCAATTGAGTTCCATTTTGCCTTCTGGCTTTAAGAACTCTTATTCATCTTCTTCCAGTATTTCATGAATTTGTGGACATTGGCTCTTTTGGGGCATCTAATCTCCTGTCTACTCTGGAGTGCCTCAACTGCTCTGCTTCTTCCTACATTGTAATGATTTTCTGTGGCCTTTGGCTTGGTGGATATGGATCAGATAGAACTGTCATCTGCCTGCCAGACACCCAGTAGGTACTCATGGAGGCCTCACTGAGGAATAGCATTACGTAGGAGAATGAATAGTATGAGTTGAAAGAACAAGGAATTATTCCTATTTTGTTTATATCTATGTGACCTTTAAAAAGTTAATTAACCTGTCTGTGCTTCAGATTTCTCATCTTAAACCAGAAGCCAGGAGTTTGTTTGATTTTCCCCTCTGTGCTCTTTCTGGAAGCTGAGCTTATTGGTAATGAGGTGTCACAGGAGGCTGTCTGGTGCCATTGTTTTGGCCTCCCCCATAATTGTGGGGTACACGTGACACATTAAATTGTCCCCAAATCTGGCCCCAAAGGGCCAGAGAGATGATTGCTTTGGTCCTGGAGCCCTGGGGGTATGTTTGCTTCTTTTCACCATATAAATGAACAGAAGGCTATCTGCTTTCCATTGGTTTGGGACATTCTGTCCTTAGACCTCATATTATAGGCTCTGGCAGGAACATGATGAGGGCCATGCTGAGAGAATGTGGGGGCATTATCATGGCGGAAAAGCACAGTCATGATAATAACAGCTGACATTTCTATAAACCTCATTTATAAAGTTCTTTGATGAATCACGTCATTTGTTCCCCGTCATCATGCGATCATAGGGAAAGAGTTGGGAGGAACATCAAAGGTTCCCTCTGATCCAACTTCCTCATTTTACAGAGGAGGAAACAGACCACACAAGTAGTCAGAATTAGAGGAGGGACTCCAAAGCCAATGCTCTTTCCAGAATAAAGTAGGCACCACAGATATTGCTATCCTTACTTTACATATGAGGAAAACAGAGGCTCAGGCTTAAGTGACTTGTCCAGGGTCACACAGTTAATTCTTTTGATCATAATTCCAACATGTTTTCTTCTATATCACAGCTGCCTCCCCCAAAAGAAAATGATACTTTCCATTTCTCTAGGGAATCAAGGTTTAACAAAGAGTTTTCTCTACAACAACACTGAGTGGAAGTGGTGCAAGTATTATTATATTTACTTTATAAACAAAAATACTGAGGTTCACTGGCCTTAAAGTGAGGTATCCACTCATAATAATGAACCCTGACCCTCCCATTAGTGCCTTTAGGCTGTCATCTTATGGCTCTAGACTCCTGTTATAATCCCTCCCTCTAATGCAAAATGAGATTCTCTGTGTTGTGCATTTTGCTCCCAGTACAGATTTCTGGTGAAAGCTAGTGAAATTGGAGCCCAGGAGGTGGTTCTAGTGCCCAGTATATATACTGGGCTGAGAGTCAGAGGGGCTGCACCATAGAAAGGTCACAGAGATGACCTCTTTGGATCTCAGTTAACCTATGGATAAAATGGGGCTGTGCCTAAGTGACAGCAACATCAGAGGAAGTAGAGTCATTAGGGTAGGAGAAATGCTTCACGCTTCTTAGAAGAAAGGCATGACAGGGACATTCTGCTTATTAGAGGGAACGCATATTAACATAGCACCCGAGAGAGGAAATGAACAGAAAATAATGAATGCCTTTTGCAGGCTGCAGAGCTGGGACTTTCTTGAGCTTTGGGGATTGAGGGAAAGGTTATATGCTTTGAGACCTTTTGCTTGCTTTCCCTGTGAAAGTCACGTGTTTTCTTTGTCTATACTAAGCATGGTTCCCATTGTCGATAACATCCACACAAAACCTCTACGCTGAGAGAGCAAAAAAGTCACTGGGCCAGAGGGTTGGTCAGAACTCCCATTTGCAGTAGATTTCCCTCACCCCCTGCACCCCCTCCACCTTGTATAAGCACAAGATTTGGAGTCAGAGGGCTTGTGTTCAAATTCCCACTCTGGAAATTACTGCCTGTTTGATTTTGGACAAATCACTAAGCCTCTTTGGGGTTCAATTTCCTCATCTGCGTTATGGATTAGATTGGATGATCTCTAAAATCATCCAAGGGATTGGATTAGAAGACCTCTATGGTCTTTTCTAGCCATGATCCTCTGATCTCAAGTCACCAAATCTACTGTTCAGTCTCTAGACAAGAGCCAGGCCTAAGCACTGTTGATTGACAGGTGTTGAACACTTCTTTGGGAGGAAATGGATAGTTTCCCTTGGTAAACTGTTCTGGTATCAGGAAATCCTTTGTGTTGGAGGAACAGTGGGTGGGAATGGAAAGAGAGCTGGATTAGGTGTCAGAGGATCTGTTGCTTACTGTCTAAATTACCTTGGATGAATGACCTCCATTCTCTAGACCTTGGTTCTCTCCTATAACAAGAGGGTTAGATTGGATGATCTCTAGGGATCTTTCTAGCATGAGAACCCATAATCCTGTATCTGATTTCTATCCCTCCTGCTGTGATCAGAAAATCATTTTGATTTAGGAAATTTCCTCTTTGAGAATTCTAGCTTTAGCAAAAGCAGGGGTCTGAGGAATAAGGGAGAAAAAGGATCAGGAGTCCCAGTGGGAGCAGCATATAGTGGAGGGGGCCCCAATTCCAGTGGCCAGACCCAGGGAGCTGGCCAGCGGGAAAGAACCTGGGAGGTAGGATGCCTTCGGGAGGCTCTAGACTCCAAGGTGTACCCATCAATGCACCGTCATGGCTCAGCTGGATTCTTCCTTGGACCCATGAGAAAAGAACATTTATAATTATTACTATGGCTATTATTGCTAATAAAGGACTGATTATGGAGAGATTCGCCTATATTATTTCATCTGCTCCTACCACAACCATGTGAAATGACAAATCTAATCATTGTAGGAACAACGGCTCCCATCTACATACAACTGTTGAGTTTACCAAGTGCTTTATTCACATAGTCTCTTTTGAATTAGGGAGGGCAAATATTATTGTAGATGGGCAAAGTGAGTTTGAGAGGTTTGTGGGACTTGTTCAAGCTGCTAACTGGCAGAGCTGAGACGTGGCCATCTGCCTCCCAGCTCAGTGTTCACTCTACTACACCAGCTCCAGGTCTCAGATTAGGGAGTTCAAGTAATAACACCAACAAATGACAGTTGGATAGGCTTTAAAGTTTGCCAAGTCTGATGTTACACATAATCTCCCCAGAGTTCTGTAGCAACCCTGGTTTATTCCCATTTTACAGATGAGGAAACTGTTGCAGACAGAGGCTTAAGTGACTAGCCCAGGGTCATACATTAAATAAATGTCAGAGTCAGGATTTGAAGTGAATGCCAATACAGCACTCAAATCATACCACTAGTGATTCTCTGGATCTGTTTTTCCATCTGGAAATTGAGCCAAATAGACTGGAGAACTTTGAATATTTATTTGAAGAATTCACTGTTTTCTTATCATGATTGGAGAGAAGTTGGAGGAAGGGGGAAACTTTTCTTGAAGGAACTATTAAAATCCTTATCTTGCAAAGAGGATGAAAGGAATTCTTTTGAAGAGATTTTATTTGTTATTCTGAATGAAAGGAGTAGTGTGAGACTATGCCCTTGATGGGGGTTTGTGATGACTCTGGTTTTAATTGTTCTCATAGCTAAAATGTTGTAAACCATTATCTATATTTTTGTTTTATGAATAGTTTCATTGTAGATATAGTGTCTATCCAGTAACTAATATTTACCTAATTCTAGCAGATTAAAGGATTTAATACAGAATATTAAATAATACAGAGTAACTAAGTCTCAACAGTTAATTAAAAAAATACTCTATGAACTAGTGGGGGCTCTAAGCTTAATTGGTTAATTGAAAGAATGAAATTTTATTTTATTTTTAATGAGAAATATATAATACAAATATTAATTAATGAGGAAATCTACAAATGAATGAGGAAATCTACAAATAGGCTGCACTCATTTGTCCTCTTGATTACCCCTGAGCTCAGAACGATCAAATTAAATATGGGAATGAGTCAAATCTGAAGGGTTAAAGCTAGGATATTACGATAAACCCCCAACTTATATTGGATTCTGCCACTAGACTTGGTCAACTGCAAAAGAGAATAGGAAGCAAGAATCCAGAAGATTCAATTCTGTGTAAGGTTATGACTGGCTCTAAGACATGGCTCTCTCTCTCTCTCTCTCTCTCTCTCTCTCTCTCTCTCTCTCTCTCGGGCCTGTAATGTGGGAGCAGTCAAAGGCTGGGCTGTTGATTCACTCAGGAAAGTAATTATGACAAGGGGATTAATGATTAACTAGGAAGTGTTTCTTAAAACACAGGTGGGCTACATAAAGGCAGATGGTTTAGTGGTAAAATAGTATGAGGATCCCTAAAATGGGAATTTTCATCCTGCCTGTCAGTCATGGGGAGGTAGAGGAAGGGGGGAACAAGCGGCCTCTTGTGAGGAGATATTTACTTCCGACTTCGTTAGAAACAGCATGCTTGGTCAGAGGGCAAGATGGAATTCTGGCTTATCAGTAGGACATCTTGGCAGTACCTCTATGGCTAGGTGTTGGCAGTTGTCCCTCTGGCACAAAGGGGGCTTCTTAATGCCCTCTAAAACAACTGCCCCCCCCCAGCAAGAAGGATTGTTTTTCTCAGGCAGGGTCCACCCTACTAATAATGTCAGACTTTTCCTAGCTATTCCAGTATATCATGGGTAAGTTGTTCAATTGATAGGTTGACTAATAGGCAATTAATTCTTTTTTTAAAAAAATTTTTTATTTATTTAAGGCAATGGGGTTAAGTGACTTGCCCAAGGTCACTCAGCTAGGCAATTATTAAGTGTCTGAGGTTGAATTTGAACTCAGGTCCTCCTGACTCCAGGGTTTATACTCTATCCACTGAACCACCTAGCTGCCCCAGGCAATCCATTCTTACATGGAAAGAGAAAGCATATATGGTCTGACCAAATTAATATAATTAATTAATATAATACAATATAATTTATCTGAACAGTTAATATAATCTTACCTTTTTCTACTGTGTTGGCCACAGTCACTGAAAAGAAAGAGAAAAAAAATGAGTATTACTTAAGTATCTTATCCAAGAACACATGTCATTAGTCCACTCTTGAAGGGAGAACTAGGAACCTACTAACCTGCTTGGATCATTCACCCATAGTCTTCCTCCCTTCTCATGATTGAGCAACTTCCTTCCTTCCTTCCTTCCTTCATTCATTCATTCATTCATTCATTCATCCACCTATCATCCTGGTATCCCATGCTTCAAATAAGCAGAAGAGGTAGTTATATGAAAATCTGAACTGAAAGGGGATAATGACGTTAATCTTTCCAGGATCTGTGAAGCCTGAAGGCCACAAGCAATAACTGGAGTAGTATGTGGTGAACCAGATTAAACATAATTGAGAAATGCTTAACAAAATAAATAAAAATATAGTAGAATATAGATCAAATTAATATAGTTTTCTAAGTCAAGATGTGGCCTGCAGGGATTTTTATGTAGCGACCTCATTTTTTTTTTTTGAAACTGATCCCACTACTCCAATGGATTGATTCTGGAGATGCCGTAGGAAAAACACCCTCATCCCTTGGTGACCAAGTCAGTGAAGCTGAGTCTCTGCCAGCTGAGCTGAGCTACACCTATGATGCTAAATCCTATCTGTCACCACCCAGCTGTACCCACCAGAGCTTGTGTCTTGATATGGAGACCCCAGGGCTGCCTGGAGGGACCAGGAGGCACCAAGGAGGATTTCCATGGGAGTACTGGGCAACTCACATGTGCTTATTCAGATGTCTGAATGCTTCAGTGCTAGTTCCTTTAAATAGTAAGCTAGTTGGCTTCCTGATATACCTGAAGTCTGACTCAATTAATAGAACAGCTTTTCAGGAATCTACTTACTACGTCAAAGGCAGCACACCAGTTTTGGTTCTTCACTGCTTCAGCGTTCCATGTTGGATGACACATTGAGGGACAGCCTGGTGTCCTGGACAGAGGTTTGGTCTTGGAATTAGCAAGAGTGGGGTACAAGTTCTACTCTGATCCATACCGACTCTCTTAACAATAGGAAGCCTTAAGCTTCTTGTGATCAAAGAACTCTCATTAGCCTCCTGAGTCATAAATCTAGAGTAAAGGGTCCTCAGAGGCTATCCAGTCCACCCTCTTTATTTTCAAGGGAGGAAACTGAGGCCCGGGGGGTAACAGTCAAAGATGGGACTTGCTCTAAGGCTACAAATTACAGAAGAATCCTTGATGGGATGGAAGAGGGACTTTCTACCCCTATGAGTTGGAACCCGAAACTGGACTACATGGAGAGAAGTAATCTTAACTGTGACCTGATAAATCAGGATGTTTTTCCTCCTTAACAATGGCCAACATTTATGGGTTGCTAATAACAGCAATAAACTCCAAACAGGGAAGAGGCCATTGTGCCAGGGCTTTCTCTTTAAGCAAGTTGTCTGGCTTCTCTCCTCTCATATCTAGGTCTTTTTTTTGGAAGCTTTTTTGAAAAGGCCCCACAAACCTTGCCAATCAACCAACCAACCCCCACGGCCAGCCCTGGTAATGCCCAGCTTGGCAGGACTTGGTTAAAACTTCTCTGCTTGTCTCTGCCTTCCCATACTTCCTGTTCCTACCCAAATGCAATTACAGTTGGCTCTCCCAGTGGGAAGCAGCAAGCTTTCCAGATAATGTCTTCTCTCTTTTTCAAAGGCACCTGCCTAGACACTGACACCAGCTGCTTGATTTTGCTTCCCCCCAGTTAGAGAACTCTGGGTCTAGCTGCTTGAAAGAAGCCCATTCAAAAATCTGACAGTGAAGAAGGGGGAGGAAGCAGGAAGCTTGGATGGGCCAGCCTGGGGCTGCACCCATTTGTCCTGGCGATTGGCATCTGTTCTGTTTGCTCCTGAGGGGAAAGGGATCCCTTCAAAGTCCTACAGAGATTGGGGCTTTTTCTGAAGGAGAACTGATAAACGTGTGAAACATCATGATGGCAATCATTTGGGGGATTGGGCAGGGGAGTTTCCTGATCAACTTGATGGATTAAAAGGGTGGTGAACTTTTGTTTGGGACTTTTGATTGTATTTTCCTAGGAGGATATTAATTTACTAGGTGGTTCCTCATGGAGGATAATTCTGAGTGATTAGGATGGATTGGTTGACTCAGACCACTGTGGGAACAGCCATCTCCCCTTGCTGCCCTATAAAGGGAAGTTTTCAATTGAAGACTTGGGCTTTTTTCCTCCTCTGATGATAGAGTACAGTCTGGGATCTGGTGCTAGAATCAGGAGAATGTTCTCCATGTTCTCAATGTTCTCCAGTGGAGCTACTAGAACCACCTTAGGGCAGAGGCACATGGGAACCACATATGCTTTTGCTCATGTCATCCAAGAAGAGTGTTCCTGGGCATCAAGTTCTTACTATCCAGAGTGATGAGGACAGTGCACTGAGCATGTTACCCTTCTGGGGCAGGGCTAATATAAACTACAGGGCTGCCCTGTCACTTCAGGGTGTTGTCATGAATCTGGGGGACTATTAAACCTTGGAGAAAAGTGGGACTAGCTAGGGGAAAGGAGAACTGTATAGATTGTTTAGGGACTATTGAGTCTTTACTGCTGTCTTTTCATCTTCTAAGGGTTAAAATAAAGGTTGTCTTGTCCCAAACAAATATTAAGTATTTGGACAAGCTACATTTGAACTAGATTCTGATATTTCCCAGAATCAACTCTGGGTGGTGGCAACATGAGCTTAAAAAGATGGTGGTTTGGATTGGGGGTGGGGTAGGGAGGGAAGTCTCCAAGACTGGACCCAGTTTGTAGAAGCTCCAAGCTTGGGGCATATCTTCTTCTACCCAATGTCAAAAAGTATTCTCCTAATAAGCAAGCACTAATTTCTTTTTGGCTTTTTTTCTTTTTAATTATAGGTATTCTGGCTACAGAACACCTTACCTATTTGTCAAAGTCCTAACAGCGAGGAAAGGGACAATCTGGCACTTGGAACATGCCAAGATGAACCTGAAGCAATAACATTGCCTTGCAAACTCCATTCTTTGGAACTGCATGTCTCTAAGAAAAAAAAATCTTCCATTTCTAAAAGGTTGCAGTATTTCCCTTGATATTTCTGCTTTTCCTCCCCTTTTTTAACTAATGGTTTTTACACAGTAGGACAGAGGTTAAAAATATCACTTGTGCATTACAAATGCTTTTCAAAATGAAAAAGTTACAAGATTTATTTGTAACTTTTACAAAATGGATCCTTTCTCACTCGTGTCTTAGCTAAGTGTATACTTAAAACATTCTGTAGGTAATTCTCCAAGCATGATGACAGTCTGCTATGGTGAGTTCTATAATTACCCAACCTCTCTGGTCCTTCAAATTTCAGCCTGCTTTTAGTGACTTAGACATTTGGAGATACTTCCCAGGGTCCTTTGCACATGACTCTTTTCTATTATCTATTTGCAGATTCTTTGGAGAAAATGATGCTGGAAGAATGGATGTCTTTCAATTAAGACTTTTCATGATAAAAACCATGTATTAAACCCACACATCAACTCATGATGCCCCCCCCATGGTGGGGGGCTGTCTCAGATGAACAGAAAAGGATTCAAGAGGCTTCACAAAAAGCAGAGGTCTGATTTTGGCTCCATACAAGGAAGAACTACCTAAATAATGAGAGCTATCCAAAAGTAGAATGGGCAAGCCCTGGAAGGTATTAATTCCCCCATCAATGGATAGCTCGCTGACTTCTTGTAGAAGGGATGCTTCCTCAGGTATATTGTGCAGACTCTGAGTTCCCTTTCAACTATGAGTTTATCCATGAAGTAAGTGTATGGAAGACTGTCTGAGGTCACTAAGGTTGACCATTAATCCTCAGAATCCTCAGGATACAAGACAAAAAAAGTACGGTGAGGAAAATCAGAAGGCTTTTGGGATGTGGAACAAATGGGAGAATAATAAAACCAGGAGGCCAGTGATTCCACTATGAAGTCTAGACCCTCAAGAAAGCAAAGAAAGAAAGGGTCTTACAGTCTACTATGTTTGTTTTGAAAATGTGAATTTACTCCAAAGGGAACAATTAGAGTATAATGGGAATTTTGGGGGCTATTTAGTAATCACTCTTGTCACCCATTTCTATAAGCAAACTTTAAATCTTTTTCCAGATGAAAGACCATCTTTATTGTCTGTATATCTTCTGGTGCAGGCAGAGAAGGGTGGTCTACACCCACATCCTGCACCCACTGAAGCTACCCTCTGGCCTGTGGCCATCAACTTTGGCTGCCCAGGTCTTGTGGAAATTGGAGCACAGACTGAGCAGTAGCTTGGGCCCCTTATTTATTGTTATGCGGTCATTATTTATTGTAGTATTTATGTGTTTTCTAACCATTTAACAAGTCTAAAATTGAGCCACCATTTTAACTCTGTTTTTAATATGTCACTGATGAAGTCTTTCAGTGTTGTGCTCCTAACTTTATTTTCCCTCCTTGTGATTTTTTTTTTAGTTTTTTTTTTTTTGCAAGGCAAATGGGGTTAAGTGGCTTGCCCAAGGCCACACAGCTAGGTAATTATTAAGTGTCTGAGGCGGGATTTGAACCCACCTACTCCTGACTCCAGGGCTGGTGCTTTAACCACTGCGCCACCTAGCCGCCCCCCTTGTGATTTTCTTGGTGCAATTTTGCACAGTGGAGGGCATTTTGGAAATGCATATTTGCATTATAGCAGAATTGACCATCTATGTGCAAAAATATTTATGGCAGCTCTTTTTAGTGGCAAAGAAATGGATACTAAGGGGAAATGGAAACTAAACCTCTCCATAAATTGGAGAAGGGCTAAACAAATTAGGATATATACACATGTAAGGTAGGTGTATGTTGTGCTAGAAGAAATAAAGAGATGATTTTAGAGAAATCTAGGAAGATTTACATGAGCTGAAGTGGAATCAAGTGAGCAGGACTAAGAGAACAATATAAATTATAACATCAATACTGTAAAAATGAACAATTTTGAAATACTTAATAACTCTGATCAACATAAAGATCAACCAGGATTCCAAAGGACTGATGCCTGAGAGAGAAGTGACAAATTCAAATGCAAAAGGAGAAAGGCATTTTCCTACATGAACGATATGATGATTTGTTTTGCTTGACTATGCATATTTGGTACAAGGGTTTTGTTTTTCTTTTTTCCCCAGTCTTTTTGTGTCTGTGTGTGTGTGTGTGTGTGTGTGTGTGTGTGTGTGTGTGTGTAGGTAGGAAAAATACATGAATGAGAACTGAGAAAAATAAAATGTAATAAAAAACAAAACAAGGAGACTGATAGAATAAATTGCTCACTTATAATTCAGGGCTCTCTCTTAACTTTCTTATTTCTGGGAGTGAGGTTGGTGTTTACAATAGGTTTAGGCAATTCAACTGTCTTAGAAAAGATAACAGATTTGAAAAACTGTAGGTCACAGTGTATTATACTGGAAAGAACACCTGACTTTGAGTTCAGGTTCAACTCTGGCACTTCCTGGTTGTGTGATTCCCAGGCAAGTCTCAACCTCTGTGAGCCTCAATTATCTGATCTGAAAACTGGGAATAATCACACTTACACTAGTGATTTTCAGAGCAATATTTTCCAAACCTTGAAGAATTCTATGTATTATGAATATAATAATGATAATGTAGAAATGCATCTGCCCCTCTTCCTTGCCCTGGACTATCTCTTAAGCTCTCCTGGTTTAGGAGAAGGAAATGGGAGCTGAGTTCTTTCTGGCTTTGACTGATTGACCCAACTCAGTTAAGTACCCTCCCTTAGTGCCTCCATTGACCTTCTGGAGCCCTAATGGGAATGGCTCCCAACTCTGGCATACAGCAGCTCACCACTTGGCCTGAAGGCAACTCCCAAACCTGTTTTACATACAGTACAAGCAATGATTCACACTCACAAGTTGGACAGCTGCAGAAACTTGTTTCTTAGAAAATCTTCCCTGGTTCTCTGCTCCAGAGATGCTTTCCATTTTTCCTGACTAACCCACATAATCAGTGCCCTTTCTCATCAAATAATTCTGGGCTCTGAGTAGGATTACACCCCAGCTCCTTTATTTCTTCCTTTCAATACAGACACTGTAGTTCTCCGCCCTCCTCCAAAAGCCAAAAATAGTTATTTCTGTGCCCAACAAGATCCCGTTAATTCTCTGCAATCACAGCCCACACTCCAATAGCGCTTTCAGGTTTATAAAACGCTTTGCTCATGACGCCACTTACGGTATCAGCATTACAATATTGCTAGCTCAATTTTACAGGAAGGGAAACTGAGGTCCCAAAAGGATATAACTTTCCCACAGTAGGCAGCTAGGACAAGTCCATTGGGATTTGAAGTCAAGCCTCCCAATTCCAAGGCCAAGACTCTGCATCTATTATGTTGCAGAAAGGAAGCAGGTCAGCACAGACAGAGGTAGAAAAAGTTCTCCATGGAACCCCCCTGCTTTTGGCTAGATAATTTGACATTAGGGAGATTACATCAGAGGCTACCCTTAGAGAACAAAGGACTCCCTCATCTTACTCTTTTCTAACAAAATCAATCCAAGACTTGTTTATTTTATCCTGTTTCACAACAATGAGGTGGTCTATACAGCAAAAAAAAAAAAAAACCCAAACAAAACCATTTTTCATATTGCATATCACAATATGAAACAACTGTAACATAGCAATGGGGAGTAGTAGATGCAATATGATGCTGGGACTTGGGACATCAGGATTCTATTCTCAGCTCTGCTCACTTCGTGGCCATTCATTTCTCCTCTGCCAAGTGAAGGCATTAGATTAGATTGTCTGAATGGTTTCCTCCAGATCTAGAATGTAGTTGCCCCTTGATGAGTTCAAATCACAAAGTTCAAAGGAAGCACATCCCAGACCACTGGGAGGGCTCATGGATGTTGCTGCTGACACTCACAATGCTTAGTCATCTTTGAAAGATCATGGATATGTGAACTAGGCCTGCAAGAAAAGAATGAGTGTCTTGACTTTCCAAAAGGAGAAAAGAAGTCTTAAAACTGTGAGTTTGACTCTGATTTCTGGTAAAATGTTAATTGGTTATTAAGGAATATCTGAAAACGGAAAAAAAGTGATCACCAAGAACCATTATGGTTTCATCAAGAACAAATCATGGGGGTGGTTAGGTGGCGAGGTAGATAGAGCACTGGCCCTGGAGTCAGGAGTACCTGAGTTCAAATCCAGCCTCAGACACTTCATAATTGCCTAGCTGTGTGGCCTTGGGCAAGCCACTTAACTCCATTGCCTTGCAAAAAAAAAAAAACCTTAAAAAAATAACAAATCCTGCCAAATCAATGTCATTTACTTTTTCTCACAATTACTAGAATGTTAGATCAAGGGAGTTCTCTGGATATGGATTGTGGAGATTGCTTTATTTTTATATTTACTTTAATAGATTATTTTAGCAAAGACTAAGCAAAATATCATGTGTTGGTCTTTGTGAACATGATGGAGAGATGTGGGCTAGATGAAGCTATATAGTTATATAGATTTTGAATTATTTGAATGGCTGAACCCAAAAAAATGTTTATGAATGGTTTCATTTCAATTTGGAAGGAAGTGTTTAGTGGAGTTCCTCAGAGATCTGTGTTTGGCCCCGTGCTAGCTAACCTTTTAACCAATGACTTGGATCAGGGCTCCAAAGACATGCTTATCAAATTTACAGATGTTAACATTGCTTAGAGGGAGAAATAACAGAATCATAGATGATAGAGTCAATATCTCAAAGTATCATGGTAGGCTTGAACATTGTACTAAGTTTAAGAAGGTAAAATTTAATAGGAATAAAGGTTAATTTCAATATCTGGGTTAAAAAAAAGTTAACTTGATAAGTATTAGATGAGTGAAGTCGGGCTAGATAGGAGGTCCTCTTATGGATCTGGGAGTTTTAATAGACTGAGAGATCAACATGAATCTACTGTATGATATGACAATAAAAAGGGAATATGATTTAAAATTATATTAAGAATGAATGAATGAAAAAATTATCACTATGTACAAGGCACTACTAAGCACTGGGTAGAAATTAGAAAAATAAGTCAGTCTCTACTCTCAAGGAGGTCACACTGTAAGAGAAGCATAATGTCTAGGGTTGAGGAATGGTGGGCCCATTGCATTCTGCTGTGGACTGACCATATGTGGAGTGTTATGCTCACAAGGTTATGGGTCCATTCAAGAACATTTGGGGGAAGGTAACCATGATGCTGAAGGGCCTTCAGATCACATCCTCTAGGTATCATCTGAAGGAATTGAGTCTATGTAGTCAGGAGAAGCAATGACCAGAGGGGGCATGATAGCTATGTGCTGTCAGTTTGTTCTGTTTGGCATGGAGTGCCAAAAGACCTAAACCAAAAAAAGCAAACTTAGATTTGATATAAAGAAAAAAATCTGAGCTATCCACAAGTAGAAGGGGTTATTGGCTGGTTGGGGAGACTGTAGGCTTCCCCTCATTTGAGGGTTTTAAGGACTTGTTATATTTGTTTTTAAAGTGGTTTCCTGAGCACACATGCTTTGCACCAGATGGTTTCTGAGGTCTCTTTCAGTTTTGAGACTGTGATTCTAGCTTGGTTTTATATTTAAAGGTGTGGGGGGGGAAGCTTTCTTTGCAATGGCCACTCAAATCACAAAACCCTCAAATTCTAAAAGACCTTATATAGCTACCTTGATGTGTTAATAGTCCTTAGACAGAATGTCGACAGTATAATAGCAGTCCAGATTTCTGGAGTCTTAATTTTTTTCATTCAAAGACCGAAACGGTAAAATCTGAATATAGAAAATCTCTGCTGTTATTGCATAGCCTTGATTAAACCCTCAATTTCAGCAATGAGATGGAAACCAAACTTATTTTATGCCTGACAAAGGCAATTGATTGGATTGATTTCCTTAAGAGCTCTTTTTTGCATTTTCCCTAATGTTTCTAAAAAGGAGCTTAGTTCTTTACACCAATCAAATTTGCAAAGATGGTGGGCGATGGAAACAATCATGGTAGAGGGGTTACACTAGACAGGTACACTAATGCACTATGGGTATGAGCTATGAACTGGTTCAGTGATTCTGGAAAACAATTTGGTATTTCACAAGAAAAACCACAAAATTGTTCTTGCCTTTTGATGACAATCTTACTAATGGCTTTCTTACGCCAATGAAATCAATGATAGAGAGGAAGGTCTCATGCATTCCAAAATATTAATAGCAATACTATTTGTAGTATCAAGAGACTGGAAACAAATCTTGCGCCCAATGACTGGGGAACAAATTACAGTATAGAAATGAATGAAAAGCATGAAGCCTTTATTTATTAAGTGCTTCCTATGTGCCAATAGATAGGTCTATAATTGAACATTATTGTGCTATAAGGAGCAGTAAATAGGAAGAGTCCCACAGAAACATGGAAAGACCTGTAAGAACCAATGCAGAATAAAAACAAGCAAAAGCCAGAGAATAATCTACACATTTGCAATCATGTAAACCAGAGGTATCAAGCACACAGCCCAGGCAAGTTCAGAATGGAATCAGAAGCAGAATAAAATATAACTGGGAACTATTTAAGAAAACAGATCAAAACAGAACAGAAAATGCCTAATGTTAATGTACAGTTTGTAAGTTGATATTTGGTTGCAGGGGTCCTTGGCTAAGGTTTAGCTGCAAGGAGGGAGCATCTGCAAGGCCTGTGTCGGATTTCAAGGTAGATATTTTGCTTGCAAGGCCTGTGTTTCTATTTGGGGATGAAAACACTGACATACAGAAGATGATAAAATGTGGATCAAATCCAGTGGCTAGTGCTGCTTTCTTGAAGACTGGAGTTAAAATATAATCTTTACTTTCTGTTTATAAACAGTAAACCATTAGAAATGAAAGTGATGTAGTATGTGATTTAGTACTGCTGTGGTAAAACAATTCTTTGCCCTTTGTTTTATTTGAAAGTTTGATGGTGGAGGGTATTTCTTGACAAGTGAATGATTTGCCCAAATACGATGCCTAAGGTATATGTGTAAATTTGCATCTATGTGGGAACACACATATGTACACATGAATGAGGTGAGGGAATTTTTTTTCATTGCTATACAGAGTTGAATCAGTAGGGAAGGAGCAGAATCAAGGCTGAAAAGGAAGGCAGCCTCTTTCTGGCTCCTTATTTTTCCCAAATTGTGTATAAGCCACCAGTGCCCGAAATTGCTCTCCCCAGTGTAGGGGGAAAGGGAGAGGGGATTGTATGTATCTGCAAATATTGGGGATAGGGAAGAGGGATGGCAGCCATGATTGATGGGATGGGGGGAGTTTTGTGTCATAAATCATGTTAACCCCTTGGTGTGAGGGCATGGGGGGGAGGACACCCTGGTGTGGGGGCATTGGGGGGGACAACACTGTCATGTGAGGGCATTGGGGAGCCACCCTGTTGTGAGGGCACAGGGGGGAGGACACTCTGGTGTGAGGTCATTGGGGGGATGACACTCTGATGTAAGGGCATGGGGGGGGAATCGTGATGTAAGGGCATGGGGGGATGACACCCTGATATGAGGGCATGGGGAGCCACCCTGATGTGAGGGCATGGGGGGATGACACCCTGATATGAGGGCATGGGGAGCCACCCTGATGTGAGGGCATGGGGGGCCACCCTGGTGTGAGGGCATGGAGGGATGATACCCTGGTGTGAGGGCATGGGGGGCCACTGTGGTGTGAGGGCATGAGGGGATGACACCCCGGTGTGAGGGCATGGGGGCCACCCTGATGTGAGGGCATGGGGGGCCACGATGGTGTGAGGGCATGGGGAGACGATGCCCTGGTGTGAGGGTATGGGGGGATGACACCCTGGTGTGAGGGCATGGGGGACGACATTGTGGTGTGAGGGCATGGGGGGCCACCCTGGTGTGAGGGCATGGGGGGACGACAGCCCGGTGTGAGGGCATGGGGAAGCCAGTGAGCAGGCTTGGCTGGGGAATGGCGCTGGCACACGGCGGGGTCCCCCGTGTCAGAGGGTTCCAGGACCTTGGCTTTCGGGCTGCAGGGGCCCTTGGGAGCCTCTCGTGCCCCCCTTTCTTTGGCCCGCAGAGCGCGAGCCCTCTCCCTTGCCCAAGGTCACCGAGGGAGAAACGGGGAGCTGCCCGGCCCGCAGCCCCGGCGGCCTCGGGGGGCTGCGGCGGCCCCGGGGGGGGCGCTGGGGGGCCCCGGGGGGGCCCGGGCGGGGGCGGGGGCCGAGGCGAGAGGCGGGGCGGCGCCCGGCCCGTGCCACTTACCCACGCACATCTCGAAGACATAGGCGTAGTAGGACCAGAGCACGACGAGCACGATGACGAGCACGGGCACCCAGGCCAGCATGCGGCGGCAGCACCGCAGCCCCCCGGACAGAGCCATCTTCCAGCCCCGGCGCATCCTCTGCTCGAAGCTCGGCCCGGCAGGCCTGGCCGCTCCGGCGCCCAGCGGCCCCGGCAGGCGGGGGGAGGGAGGCCGCGCGCCCTGGTGCTGCGCTCTACTGCAAAGCCTGGCGGGGCTCCCCTGGCGCCAGCGCGCCACCGTGCGACCGCTCTTTCGCATGGCTGGCCGCGGCCAAAAAAAAAAACCCAACCAAAAAACAAATCACACCCGGGCTGTGTCACACACTGCCGCAGACCCACAGACACGCACCGACACACGGACACGCGCGCGCTCGCCCCCGCCGCCGGCCCGCGCCTCCGCCGCCCACGGCCGCCCACACGCCCACGGCCCCCTCCGGCCGGAGGCGACGACCTGGAATCAGTCTGTCCCCAAGCCACGTTCGACCTTTGACATGAGCTATGTGACCCTGGGCAAGTCACTTCCCCCCGGAATATTGCAGTGTGCCCGTCTGTCAGACGAGCTGCCAAATCACTCCTGTATCTCTGCCGAGAAAAGCCCAAATGGCGTCAGGAGGAATCACAGCACTGAAATGATCAAGTCAGGTGGTAAGGGTGAGCGACCAGAGGGGTCCTGGGATACCAAGGGGGGGGGGGGGAAGGGACCTCCGAGAGCCCTGCATTGTACACGCGTGGAGACACACCGAGAAAGGACCTCGATTTCAAGGACCCTCGGACGTCACCTTCCTCCAAGCCCCCAGCTGAGGCTCGTGGAAACTGAGGTCCAGAGCACGGACAGCAGGGGAGGGATGCATGGCAGAAGAGAGGTCTACATCCATGTAGTCTTTGCCAGCGCAGTGGAAGCCCCTGAAAGGGTCAGGTACTGGAGATGATCATTCATTCATTCATCCAGGCATCCATCCCTCCATCCCTCCATCCATTCATTCATCCATTCATTCATCTGTTCTAGATCTGTTTCCAGCAGGCCTCCCCCGGCTCTAAGAGAGAGAAAGCAGCTATCATTTATTTTTAAACTGACAATCACACAGCATTTCATTAACAGGATCTTTTATTTCCAGCATCATTGAATCTTCATATTTTATTGCTGAGGAAACTGAGTCCCAGGGAGGTTACCCTCTCTATCGTTTCAGACACACAATTCAAACTCAGATCCTCCTGACTCCAACACCACAATGCCATCTACTACACAACTGCCTCTCCCAAAGCTCTGAGTATAAATTTCAAGTCAAATGGGACCGCAGAATGACCTCACTTTACAAATGAGGAAACTGAGCCCAGAAAAGGAAATGATTTACCCAAGGCTACACAAGTACTAAACAGCAGTAATTAAAGTCTACATCCCTTACTTAGAGAAAAGAACAACAAAGCAGCTTAGATTACACAATGTTACAGATGGAAAGAATATTCAAAAACATCAGCACTGCCTCAGCATTTCACACATGTAAAAAAAGAGAGCCACTTGTCCAAGGACAGAGTCATCCTGACCCATCTGTACAGTCCAAGGTCAACCACATTTTCTACAGCAAGGCAATAATGCTCGAGTTGCTAAGCATTGCTAAACCAATTCTACTTCCTTATTTTTCCAGATGATTTTCCTCCTTGCCCTACTACAGGGTAACCCTATAAACCACATACAATATTGTTAATAAAATATTTCTGGGGAAGACACTGAATGAACAACACCAGATCACCAAATCTAGAAGAAAGTAAACCAATGGGATTATTACTGGAAATTATGTTCCCTGATTTAAAAAAAAAATACCAACAAAACCCATGTTTTCTTTTTGTCGTTTTTGCTTACCCAAGGTCACAAAGCTACCTAATTACTAAGGATCTGAGACCAGATTTGAACTCAAGTCCTCCTTGTTCCAAAGTCAATGCCCTAGCCACTGCACCACCTAGCTCCCTTAACATCCCATGTCTTCACCAAAAATGTTCCTCCCCTGCCATGCTGGATGCTTATGAAACTTCTTAAATAATTAGACTTCAAGGCAGCAAATCAAAGATGACCCAAAGGACAATGGAAGACACATTGTGGGGCCAGGAAAGGCACAGTATATTTTTAAGTAATGACTTCTGTCCAGAAGCATAAGACTAATGGCTATCCCCTGACAGCTACCCTGCTACCCCCCAGAATATAAAAAGAACCAGAGGACAGCCCTCAACATATGGGATGGATGCATTGTGCAGAACTTACAGGGAACAGGGACATAGATCATGGGAAAAGAATGTGTAGAAGGAGGGTCTGTGGGGCCTGTGCTGAATTTCAAGGGAAAATGGAAGCTAGTAAGTTGAGAATGGTAGAATTAAGCTCACCATGAATAGGAATCATGTCAATATCTGCATTTCTATCTTTAATGCATACATTAAGCACTAAATAAATGCTTGCTGCTTCAGGTACAGAAATAGAGCTTTACATGCAGCTGACCCAACTAAGGGTTCACTGATGTAAACAAACTGATGTATTGAGCAAAGGCTATTGAAGGACCAAGTTTCCCAACTGGAAGACAACACTCAAAATGGAAGGAGGAGGGGGAAGGTCCTTTGGATCAGGACATGGTATTGAAGTCCAAAAGGCCTTCCAGGGACAAATCTGGGGAGGAGATGGAGGCAGATCTGCCTAGGCTCTGACACAAAATAGAAACTTCAAGAAGAGTTCACCAGTGGGAGAAGGGAGGTAAGTCTCATGGGGAAATATTATAAAAGGAGTAGCTCACAGAAGCAGAGTAAGGAAGACCACCCCCCCTCAGCCTGTATCCAGGGAAGTTCCAAGACAAGCCCCCAATAGAAAAACCATGATTTAAAGTTCAAAAATTTAGGACTGGGGCCAGTTGGGAGAATTCCTCCTTGGATGTCAATAAATATCCTTGATGGATTTATTAGTCATATTATCTGTTTCTGTTAGTATGTTTTTCTTTTAATTAGACTCCCTTAGAAGGAATATCAATGAGGGAGTATATTCACTGAAATTCCCATTTTGCAGATGAATAAACAGAGGTTCTGAAGGGGGCAACTCTTTTTATAATAAGAGTTCAAGGAAGGAAGAGGGTAGGGACACACTTGAATTAGATCTTTAAGCATGGGTATGGTGAAGGAGGGACACCATTGGAAATAAAAGGAGCAATAAGAGCAAAAATACCAAGGTAAGAATGAGTATTATAGGACCCCCATTGCCAGGACAAATAGTGGGACACCAGCATGAAGAGAGGAAGAAAGAATTGGGGGCCACCCAATAAGGAGATGGACCTGATTGGTTTAGGGGGGTAGATACATGCTTGGACATAACAAGAGATAATGTTACATCTATTTAGTCAACCAGGTGCAAAAATTCAGTGTCATCCTCTAATATCTAATCCACTGCCAGATCTTGTGGTTTCTTCTTCCTCAACATTTCTTGCAATCAACCCCTTCTCAACTTAACAGCCACCATACTAGTTCAGACCCTCACCATCTCTCTCCTAGGTTATCGTTGAGTGTCTCCATCTTGAACCTTTTCCTCCAATCCACCCTCTGTTATTTTTTAGTCATTTTCAGTCATGCCTGACTCTTTGTGACCCCTTTTCTTGGTAAAGATACTGCAATGATTCTCCATTTCTTCTCCAGTTCATTTTACAGATGAGGAAACTGAGGCAAACAGGGCTAACTAATTTATGCAGGGTCCCACATCTACTAAGTATTTGAGGCCACATTTGAAATCAGGTCTTTCTGACTCCAGGTCTGTGCCCAGTAGATTCTCTGTACAGCTTCTACAAATTTCCTAAAATCCAGCTCTGTTCATGTCACTTCTTTAGTCAATAAACTTCAGTGGCTCCCTATTACTTCTAGGATCAAATAGAAACTTATCTGATCAGAAGGTAAAATGGATTCCAAGTGGTACAGGTGACATGGGAAACATCCAGTGCTGGAACAAGAGATGAAATATCCTGTGTACACAATGGCAAATACAAAGCCTGGAGCACACTCACCCACAATTTTGAATAGGATCTATGGGGGAATGGGCTCAAGCTTAGAGAGCACATGAACCCAAAAGGTAGCTAATAGGTTTTGGTTATTGGAAGGTTTTTGTCCCTTTATGGTATCCTTATAAAATTCTTAAGTTAGCTTAAGTAGCTGCCTTTCAAAGTTCACCACGTTATCTGTTGATCAGAGGAGAGAGAAGTCAATCTTCTATCCCACAAGGGTAATTCATTGGAATATCATTCATCTAACCAGTTGCTGCAATGATGTTCTGGAATCTTCTCCCAGAAAGCTCTTGCTGTATCACCAAACTGCTCTACTGTAAGAGATAGAGACCCCAGTGTATGTTGGATCTTCTCAATCATGAGGCTCCTTCATCCATTGACCAAAGGATTTTACTCCTCCTAAATTGACAAAGAAAGAGTTCACATCTAGTTTACAGTTTTGATTGACTGAATAGAGTATTCCTTTGAGATTTCTTTCCAATGATTCTATATAGATCTTGTGTGTACCAGAGGTATTTGCCTATTGTTTTCCCATTGGAACTGGAGCTTCTAGAGGGTAGTGTTTGCCTTTCTTTAGATCCTTATTGCTTAGAATAGTGCCTTAGAATAGTTCAATAAGTGCTTGGTGACTGAGTGAGATTCTAAGACTTGTTCTTCCTTAGTTTATATTTTGTGAACATGTTCTTTCATTCTCCCCCCCACACACACACACACACACTCAGGAGAATGTCAACTCCTTGAGGGCAGGGATTTTTTTGCTATTTGTTATATTGTCCTTGTATCTACTATAGTCCTTGGCATAGTGGAGGTGATTATTAAAGAAACGCTTGCTGGATTGCTTTGGATAAGATATTCTGTGAGGGAGTGTATGTGAATATATGTGAGTGTATTTGTGCATGTGTGTCAGCATTCATGAGCATGTGTGCAGGTGTGCATAAATGTGTTAGGTGTGTGAGCACCTGTGTGTGGATGCATTGTGTCTCATATGTGTATGTGTCGCATGGAGGTGAGCACAGATGTGTGTATGGATGTGGATCAAGTATGCGTGGATATTTCTGTAAGCATGTGTGAGTATGTTTCTATATGTGTGAGCACATATGAATATGTGCATATGTGAGTATGGGCATGTGAGTGGATAATTAGGTATGTGCTCATTGAGAATGCATACATGCATGCAGCTATGTTTATGTCAGCATGTATATGCATGCATGAAGATGTGAATCTGTATTGTGTATGGATGAGCATGTATGTATGTGTATACATGGGAGTATGAGTGAGCATTGGGAGTAGTGTGAGTTTGAGTCTATGCATATGTGTCTATGTGTGAGTATGTGTATGAGAATGTGTGAGTAGGTATGTGGGAATATGTGTAAATGTGTGTATGGGTCTGCATAGGCCTGCATGGAAATGAGCATATGTGTAGATGAACACAGGTGTGTGAGACAGTGTGTGTGTGTATATGTGTGTGTATGTGTGATGAACACAGGTGTGTGAGACAGTGTGTGTGTTTGTGTGTGTGTGTGTGTGTGTGTGTGTGTGTGTGTTTAGCCCTGTGTGGAATATAGCAAATGAGTTCCCAGAGTTGCTTTGTACTTTTGCTTTCCCTGCTACAGGAGAGACCACAAGAGACTGAAATGACTCTCTCTCCCTGTCCCCCACCCTGGCCCTAACCCTTAATATACACATGACTTGAAGTCATAAATGTTGATTAGCAAGTCAAGGACAAGATGTTTTTGCAACCTGATCAAAGTTTGGGCCTTCGGTATGAGAGCAACTGCTGAAGACTTTAGGCCTGGATCACGGGATTTTGAACTAGAAGAGACTTTAGGCTTCCTCTCGTCCCACCCCCTCATTTTACAGAGGAGAAGACGGTCTCAGAGAGCGGAAGGGAATTGCCCCAAGTCCCAAAGATAGTAAATATCAGGGGTGGTATCTGGAAGTCAGAAATCAAGTGAAACATAGGAGTAGAGTAGAAAGAACAGCTGACGTAGAATTAGGGAACCTGGATTCTAATATCATTTCTGATATTTAACTGTTTTGAAAAACATATATTTGGGGGCAGCTAGGTGGCGCAGTGGATAAAGCACCAGACCTGGAGTCAGGAGTACCTGGGTTCAAATCCAGCCTCAGACACTTAATAATGACCTAGCTGTGTGGCCTTGGGCAGGCCACTTAACCCCATTTGCCTTGGAAAAAACCTAAAAAAAATATAAAGAAAAAAACATATATTTGTATAAGAAGACATATTTAAAAGGTCTCTTATTGCATCTCCATTCTCAGTCCCTGCTATATCAAGTGACTGACTTGTTTGCCTAGTCTAGTCCTGCTCTGATGATTGTCATCTCCTGGCATTACTTAGCACCAACAATTTCACCAACATGCCCAACCATGATAGCATGGAAGGATGCTCTTGTGAAAACTCTATTACTTCCTTTTTTGTCATAGTCTTCAGGGAATCCAGTGACTTTTTAAAAAAATTTCTTTTGAATAGTTTTATTTTTCTCAATTGCATGTAAAAACAAGTTAAAATTTTATTTTATTTATTTTATTTTTTTAGGGTTTTTTGGCAAGGCAATGGGGTTAAGTGGCCTGCCCAAGGCCACACAGCTAGGTCATTATTAAGTGTCTGAGGTCGGATTTGAACTCAGGTACTCCTGACTCCAGGGCCCGTTCTCTATCCACTGTGCCACCTAGTCACCCCATCAGAGTTGTTTTAATTTGAATTCTCTAATTTTCATATGACTTTGGATAGCTTTGATTTCTTCATCTGAAAACTTCCTGTTGATATCCTTCCACCATTTGTCAATTGAGGAATGACTTGTATTCTTGTAGATTTGACTCAGCTCATTATATATTTCAAAAATAAGACCTTTATCAGAAAAATTTGCTGTAAAATTCCCCCCTGCCCCTCCAGTTTCCTGTTTTCCTTCTAATCTTGGCTGTCTTGGTTTTTTTTTGTGTGTGTGTCTGTGTAAACCCCCTTTTTCATTTAAAATAACCAAAATTATTCATCCTATTTGCAAAGAAATTCTTCAGAGAGGCCAATTTTAGAGTTGGGAAGACACACCTCTGTGACATACTAGGTGTGGTGTGATCCTTGGAAAATCCTCTTGCTGCCCAGGTAGCTCTCTAGTACAGTAAGTTACAGAGGAGCTAGTAATCTATACTAGTGATGGAAGTTTTCACACTGGAAATTTCCTTCAACAATACAACCATACATCCTATTCTAATTCCTTCAATTTCTTTTCAACACAAATTCAGATGCAAACAATAATGTACAAATGCTTGGAGGTTTTAGGCCCAAGGGATCTCTGTGGCATCCCGAGTCTATGGGCCTCTGTTAGCTTTGCCCTCATGGATGTTGAAATATCTAAGTGCTATATACACTTCCACCACATAGGAACTTCCTCATCAGAGCCCTCTTTCTTTGTTTCATCTTGATACAGACTAGAACAATGGGGATTCAAAAATTCCTTGACTGTCTCTGGTCTAAGCTAATGGTCTTTAATCTTGTTAGCCTGCATTGGTGCTGGCTTTTCTGGCTGGCCTCCTTTTCCTATTGTTCCTGGACTTCTGGCTGACTTTCTGTGCAGTTCTGGGCTAGATGAAGTAGATTTCTAGATCATGATTCCATTTGGAGTGCTTTTGAAGTTTTTGCCAGAGTAGGTTTACATTCAAGCAACCATCTTTCCTGGAAGGTCTATATTATTTCTTTAGTACCTCACTAGATCCATGGATGTGGGTATTAAATGTATTGGTACCATTCGCAGTCCATCCAAGACTTCTTATTCCATACAAGGCACGTCCGCGTTCTTTTGCAAAACTTCTATAGGGGATGCACCCATCTGATATGCTGCAGGCCTTCCTTAGGTTTTACATTTTAGAGATACTGATGGAGACTTTCAAAGGTGATCCAGTTGTTATCCCTTGATCTTCTTATATACAATCCTATATTTCATCTTTTCTGTTGAATCATTTCAATAGCCTTTGTGCTATTTTTTGCACTGAATATTCTCCATGACAATGGCAAAAATATCTCTTACTATTATACCTCTCTGTTGATTTTTAACAACCAGAAGGACATTGAACAGTAATCTGTGATTACTTTTCTAATTTTAACATCTGTATGAGATTCCTTATTGGGGGAAGAGTCCTTCTGGCTATGTTTTTCACTACTGAGTCAAATGTTAGTAATGATGTATAGAATTATTTAGCATAAACCACAACATAGTATTACTTCTACTTCTCAATTTACAGTATGACCGTACAGATGTGGTCAGGTGTAGAGAGCCATTTGATAAAAATCTATGTGTTCTTAACTCATATTTTCATCGTGGATAATCTTACTTTTTGTGCAAATCATTCTCAAAATTTTTTATAATAATGACAAGGTAGAAATATGAGTCAGTAGATGTTGATATCCTTCTAGTTGTCTTTTTTTGGTAATAATGTTTTCAAAAATTTTCCCATCAATCTTTTGGTTGTCTTTTTTTTTTAACTTGGGATCCCTCAATGCTTTCAAAATTAGGTTGCCTCCATAACATGAATTTTTTTTTTAGGTTTTTGCAAGGCAAATGGAGTTAAGTGGCTTGCCTAAGGCCACACAGCTAGGTAATTATGAAGCATCTGAGGCCCAATTTGAACTCAGGGACTCCTGATTCCAGGGCCGGTGCTCTAGCCACTTTGCCACCTAGCTGCCCCTATGCCACCTAGCTGCCCCAACATGAATTTTCTTGATGTGAACCTGATTTGGTTCAGATATTTGTCCCAACCTCATCATCTTAAGTGCCATTTCTAGACTATGTAGGACTGAGGTGGTATAGTCTAAATTTGCTGATCCCGTGTTAATCCTGATAAAAATAGAGTGCTATAGAAGCATTGAGAAATCTGTTCAATTTTTTGTATGCCTGTGAATTTACTTCTAGTTTCACTGATGAATATTTTTAGAACAATAAAACTTAGTGAAGTTTTAATCCAAGCTTTCTGTAGACTTGCTTTTGTCTCCATGGTTCTACACAGTTTTATGAATCAATATCTCCTCATAATCTTCTGCCAGCCTCCATAGAATTTTACAAATGAATTTGCGTTTAAACCAATGGTTCCATTGACTACCATCTCTCTGATTGGCAAGAAGATCAAGAGTTTTCTGGCCAAGGTGGCATCCAGAATTTTTTAGTTTCTTTGTTATGATAACTGCTTGATGTGATTATTGCAGAATATGGTGACAATCAAGCTCATTTATCTTTGCCTTTTTCAATTTCCCATTTTTCCGGCATCAGTATCAGGTCAAAGCTGTTGTATGTGCTTTTAGTGTCTTCTTTTTATCCTTATTCTTCTAATTTAATGTTGATTTTGACCTTTACTCTAGCCAGTTAATGGATTTATTGCACCCAGACAGTTCGAATATCCTTCTACATTCTTTTTTTTTGCAAGGCAAATGGGGTTAAGTGGCTTGCCCAAGGCCACACAGCTAGGTAATTAATTATTGTCTGAGGTGGGATTTGAACTCGGGTACTCCTGACTCCAGGGCTGGTGCTCTATCCACTGCACCACCTAGCTGCGCCCCCCCCCCCCCCCCCCCCCCCCCGTGCTTCTACATTCTTCCCAAATCAATAACTAATTTCATGTCTGTTAAAAATGAAGTCAGTTTAACTTTTAAAAAATTAATTATGTTTTAATGGCCAGGAAATGTCTTTTGACTGATTCACCATCAGTAATGAATTGGTAGTCTGCATATAGATAGAACAAAGATTAAAATTAAAGCAAAACCAGAATAAAGAATAAAATGAGAGAGAGAGAGAGAGAGAGAGAGAGAGAGAGAGAGAGAGAGAGAGAGAGAATAAGGCTGAACAAGTAAAACTCCAACTTGAACTATTCAAACAAGTTATTGATGCCAAAAAAATTGGGAAATGGGTGGAGGAAAGGACGTTGGCATAACAATTATAATAATTTTTTTCTCTTTTGGTTTTTCATGTCCCAAACTGTCATTTTTTTGTATCTTGTGCCCATCACTTCTCTGCCAGGAGATAGGTAACATGCTTCATCAATAGGTCCTCATGGAGAGCATAGAATCTCTCAAAATTATTTTTCTTTACAATGCTACTATCTTCATTTAAAGTATTTTACTGGTTCTGCTCATTCACTCTATGTCAATTCAGTATTACCTAGTTTTCTCTGAAATTATCTCTTTCAAGATTTCTTATGGTGTAATAATATCCCATTACATTCATATACCACAATTTGTTCAGCTGTTACCCAATTGTCTGAGGCAATCTAAGGCACTCCCTTAGACTCTAAGTCTTTTAATTCCTTTTCATTTTCTTTTTTTAATCCCCTTGTCAGAATCAGGAAATCAATTTTCCTTCTAACTATTACCTCCCTTGTATTATGCTCTCTCTTCACCTCACTTCCCTATCTTTTTTCTGGTTAAGTTTGATGTGTTTCTACATGAAACTTTGTGAGAGGGTGTTCAACCCTCCTTTCTCCATTTTAGATAAGATTGAAATTTCATCTGATGCCCTCTCCCATCAACTTTGTTTACTCTTCTCATGTTCCCCAATTATGAGAAATAAGTTCTACTCCCTTTTTCCTCTTTTTACTTCTCTTTCCCCCTCCTTGAGCTGTCAGAAAAGACTCAATCCACCCTCAGAATCTGTTTTTCTTGTTGAACTTCTTTAATAATAGCTTTTGAAGACAACATGATTCTGAAGGGACACTTGTTCCTTCTTCTCCTTCTTCAAGAATGTTAGCACTATATCACCACACAGCTTCTTATAATTGCTCAAATATATTTATGTAATCTTGTGTTTGTATTTAAAAGTTCGTTCCTATGCAGTCTTTTTATCTAAAATGCTTGAAACCCCTCTATTCCATTAAAGATTCATTTTCTTCCCTGTAGGAGTTTTCTCATCTTTGCAGGTTAAGTTGTTCTTGGTTGTGTGCCTAGATCTCTTGCCTTTTAGAATAGTTTATTGCAAAATCTCCTCTTGTTTATTGTAGAAGCTGCCAGGACTTATGTGATCTTGACTGTAGTTGTTTGGTACTTGAACTGTTTTTTTCCTGAAATCTCAAGTATTTTTCTTTGAAGTGGAAGCTTGTATTTTGGCTATGGCATTGCTAGGACTTTTTCTTAGGTACTTCTTTCTGGAGATGATCAGTGAGTTCTTTTTATCTTTACTTTAACTTCTGTTCCAGTAGATATGGGCAGTTTTCCTTTATGATTTCTTGAAACAGAGCATCCAGGCTTTATTTTAAAACAAAACAATATCTATTTATTTAAAAATTCATTAAATATTTTTAAATTCCAAATTCTCTCTCCTCCTTCCTATCCCTCCCCTACCCACTGAGAAAGCAATGTGATATCACTTAGACATGTGAAATCATGTAAAAACATTTTAGCCATGGAAAATAACAAGAAAAAGCAAGAAAAATAAAGTAAAAAAAAAATCATGCTTCAATCTGCACTCAGACTTAATTAATTCTCTCTCTGGGAGGAATCAGGATCTATTTTTAATTAAGGGAGTCCACTGATTCTTAGATTATCCCTTCTTGGCCTGTTTTTTTTATGTCAGTTGTTTTTGATTTCAAATATTTTTTTTCTATCTTTCCAGTCCTTTAGCTATGTTCTAATATTTGTTGCTGCTCATGGAGTTATTGATTTCTGGTGAATTTTTTTCTAGTTTTCAGGATGTTCATTTGTTGGGTAAGGCTTGCCATTTTTTTGGTTTAAGCTACTTATTCTCCTTCCTGTTCTTTCAGATTTTTTCTTGATTTTTTTATCTTGATTTTTTCCCATTTTTTTCCCCTTTGAGCTTCTGCTTGCGATTTTAGAATGACTCTCTCTTTGGGGATCTCTATATAATTTTTTTTAAAGTACTGATTGGTGTTTTCTCTGATTTAATAATCTCTCCAGCTTTAGTTCCTGAATTAGGGTTTTATGCCTGGGCTCTGGCCCTTGCCGAACTTTGAGTAGGACAGTCTCCCCGGCTTGGTTTTGCTCTGCGTCACTTAGATTCCTATACTGATCTCCACCTTGGCAGGTAGTGCTCCCCTTGCCCAAATCTTTGAGGTTGAGAATGCTAAATCTTCAGGGCCCTATCTAATATGGCAGGATACAGTGTTAAGGATCTCAAACCCCCTAGTTTGAGTGCTGTAGCACTGCAAGCATTCTCTGGGGCTTCAAAGGTCACTGCCCTGGGTTTTTTCCAACACCCCTGGGAAGAGTCTTTCACTCTTGCTGCCTTTAAACCCAGAATCTTGAAAGCTATCCTCTGTGTCTTTGAATAAATCGGTTGGATTCCTGGAATGCTTTTCCTTGTCATCTGCACCTCTTAGAATGCTTCCTTTTCCTCAAAGCTCAACTTGAGTACCATCTTTTACATAAGGCCTTTCCCGAACCTTCTAAAATTGCTTTTTTGTCTTTCATACATTGTGTAACTGGTTCTGGTTTGCTAACCATGTGATGAAGAGATTGACTGTTGGTTGGATGCATAGTTAAAACTAGAGTGCATTTATTTATTTGTTTTTGTTTAGGTTTTTGCAAGGCAAATGAGGTTAAATGGCTTGCCCAAGGCCAAACAACTAGGTAATTATTAAGTTTCTGAGGCTGGATTTGAACTCAGATCCTCCTGACTCCAGGGCCGGTGCTCTATCCTCTGCACCACCTAGCCGCCCCCTGGAATGCATTTATAAGGCACTAGTCAGAGTCTTTTGACTCTGGCTCTTTCCAGACTGGGAACCACTGGAGAAAGCAGACGAACAGCTGTTGACCTTTGGGTGGGGAAGAGACCTTGATCCCTTTCTTAGCCAGAGGTGGCATGAAGACAAGCTCACAAGGCCCTGCTGGTACTACTTCTGTCTCTGTTGCATCCAGTCTTTCCTAATTTTAGGTGGAGACTGGAGATGGTTGTGAGCCCATAAATTTCAAAAGGTTGGGAGAGTGAGCCACCAAGTGGCCTAGCAGAAGAGCTCATTAATGGCCAGGAATGAGGCCCTGTGGAATGACTCGAGCCCAGACCAGTGACAGCTGAGGGGAAAACTCAGCCAATGGCTATGCTGCTTTTGAAAGGGAACCTTGTGGGATGAGTACTATATAGAAACTTTCTTAAGGTTTCAGCTCACTCTCTCCAGGGACTCAGGTGATGTAGGAGAGAAGGACCCTCTAGGTAGTGGAAGAAATGTTTATACTTCTTGTTATAGCTTCAAAGTAAGTTAATTGTGTTAACTAATTTCATTAACTGTTAAATGGAACTGGGGTGCAAATCACTGATGATTAAATATTGGGAGAGTATGCTTGAATGGGGACTCAAGCTGATAGTATTAGGAAAAAGGTTTTCCAAACCCTCAAGGTTTATCTCCATTCCTGATCTAACCAAGCTTGTTCTAGGAGAGTGAGTACAAGGTTTCACTACGTTTATTTATGTACATAGTATTGCCCTGATAGAATGAAAGTTCCTTGAGAAAAGGCAGTGTTTCACCTGGCCCAGTGTCTGGCAGTGGTTGTTGATTAATTGACTGATATAATAATCAGCTAATAATAATGATGGCAATAAATGTTTCTTGATCGATTCATTCATAATAGCTTCCATTGTAATGGAACTGCTTTGATGACCATTTTGCATATTTTTGTTTTGTGGGTTTCCATGTGTGATAGGATCAGTATCTATCAAGGCTTTCCCTATCCCCTTCTGGATTAGGCTACTTCTTTTACTGAAAGGTAATAAAGCTATTTCTGGGACTTGATTGGAATAAGGAATTAAGACTCAAGCTACACCCAGTCTCCATTGACAGTTTCCTAATGGCCATTGGTTTTATTGACACAGCTTTCTGGTCACCCAAGGAGATTAAAATGAAGCATTCAAATGGAGTGGAGTTCCTCAAGACTTAGTGGATGTCCCAAGGCCTCTCAAGTCTTAAGCCTCTGCCCTCATAACCAGATGGATCTTCAAGTGTCCGACCTACTGGTAAGGGGCTAAGATATTCTTGAAAAGCAGATTCACTGAGGTGGTTAGGTGGCACAGTGGATAGAGCACCGGCCCTGGAGTCAGGAGGACCTGAGTTCAAATCCAGCCTCAGACACTTAATAATTACCTAGCTGTGTGGCCTTGGGCAAGTCACTTAACCTCATTGCCTTACAAAAAAAAAAACAAAGAAAAGAAAAGCAGATTCACTTGTCACCAGGATTCTTTTGATTTTTTTTTACCTTTTTGCAAGGCAAATGGGGTTAAGTGGCTTGCCCAAGGCCACACAGCTAGGTAATTATTAAGTGTCTGAGTCTGAATTTGAACCCAGGTCCTCCTGACTCCAGGGCCGGTGCTCTATACACTGTGCCACCTAGCTGCCCCTTTGTCACCAGGATTCTAAGGGAGTAAGGGAGGCTTGTCCAACATAATGGAAGCTGGCATAGACAGCACAACTTTTCAGAACCTCACATAACAAATAAAGGATAGAGAGGATCACAAAAGGTAAAATGAACAATTCTGATCACATAAAACTAAAAAGGGTTTGTATAAACAAATCCAATACAGTTAAGATTAGAGGGAAAATAATTGCCTGGCAAAAATCCTTGCAGCAAGTTTCTCTGATAAAAGTTACTTCTAAGATACATAGGGGAACATATTCAACTTTATAAGCTATTCCCTAAGTGACAAATGGTCTAAGGATATGATCAGATAGTTCTCCAGGAAAGAAACTCAAGCTATTTAGAGCCAAATAGAAAAAAAAATGTGCCAAATCACTAATAAAAGTAATGCAAATTAAGGCAGCTCTGAAGGTTCACCTCATCATCAGAGGGTTCACACATCCAAATTGACAAAGATGACTCCCAAAAAGGAAAAATATTGGAGGAACAGAAGCAAAATGGATACATTGCCATTCTAGAAAACAATTTGCAACTGTCTAAAAAGTTACTATACTATAACTTTGGACCTAAAGATATCACTACTAGGTTTATCCCCCAAAGAGAGCAAGAAAAAAGGGGTTCTATATGTAGAAAAGTATTTATGGCAACTCTTTCTATGGCAGCAAAGAGCTGGAAATGACGTGGGGGTGTCTATCTATTGGGAACCGGCAGGATGTGTATTTAAAAGTAATGGAATACCATTGTACTATAAGAAATTATGAAAGAAACAGTTTTGGAGAGTTAGGAAATTCACTTCTGTAAACTGATGCAGAATGAAGTAAACGTCGATATTGTAAGCATGAACAATTACAAAAGACTTAAGAACTTAATCAACGATCAAAATAGAGGCAGGTGGATGGCACAGTAGATAGCATTGGGCCTAGAGTCAGGAAGACTGGAGTTCAAAACTAGCCTCAGATACTTCCTAGATCTTTGATCTTGAGTGAGTTAGTTTCCTAATCTGTAAAATGGAGAAAATACTAACATTTTGTGAGGACCAAACGAGATAATAATTGTAAAGTGCTTAGCACAGTGCCTAGCGCACAGTAATAAGTATTATTAGTATTAGTATTGTTGCTGCTGTTGTTGTCGATGTAGCAGTTGAACATTCCACAGGACTGATAAGAAAGAGTACTTTTCATTTCATAGCAAAGGGGTTAAGGACTAATATGCAGAATAAGAAAGACATTTTTAGACATGCAAAGTGGGAATTTGTTTTGCTTGAATATTGCTTATGTGATTCTTCCTCCTTTCCTTCTTCCTTCTTTCTTTCCTTTATTCCTCCTTGGTTTTTTTCTTCCCTCTTTTGTTTTTCTTTCTTTCTTTCTTTCTTTCTTTCTTTCTTTCTTTCTTTCTTTCTTTCTTTCTTTCTTTCTTTCTTTCTCTTCCTTCCTTCTCTTCTTTCCTTCATTCTCGTTCCTCTTTCCATCCCTTACTTCTTCCCTTGTCCCTTCTTTCCTTCCTCTTTCCTTTCTTTTTTATTTCTCCCTCCCTTCCTTCAAATCTTTCTTTTTTGAAAATATTTTATTTATTTAGAGTTTTACAATTTTTCCTCTAATCTTATTCCCTCCCCCACCCCCAACAGAAGGCAATTGCCAGTCTTTACATTGTTTCCATCCTTCCCTTCTTTTATTCCTTCATTTCTTCCTTCCTTCTTTTCTCTTCCTTTCTCTTCTTTCCTTCTTTCCTTCCTTCCTTCCTTCCTTCCTCCCTTCCTCCCTCCCTTCCTCCCTTCCTTTCTTTCTCTTCCTTCATTCTTTCCATCCATCATTCTTTCTTTTCTCCTTCCCTACCTTACTTCCTCCCTTGTCCCTTCTTTCCTTCCTCTCTCCCTTCCTTCCTTCCTTTATTCCTCTCTTTCTTTCTACCTTTCTCTTCCTCTTCCTCCTTCCCTCCCTCTCTTCTTTCCTCCCTCCCTCCCTTACTTTTTCCCTTATCCCTTCTTTCTTCCCTCTCTTCCTTCCTTCCTTCCTTCCTTCCTTCCTTCCTTCCTTCCTTTCTTTCTTTCTTTCTTTCTTCCTTCCTTCCTTCCTTCCTTCCTTTCTTTCTTTCTTTCTTTCTTCTTTCTTTCTCTTCCTCCTTCCCTCCCTCTTTTCTTTCCTTCCTTCCTCCCTTCCTTACTTCTTCCCTTATCCTCCTTCCTTCCTCCCTTCCTCCCTTCCTTCCTTCTTTCTCCCCTCCCTCCCTCCCTTCCTTCTTTCCTTCCTTCCTTCTTTTCTCCCTTCTTTCATCCTTTGTTCAGGGTGGAGGAAGTGGGAAGGATAAAAAAACAAAAATTTATTTAAAACAAAAAGAACCCAGGGTAACTTCTAAGCCATGAGGAAGCATTAGAACAGGACTTTGTGACAGGACACTATGATATAATATTGAAAATCTTAGCACTTTAGATCTGAAAGGGACCTGTAGAGATTCTCTCCATTCTCCTTTTCCTCTATCACTCCCACAAATGCACGCCCACATATACATTCCCAAATATCCACACACAGGTACAAAGTATGCTTTTCCAGACATGGTAGCAATATTAAAGAGGAAGAATGTTCTGCTCCAGAATCCTCAGTTCTCTTTGTGGCAAGGTCAGGGTTGGAGCCCACTCTTCAAGGCTGCAGACCTTCTCTCTCAGCACTAACTGACCTTGACATTGGCTCCCTTACTGAGCATCCTGGGCCATTTAGCTTGTCAGTGAGTTGGCTGGGGCTGAACATTTCCACTAGAGTGCACCACAGTACTGTGTTTATAGGAGTGCTGTCTCCAGAATATCTGAGTTAGAAGGGAGAATGGAGAGTCCAAGCTGGAAGAGAACTCAGAGATTCTGAGTCCAACTTCCTCATTTTCCAGAGGTCCAATGAGAATGAGGGACTTGCCCAAGTGTCACAGATGGATGATGACCAAGCTCGGATTTGAATAAAGAAGGTCTGAGTCGAAATCTCTGCTGATTCAATGATGTCCACCCTCTACCTTTCCAGTTTCTCCAATTCTCTTGGGTCTGAAAAATGTTCAGTGACAAGAGGGGACAGGATCTGATTAGGTAGCTAAACTTGTTCAAGGTGCAAAAGGAATTTGTATTTGGCCAAAATGTTTTAATTCTGAATCAGTTGCTGAAGTCTTGGACTTTTTTATAATGTGGGAAATGTGGACCAGAGAGCTGTATAACCACCTCTCTATGCCTCTGTTTCCTCATTTGTAAAATAGAGATAATCATCCTGTCATGTCTCTCTCACAGGACTTCTGAGAAAAACCAAGAGAGTTGGATTAGATGCTAAATTTACTTTTTGTTCTAGAATTCTGTGAACTAAATATTTGGGTCAATTTTTCTAGCCTCCAAATTGAGGTGTAATCTGATAAGGATCATAGGATCCCATTGTTACCCAAACTCTCACTGGTAGGCTGGCTCACCAGAACTTAGGTACTGGGTCCCCTAAGGGTTCAAGGGTGGGAATACTTTTCTAATTCTATCACTCATGAACTCCCATTAGTACACAGTACTTTCCGCCATGATTTTAAGTTAATATAAATTAGTCAGACTTAATTAGCTTTTGGAAATGGATATTTACAGGGGCAGCTAGGTGGCGCAGTGGATAGAGCACCAGCGGTGGAGTCAGGAGGACCTGAGTTCAAATGTGACCTCAGACATTTAATAAATACCTAGCTGTGCGGTCTTGGGCAAGTCATTTAACCTTATTGCCTTGCAAAAAAAAAAAAACCCTAAAAAAAAAGAAATAGGTATTTACTATGGTGAAATAGTGAGTACCTATATTTCCCCAAAAATATGTGATATATTTTCCCACCAGTACATATAGAATCCAAAGGAAAGTGGACTCAAGTTTAGATTACATGTGGCAAAGAGATAGCTTTTCTGATGGACGACTCAGAGCCTTGAATCTGCCTTCCCAGTTTGTCCTTGCCTTTAGAAGTAGTCACTGTTACCCAGCCCCTGTACCCCAGTGAAAATGCTAGTCCTCCAGCCCTTCCTGGATTTACAAGATCTTCCTCCAGTCAGCTATGGGGCACTGCACAGGTTAGAGAGCTGGTCCTGGAATCAGGATCTTCCGGAGTTCAAATCTGGCTTCCAACACTTACCAGCAGGCCAAGTCACTTCATCCTGTTTGCTTCAGTTTCCTCATCTGTAAAATGAACTGGAGAAGAAATTGGTAAATATCTTTGCCAAGAAAATCTCAAATGGGGTCACAAAGAGTCAGACATGATAGAAAAATAACTGAAGTTTCAGTGGAGGGGGAGAGAGCTAGAGAGGAGACCAAGGCTGAGGCCAAGGAGATCTCCTTTCCCTAAGCCATTCCTCATCAGGGGCATGGCTGGAGGTTTCCACCATTAATCAGTTAGATATTCCCATTCTTGATTCCAAAATAGTTCCCTGATTTATCCAAGGCCCACAGGTTGTGACCAAATCACTCAACCAAACTGTAGAGACTTTCTGTCTGTCACACCTAAGCTCACGCTACTGAATGCTTCAATTGGGACAGACTTGAACTCAGATCTTCTCCTTCCAAATTCAACATACTGTTCACCATGATACCATGCCCCTCCATAAATAGTTATCCAGGAACATGATTTGAAGACTCCAGGAAGATATGCTTTCTTCCATCAAATCTCTCTCTCACAGAATCCTGAAATGTTCCCTAGCAACAGATCACTCTCTCTTTGGAGATTATTCATCTTTTAAAATGCCAGCCCTCCTGGGAAGGGTAATTATGATGAAAGCTCTCATTTGCAGTGCACTTTTTTTTAAACAGGAACCTTGTGGTGAGGAATCATAGGATTCAGAGCTGGGAGCTATATCTGAAGTCACCTAATGAAACTCTCTCCCTTTCCAGAGGAGTACATGGTGGTCCAGGGAGGTGAGGTAGGTTGCACACCAGTAATCTGAACCCAAGTACTCTGATGTCCAATCTATTGTTCTTGTTCCCACAATATGCTACCTCATAGAACAGAGAGATTGTCAGAACTCAGAAGGCCTAGAGAACAGAGAAGCTCAGAGATGGAAGGAATATTTCAGCATCTCCTAATCCCACCCCCTCATTTTGGAACTGGGGAAATTTCTTACATTCTACTCCCATACAACTAGTGACTAATACAAGAGAGAACTAACTCAGTATTACCTGAGCACATAGGTTTAGACCTAAAGTGCTCCAGGTCTTTGGGGAAGAAGATGTCCATGGGAAGCTGGGCCCATAGCTTTGGGAGAGATCTTCCCATGTTCTCTTTGGCCAGAACATCTGTATTCCCTCTAGTCCCACATTCCCATTAATGTCTTCCTTAGTCCTTCCCCACCTGCTTAGCCTGTTCCTCCAACTGACTCCCCCACAGAACCAGAGCCCCATGGAAACCTGGCACATTCAGATTCAAAAGGAGATTCCTTCACTTTTAGGCTCATTGCCTGCTTTCCTTGAGACTCCTGGGAGATGGTCAGCACTTGTCTGAAAGGGGAATGCTGGAGGCCTGTGCAGAGGAGAAATGATTTTTGCTAGAGATCTGCATTTCCCATCAGTACTTGGTTTGCTTATTGCAATTGGGCTCCCCGATGTTCTACCTTGGACTTAGGACCTGGTACCAGGGAGCAGGGCAATGGGGTCAATAGCATCATTTAGCCTGAAGACTTTTACATTTCCTTAGTGATCTTTTTTTCCCTAAATTAATTTTGATCTAGATTTTCCAAGTTATGCTTCATGGGACAGGCAGGGATAGGTGTATGGTGCCATTGGCAAAGTATTCTGGAAGGTTGGCTGCTAATGATGAGGATCTAAGTTTCCACTAATGAACTGTGGCCTTAAAAGTGAATGCCCAGGGACAGCTAGGTGGCATAGTGGATAGAGAGCACTGACCCTGGAGTCAGGAGAACCTGAGTTCAAATCCAGCCTCAGACTTTTGATAATTACCTAGCTGTGTGACCTTAGGCAAATCATTGAACGCTATTGTCTTGCAAAAACAAAAATGAAAGAAAGAAAGAAAGAAAGTGAACATCCAAGTGGCAAGGGCTTAGCTGAACAATGGAAATCAGATAACTTCTTCAAATTCTTGATTATCCAGAGGTTTCTTAAACCAAAGGATTTTAAAGGAAGAAGAGACGTTATGTGTCATCTAGAATCATAGATTTCAAGCTGGACACAACCTTAGACACAACAGAATCTAATTTCCTCATTTTACAGATGGAAAAACTGAGGCCCAAAGCAGGAAGTGATTGCTTAATACTAGCTGGCTACTAAATGGCAGAGCTTGGATTGGAAACCAGATTTCCCAACACCAGAACCCATCTACTTTCTAGCACACAGTGCTGCCTCCAGATAATTGTCATCTCCATTTTACAAATGAGGAAACTAAGACCCAGAGACTTACTCCAAGTCCCAAGTTGATGGCAGAACTGGGATTCAAACCTAGGAGTTCTGATTTCAAATCCCATTTTCTTTCCTAGTATATCTGAAATGCTCTTTTTTTCATTCTGCTACCTCCCCCTTCCACTCCTCTCCCCTCTCCAAGGTCTTTTGCAGAAAAAATATAGAGATTTTCTGTTGTGTGGCTAAAAGAAAATGGAACCAGAGGAACAAAAAGCAAACATAAATGGGAAATGGGAAATTTCTACCAGGTTGCTCCAGAGGTATGAAGTAAAAGAGAGAAGAGATAAAAAGGGCCTTGGGCCCTGCTGAGAGCCTAGAAGATAATCAAGAGCAGTGGAAAGAGTTGAGGCTCCACAAAACCTCTGCTTCCAAACTAGTTGTATCACCTTGGGTAAGTCACAAACCTCTTTAAGACTCAGGTTGCTCTCCTGTACAATAGATATAATCATGTTTATACTTTCTACCTCACGGAGTTATTTTGAGGTCAGTGCTTTGTAAGTTGTAAAGAACTAAGGAAGTATGAGCTATGATTACCATTGTAGTGGCAGGCTAATCGGGTCCATTTATATCAAGCTAGTGGGAAGAATACTTGGGGTAACAGAGCCTTCTGGAGTCTTTGTTTACTCCAAAGGTTGGCCCTGTTTGAAGACCGTCAGGCAAATAGGTTCCATGCTAAACCTAGTTCTTCAGAACACCATGTCTGTAATCCAATTCCTTTGGATTTACAATGCCGTGAAGTTCATATTTTTTGACTGTTTGCAGGCTGCATAGATTTTACCAGAAACACAAGGTCTTTAAAAGTTAGAACTTGAAGGAACCTTAAAGACATTATTGAGTGCAATCTCTGAACTCAAGGAAGGCTAATGACTTGTCAAGGTCATACATATATGGCAGAACCCAAGAGCAGAGGCTTCCATTGGGCAAGGTTCTCTTTCCCCTGTACTGCTGAGTAGACTTGGGGGACACTGGCAGGGAGCTGGGTGATCCTGGGAGTCATAGGACTTTGATAACTTTCAGTTTATTCATTGTTGGATTGTTAGTAGGGAAGAGTGCCCTTTGGGTATCTTAGCAGTGGGCATTCTTATTCCTAGACTGGGGGCAAAGGACTCTGACCCAGCCTGAGCCACTGCAACCTTGGCCTTTGCTAGATGATGACCTGTGGACCCTGACATCCCCCTGGGGCCTTCCAGCCTTAGCCACCCAACTGCTTCAGGGAGCCAAGCCACACACAGAAGGCTCAGTTGGTGAGTATGAAAGAACACTGCTTCTGGGGATAGAGGACCTGGGTTCAAATCCTGACTCTGAGGTTCACTACCTAGGCGACCTTGGGCCAGTGACTTCAGTTTCCTTCTCTGCTAAAGGAAAGGAAGGAAGGCTACAGCAGATGTTTCTTAGGTCCCAATCAGTCAAGAACAAAGGCCCCTGGTTTTAATGCCTGTAGTCCTCCAGTGAGGGGCAACCCTGCACTGTGGAAATGGAAAGGGCCACAGCAAGGAAGACCTTTCTGATGAAGCATGTACTAAGCCCTCTGCTGAGTGCTGGGGCTGCCCCCTGCCTCTGCCTGAGGCACCCAGCCCATGCACACAAGCACCCAGCTGTGACCACACAAGATATGACCAGTAGGAGAGGGCAGGGATCTCAGAGGGAAGGTACTGGCAGTGGGCGGGGGAGGGCCTGGGAGAGACCTAGGTACAAGTTGGGATTGGAGCTGATCAGAACAAGTGCTGGGCTTGGAATAGGTACCAAGTTTGAATAAGACACAGTCCTTAATGAGAACGAGAGAAAAAAAAATGCTTATTCATTGAATGGAAGGTGGTCAAGAAAACCACAGTCCTTGATCTCATGAAGATTCCAGTCTGAGGGAAGGAGATAGGAGAAGCCACTAGTCCAGTTGGTTCTGCTGCCTATCTTATGTGTGCAGGGCTCAGAGTGTGCTCCTGGCAACAGCAGGGCAGGAGAAGCATGGCAGAAAGTAGATGAAGAATATGAGGATTCTTGAATGCCAGGCAGAGGAGTTTGCCCAAACTGGGAAGGAAGAGAGTACATTAGCAAGAACATGGGATTTTGAGTGAGAAGACATTGCAATGTCATGGCAAAATTATTGGTTATCTGAGGATCTGGGTTCAAATCCTCATTCTGAAATTTACTACCTATACAGTATGGGGCAAATCACTTAATCTCCCTTAGACTCCTCCTTTGTTAAATGATGGGATTAGACCAGATGGTTTCTGAGGTTCCTTTTAACTCTATTATCTGATGATTCATGATCCAGGCAGATTTATGTATGAGTAAGATTAGCTTGACTGACAAATTGAAATGGGGAAGAGACTTGAGGAAAGATGACCTGTTAGGAGACTCCTCATAGCTCCTAGTCCTATATCATTCTCCCCAGCCAAGGCACTCAACAATTTGGCCCTATAAAAGCTAGTTGACTTGATGTGACTACTGAAACAGTCTATGCCCTAGACAAGTTTGTTGTGTTGCTGGCTGATTTGGGGCTATTCTAGCCTCTGAACCTTTCCAACACTGAAACTCAATATCCTCACCCTTCAGTTCTACAATGTGCTCATTTCCCATGCTACCCACAGAGATGGCCGTACCCTTGATCTTCCCATCACCCTTTCCATGTTTGCCAAGTTTGATAGCTCTTTATCTGATCAAAATCTTTTATCATTCCAATGTTCCCTCTGCCTTCCAATCTCTACTCCTGTTCTTGCCCTCACCATCACCTCCAGCCCTTCCAGCTCTCAGTTCTTTCCCAAGTCATCATTCCCACACTACTTCTATTCTCTGCCCTTCCCTATGTTGGTCTTTTGGAGAATAAGTTCAATTATCCTGTCTGCCCTTGAATCCCTTGCTCCCTTATCTTTAGTCTTTTGTTCATCTTGCCCTGCCAAGCCTCAGCCCTGAAGCACTCTCACTCTCAGTTGCCATCATTCAGTTTGCTTCCCAACAAAGCTGGAGAAAAGAATGAAATTCTACTGACTGGACCCACTACAAATTCATGGTACAAAATCTCTACTGGGCCCTTATTGTGGCAAGGCAATCCTCTAACAGTTTTCTAATCCATTCACCAGCCCATTCACCACAGCAGTTTTCAAAGGTTTTCATCCCTCAAACCTGCTGTAGCTTCCCTTCTCTCTGCCCTCAGCAGGGAACCTTGCCTCATATTTTACTGATAAAAATTGAGACCATTCATCAAGAGCTCCCTGTTCTCCCCTCCTCTTCATCTCCCATCACTCAAATGCCTCCCTTTACTACCTTCTTTGGCTCACATGAAGAGGTGGCCTATCTCCTTGCCAAGGCCAACCCCCCCCTTTCATCTTTTCTAACAATATCATCCTCACTCTGTAATGTTCAATCTCTGCCCGTCTACTGGCTGCTTCCCTTCTGCCTACAAACACTATTATGTATCCTCCATCCTTGAAAAAATTTCATTTGAGCCACCTGTCCCTACTAACAGTCATCATTCCCATATCTCATTGAGAAAGTCATCTATATCTACGGTCTCCATTTCCTTTTTTCTCACTGTCTTCTAAACCCTCTGCAGTCTGGCTTCTAATGTCACCATTCAGCTGAAACTGCAATCTTCAAAAGTTATCAAGGATCTCATAAAATGGCCAAATCTAATAATGACCTTTTTCTCAGTCCTCATCCTATTCGACCTTTCTACAGTCTTGGATACTGTTTGATTTCTCATTCCTGGATATTTCTCCTTCTTAAGTTTTTGTGGCACTACTCTCTTCTACTTCTCATTTCATCAGTCTCTCCTGCTTCTTCTCTAACTATTCTTTCTAAATCTATCTTGACTGAAACTTCTTCCAGGACATGCCCACTAACTTTAAGTGTCCCCCAGTGATCTATTGTGGTCTCTTTTCTCTTCTCCCTCTAGGCTATCTTTCTTGGTGATGTCATCAGCTCCCCTGGGTTCAATGATCAAATCTATACAGGTGATTCCCAAATCTAGGTATCCTGAGAAGCTTCTCTCTTGATGCCCCATCTCATCACCTTTTAGCCACCTAGAACTCAACATGCCCTAAACTGAATTTGTTATCTCTTCCCTCCATAGCCTCACCTCTTTCTAATGCCCCTGTTACTATTTGTCACTCATACTCCTCACACATAACTAAACCGTTGCCAAGTCTTGTTATTTCTACTTTCATAATATCTCTTATATAGTCAGAAATCTGACTAGATCACTCCCTTACTCAATAAACTCTAGTGTTCCCTGAAGGAACAAGTATAAAATCCTGTTTGGCATTAAAAACTCTACACAACCTGGCCCTCTTCTGTCTTTCCAGTCTTCTTATACTTCCTCCCCACTACACAGTATTTTCCAGCTACATTGGCCCATTTGCTATTGCTTTTGCAGGAAACTGTTTCCATCTTCCTGATCAGTGTTTTTTTCATTGGTTGTCCTACATGCCTGGAATGTTCTCTCTACTCACCTTTACTTTCTGGTTCTCTCGTTTCCTTTAAGGCTCAACTCAAGGGGGCAGCTAGGTGGCACAGTAGATAAAGCACCAGCCCTGGAATCATGAGGACCTGAGTTCAAACCTGACCTCAGATACTTAATACTTACTTAGCTGTGTGACCTTGGGCAAGTCACTTAACCCCCATTGCCTTGCCAAAAAATCAAAAACACACAAAAACCCCAAAACACAAAGACTCAACTCAAGCTATTCCCCAGTAAATAAATGATCAATAGATATGAACAGGCAGTTTTCAAAATTATTTCAAAAGAAATACAAGTTATTAACAACCATATGAAAAAATGCTCCAAGAGAAATTTAAATTAAAGCAACTTTGAGCTTCCACTACCTATCCATAAGGCTGAACAAAAAGGTGAGGAAAAATGACAAATGTTTGAGGGGCTCCAAGAAAACGAACACATTCAAATATTGTTTGTTGGGGAATTTGCCATTTTGGTAAGCAGTTTGGAACAAGGTCCTCAAAGTTATTAGCCTGCACCTATGCTCTGACCCAGCTCTACCATTACTAGACATAGACTCCAAAGAGATCAAAGAAAGAGTAGAAAGACCCAGAGGTATGAACACATTCACAGCTGCTCTCTTTTTTTGGAGTAAAACCGGGAAACTAAGGAGTTAGTTATCTACCAATTGGATTGGGTAGTAGCTAAATAAATGATGGTTTATTAATGTAATGAAATATTATTGGGCCAGAAGGAATGACAAAATGGACATTTTAAATGTGATGCAACATGAAGGGAACTAAAAGTAGGAGAACAATTTAGACAATGACAACAGTGTTATAAAGAAAAACAACTTGGGAAGACTTTAAGCTCTGATAAAGACAGTGATAAGGCGTGAGTTCAGAGGCCTGATGATGAAATGCATCACTCATCTCCTGCCAAAGAGGTGATAGGCTTCAGATGCAGAGAGAGAGAGAGAGAGAGAGAGAGAGAGAGAGAGAGAGAGAGAGAGTTTTGGACATGGCTAATGGGAAAACTTGTTTTGCTGGACTGTGCATGTTTATAGTGGGAGTTTTCTTTTTCTTTCTTTTAATAGTTGAATGCGTGTGTGTGATAAATACTTGTAAAAATTAAGCAGTAAATCTCAAAAAAATGATTCAGAAACAGGAAACCCCTCCCCCACCCCAGCTCCAATCCCAACTTGTGCCAAGGCCTCTCCCAGGCCCTCCCCCACTGCCAGTGCCTTCCCTCTGAGATCCCTGCTCTCTCCTACTGGTCTTATCTTGTGTGGTCACAGCTGGGTGCTTGTGTGCATCTCCTCCATAGAAGTTGATCCCCCTTTGGGCAGAGGCAGGGAGTCCCCAGCACTCAGCAGAGGGCCTGATCTATGGGAATGACTGAGTGCCTGACTAGGGGGAGGAATGCTTCATCAGAAAGGTCTTCTTTGCTGTGGCCCTTTCCATTTCCACAGTGCAGGGTTGCCCCTTTCTGGAGGACTACAGGCATTAAAGCCAGGGGCCTTTGTTCCTGAGCTTGTTGGGGTCTTAGAGGCATCTGCTACAGCCTGCCTTCCTTTCCTTTTTGCAGAGGAGAAAACTGACCCCTAGGAACCAGAAGCCAATGGTCTAAGGTCACTTGGGTAGTAAACCTCAGAGCCAGGATTTGAACTCAGGCCCTCTGTCCCCAGAACCAGTACTCTTTCATACTCATCAACTGAGCCTCCTACATGTGACTTGACTCCCTGAAGCAATTGGGTGGCTAAGACTGGGAGGCTCCAGGAGAATGCCAGGGTCCACAGGCCATCACCTAGTAAAGGTCAAGGTTGCAGTGACTCAGGCTGGATCAGAGTCCTTTGCCCCCAACCTAAGAATCCCAAAAGATGATCTTCCCCTCCCAAAAATCCAGTGATGAACCAAAAGTCATCAAAGTCCCATGATTTTCCCAGTGTCACCATCCCTGCCAGTGTCCCCCCTCCCAAGTCTACAGAGCAGTTCTGTACAGGGGGATTAGAACCTTGCCCACTGGAAGCCTCTGCTCCTGGCTCTGTCATTTACTTTTTTTAATCTTTCTTTGCATCTCTAGCCTTATCATAGGGTCTGGTACCCAGTAAGTGCCTAATAAAGGCTTGCTGACTGCTTACCCATATAGGTGATTAAGAAATGCTTGAGGGTGGGCTTAGAGGATGGTAACCCATTGGAGGGCAGAGGTGCCCAAAGCCCAAGATGGCACCTGTGTGCTATGGCCTTCAGGGAAGGGCCAGCACCCAGCCCAGATGGGAATGGAATTCCCATATCCATTCTTTGGCATGACTGGGCTTTCAAGTCTGCAAATGGGTTGGCTGGAGAAGCAATGTGAGGAGCTAGGGAACCGGATCCTCAGGATGAACTGGGAGGCTGGCGGGGACCACTGCTCTTCTCCTCCCACACCTCACAGCTGTTGCTGGGAAACAGACATTGTTTAGCATTTGAAGTAAAGAGGAAGAAAAAAATAAAGATGTTCCTTTTACCAAAAAAAAAAATTGTCTCTGTCTGACTGTGGCTCTGACCTTGTTTATTTATCAGCTCCTAGGAACCGATTTCTGGGGAGTGGCGGCTTGGGTCCTCAGGACATGGTGGAGGTTATCTAGAAGGAAGGGACATCTCTTCTTGTGTACTGCCATGACCGGCCCCAAGCTTCAATCCTTCTCATCTGTCAGTTTGTGTATGTCTGTCTCTGGACCTTCATTTATCCTTGTTCCCCTCTCTCTTGGGCAAGTCTTTTGCCATCTGTGAGCCTCAGTTTCCTCTTTTGATTGCTGAGGGAGTTAGATGAGCTGGGCCCTTCCACCTCTGACAGTATATGTCTCATGATCTCTTCCAGCTCTAATTTTCTGCTTCTCTTTTCCCTCTTTATTTCTTTTTTTCCCCTTTCTCTACATTCCTTTTTGTCACTCTCTTCCCCTGGTTCACCCTGTCCTCCAGTTTCTTGTTCTCCTTCAATTTCCTTTGTCTCTCTCACTTTCGTGTTTATTCTTTCCTTATCATACCCAGCTGAATCTGAATCCAGGCAGATGTGCATGCCAGGAGACCTTTCCATCCATCCCAAGCTCAGAGACATGACAGATCAAAAAACCCTATTAGCTCATTCAGTCCATTTCCCAGCCAGTTCAGGATTGCTCCCCAAAGTCAATTCTGCTTTGCTTTGGCCTGGGCCAATTTGAAATGACTCAAGCCACGGGGCTTCCACCACTTCCCCAGGGAGAGACTTTTCTACAGCTTAATGGATCTTTGCACTGGATTTTTCCTGCTTCTAAGCCCAAAATTTCCTCTGCTTCATTTCATCCCATCACTCCTGGTTAAATTCCCTGGGACCACCCTAAGACCCTGGACTCCCTTCTCAGGATAGCTATCCTGCCAGGTCTTGGAGGTGCTTATCACATTACATTCCTGCAGAGTCATGATTTCAAACTGAGCACATCTCTATTCTCCAGCCACAGGTTGCACCTCCTAGCCCTGGCCAGATGACCAACCAATTTGCTGTTTATCACATGGGCGATTAGTGGAGAGAGTGGGGATGGCTCAGCACAAACCATCCCTAACTCCTAGTGAAACAACTCAAGGGTACTTGTCCTTCAAGAGGGTCAGTAGAGTTACCTTAGAAGGACAGTGGTGGAAGAAATCTCAGAATGGAAAAATGGTAGTGTTGGAAAAAATGCAGAAAACAATGTTAGAGCTGGGAGGGACCTCAGAACAAAGAATGTCAGAGCTGGTAGTTCCTTAGGAAAGAGAATTTTAGAACTGAGGGAGACCTGAGAACTGTGAATCAGAGGTAGGTGGGCCCCGAGAACAGATTGTCAGAGTCGGGAGGGACCTCAGAACAAAGAATGGCACTTGGGAGGAACCTTCAAACCTGGAACACAAATGCTGGCATTTAAAAGGCCTTTAGGACATAAAATGAAATGTCAGACCTGGAAGGGATCTTAAAATACAGGAATTGGGATGCTGAAGTTGGAAGGGCCTCTAGTAAGTAATAATAGCAATAGGAATTAGATCTGTGGATTTGTGGAGCAGTGAGAGGGCATATAGTAGAGAGAGTCCAGATCTGGGAAGACTCATCTTGAGTTTAAGTGAAATCTGGCCTCAAATACTTACTAGCTGTGTGATCCTGGGCAAGTCACTTTCACCCTGTTTGCTTTATTTTCCTCATCTGTAAAATGAGATGGAAATAGCAAACCACTCCAATGTCTCTGCCCCAAAAAACCCTCAAATGGGATCATAAAGAGTCAGATACGACTGAAACAATTGAACAGCAACAACAGCATCAGAGGAAGTGTTTCTGTTTATGTTCTTACAATATCTTAGAAGTAAATATGTTTGTAAAAGCTAATTGATGTTAAATGGAGCAGGGGCAATAATCACTAGTGGTTAATAGGCTGTGTGTGCAGTGGGGGGAATGACATATCAATAGGGTAGCTTAAGCCAATAATATTAGAGAAAGACAGCCCCAAACCCTCAGAGGTATCTAAGAGTCCTGAGAAGGAGATGTCTCCCCTAGGGAGAGGGAAGCCACAGTTCTACTCCTTATACATGTAGTGGCTAAAGTACTAAGAGTTAAATGGCACCCACAGGTGTCAGAAGGTGGTGTGAGTCCAGGCTTCCCTTGCTCTAAGGCTAGCTCTCCATCCAATATATTTGTGCTGCTTCTTATAATAATAGTGACCATTTAGATAACCCTTTAAAGGTTTTCAAAGTGCGTTACCTAAATTATCTTGTTAATTGGGACATGAAACACAGAAATGCAGACTCTCCACAAACCATCCCTAACTCCTAGTGAAACAACTCAAGGGTACTTGTCCTTCAAGAGGGTCAGTAGAGTTACCTTAGAAGGACAGTGGTGGAAGAAATCTCAGAATGGAAAAATGGTAGTGTTGGAAAAAATGCAGAAAACAATGTTAGAGCTGGGAGGGACCTCAGAACAAAGAATGGCAGAGCTGGTAGTTCCTTAGGAGAGAGAAATTAAGAATTGAGAGAAACCTGAGAACTTTCAGGTTCTGACAGTTGAGCTTGTGGTCCACTAAAATCTCCAGACTGTTTTCAAATTATTTTAAAATTATTATCTATAGATTCTCCATCTTGTACTTGGAAGTAATTTTTTTCTGCCCAAATGTAAGACTTTACATTTGTCCCTATTGAATGTCACCTTATTGGATTTGGCCCAGCACTCTAACATGTCAGCATCTTTGTGGATCTTGTTTCTGTTGTCCGTGTTAGCAACCCCTCTTGGCTTTGTGTCATTTGTAGATTTCATGAATGTGCCATCTTAACCCTGATCCAAGTGATTGAAAAGATGTCAAATAGCCAAGCACTGATTACTGGGGCACACTACTGGAGGTCTCTTTCCAAGTGAACATTAGATTCTTTGAGTCCTTCCATTCAACTAATTCTGAATCCATCTAATATTATCTAGTTCATAATTCTCTAACTTTTCCACAGAAAAAGCATGATAAATTTTGTCTTGTTGCTTTTTTAAAATCTGGATAAACGAAATTGACAGCATTCCCCTGACCCACCAATTTAATAATCCTGTCAGAAAAGGGAATAAAGCCAATCTGGCTGGCATGGCCTGTTGTGATCATCATTTCCTTTTGGGGATGTTCACTAAACATCTCTTTAATAATATGTGCTATAATTTTGCCAGAAATCAAAGTCAACCTCATTGGTCTAGAGTTTGCCAATTTTATTCTTTTGCCTTTTTTGGAAAATTAGGATAATATTTACCCTTCTTTAGCTCTGCTATATTTCTCTCTTATTCCAGAATCTTTCAAATATCACTGACAATTGCTCAGTAATCACATTTGCCAGTTCTTGCAATACCCAAGAATGTATGTAGTTTATCTGGAGCAAGTTATTTGAATTATCAAAGGCAGCTAGATGATTTCTTATCTCCTTATTTATATTGGGTAAAAACTTCCTATTAACTATTTTTGTTTTGTTCTTTATGATCTTTTTAAATCCCTTTTATGATATCCCCTCCAAGGTTGAAATTTGTTTTGTTATGACTAATTCTTCTTTGAATCTACCTTTTCCTCTTATTTCTCTTTTTCCCCTTTCCCAGTTCCCTCCTGTGTCCCTGAACTGAATGTATTTCCACACCAAACTCTTTAAGTAGATATTTTACTTTCCTTTGTTTGCTTCAGAGAAAAGTAAGGTTTAAGTGAAGAAGTGAAGTCCTCTCTCTCCTCTCCTCAGTCTCCATAGAGGGATTATGTAGAGTCCTCTTGCAATTATAGTTCCAACCCCTTCCTCCTTTTTCTTCCCTAGTGAATTCTTTTTCTCTTTTCCTTTCTTCTCTTAAGATCATCAAAATATAATAAAACCATTTCAGGCCCTCTGTCTTATTGAGTTTCCTCTATGAACATTGGTTACATTAAGGTTCTGAGGGAACACTTAAACAATCCTTATTAGAATGCAAACACTTCATCCTTGTACAGTTCCTTCCAATTGCTCAAATGTACTTGCCTTTTTGTTTCTCTTGACTCTTGTGTTTGCATTTCAAACTTTCTACTCAGCTCTGGTCTTTTAATCACAAATTCTTGGAAATCCTTTGTCTCATTCAAGGTTAATTTTCTCTGTAGGATTATATTCAGTTTTGCCAGGTAAACTGTTTTTGGTTGTAAAACTTTTCTTTTTGTCTTTTGGAATATTGTGTTCCAAGCTCTTCTGCTCTTTAGAATGGTAGCTGCTAAGACTTGTGATCTTGACTGTCACTATCTGATACCCAAATTCTTTCTTTCCTGGCTTCTTGAAGCATTGTTTCATTGATCTGGAAGTTCTAGATTTTTGCTATGATGATCCTGAGAATTTCAATTTTCTCAATTTTTTAGGAGGTGACTACTTTTTCCTTTAGAGTTCTCATTTCATTTACTATATTACTTTTTTTGGTTGTTTTTTTTTGGCAAGGCAATGGAATTAAGTGACTTGCCCAAGGTCACACAGCTAGGCAATTCTTAAATGTCTGAGGTCAGATTTGAACATGGCTGAGGCTCTATCCACTGTGCCACCTAGCTTCCCCTTACTATATCACTTTTTAGTCTCTTGATTTATTCTTTTTTTTTTTAGGTTTTTTTTTGCAAGGCAAATGGGGTTAAGTGGCTTGCCCAAGGCCACACAGCTAGGTAGTTATTAAGTTTTTGAGGCCAGATTTGAACTCAGGTACTCCTGACTCCAGGGCCAGTGCTCTATCCACTGCGCCACCTAGCCACCCCCCTCTTGATTTATTCTTCCAAGAATTCTAGTTGAAGATTGTGATTTTGTTTGAGACTTTGTTTGTAGATGCTGTAGAGTAATTCTCTTCTGGGTTTCTGTTTGGGGCATCATTAGATCCACAATATTTCTCTATAATTATCTTCTTTTATTTATGACCTTTTCAGTGTTACATCCTGAACTAAGACTTATTGTCAGGACTAGGCTCATTCTGGAGGGAATGGTATATAGACTTGTTTGATCCTGATTTATGTTATCTGGGATCGTATTGCTACTTTCTCTGAGTATTGACTATTGTGTTCTTTAAGGATCTAAGGGGAAATTCAGACCAGTGAATTGTAAAATTTAAGTGTTCTAAGTAACCTGATCTAGAATGCAGTCTGATCGCTGACCTCCTGATATGAGCTTTGTAGGCTTCCAACTTTGGGTTGAGATTTGGGTAACACAACTTTGGATTTGCTCCTGGTAAGAGTTCTAGTAGACAATTTCTGGCCCCTGCCCCTGTCAGTACTTTAGAAGGTTCCACCTAGTCAGAGCAATTGAACTGCAGGCTCACCCATGTTCTGTACCCCAACTCAAAGTTGTATATACATTTATCACCATTTTGTCTTGTCCTTTTCCTCAGCCTTTAATCAAATTATTATACAAGAGAGCCTTGCTGAACGAATTTTTTGTATTGTGTCATTCTTCCAGGTCTCTTTTTCTTTATAATCTAAAGATCCCTTTCCTTAGGATGTATAGTACATAGATTTTGGGCTCACTCTTGTAATCCATATTCCACTGGCAGGTCAGTTCCCAAGAAAGAGGCTACTATATTCCCCCTCAGGGTTCTAGAGGGGTAATCCTGAGGGACTGAGAGGTATATCTCTAATATAATAGCTCAAGAGCCCTCATCCAATGTATTTTCCCCAATATTGATCACCAGTGATTTCTACCTCAATACCATTTTGATAATTGATATTTCCTGAATTTAATATTCATTAGTTTTTACAAAGCGATATTTACTAAAAATATATAGCAAGAACCAGATGACAATAACAGCCTCTTGAACACTCTGTCTTCACACCTACTTGGTCCCTAGAAAGAGTGGACTTAAAGTGGAAATTCCCATCATTCCCTTCACCAAGTTCACTTCTAGGGGTTGTATATTCAAGTCACTCTGTTGCTTACTGGATGTAAAGTCTTGACTGTCAGGCCATTTCACTGCTGAGTTGGGTCAAGCAGGTTACTCATTCTTCAGAATTGGCTCCTCTTCTGGCTTGGCTGCTGTGCCTATCATTAGATTTGGCTCTGGACTCCAGTTACTGAACCTCTGATGACTCTTCTGGCCTTTTGAAGCTCACAAGATCATAACATGGCCTGTTTTGATACTTATTCACCCCAGATAAAGGAAGAGTACATCCAACAGAGACAGCAAAAGGAGGAACTGTATGTTCATGGCCACATGGCAGCTGGATAGAGAGAGAAAAACCCAAATGGCAGGTATTAGACCACTGACACTTCTGTGGGTGCTAACTCTTCTTCCACTTGGAGCTTTATTGTATTTTTTCTTCCTCTTCATTTGAAAGCTACCAGAGAAGAAAGAGTTCTTCCATTCACTTGAGTCCTTTTTGATGTATGCTCAGTTCTAACTCATCAGCTAATTAAAAGGTTTTCTATCACCACATAGGCAGCTGAAAGGAAACAGAGAATAAATACTTCTGCATGTTCTGAAATGGGAAGGTAAAGGCCTGTTCTTCCATCATTTCTTGGTAATGTTCAAGGTTACCATCATTTCTATTCCAGCACCCAATTTCTCTCTGTTAATGAGAATCAGATCCAGAGCTGAATTTCACCTTATTGGTTCCTTCACTTTTTGAAGAATAAATTACCATTAAGGCTAGCCAAGGAATTAACAGCTGTTTTGATTTGGGGGGGAGGAGGGAAGGGAAGGGGGAAAAGAGTGAAGAAAGAGGAGGAGGAGGAAGGAAGGGGTGAGACTCGGAATATTGAATTTCCTTATCTCAATCATATTATGCCTCTGTTTGTGATCTGTTTACTTAAAGCTTCATCTATTTCCTCTTTCTCTATGAGTATATGCCAAAATCTATACTACATAAATGTATTTATGTTACACACATGCATATCTAAATAGATTGTTAGGGATGGAAGAGATACAATAATAATAATAATAATAATAATAATAATAATAATAATAATAATAATGATAATACAATAGAATGTTGGAGGGGAAGGGCCCTTGGAATACAGAATATAGAATATCAGACTTAGAAGCAAATTTAGAACATAAATTGTCAGATCTGGAAGGGCACTTAGAACATAAAATAAAGATTGTCATATCTGGAAGGCACCTCAGAACATAGAATATCAGGTCTTCAACAGCCCTTAGAGCATATAACATAGACTATCTAGGGGCAGCTAGGTGGTGCAGCAGATAGAGCACCAGCCCTGGAGTCAGGAGGACCTCAGTTCAGATCTGACCTCAGACAATGATTACCTAGATGTGTGACCTTGGGCAAGTCACTTAACCCCATTGCTTTGCAAAAACCAAAAAAACAGACTGGAAAGGACTTAGGGATTATCTAACTAAGCCTACTCATTCTACACTGACTGGTTTTGGAGTCAGAGGACCTGGTTCAAATATTCCTTCTGTCACTTACCACCAGTGTGACCTTAGGTGAGTCACTGTACTCTCAATCTCAGTTTCCTCATGTATTAGAAAGTGAGATCAAAGGAAAGTAAATGACTTATTCAGTGGAACATAATAAGTTAACAGCAGATCTAGGACTCAAACCCAAGACCCATCTTTTGAGCTGAAGGGCAGCTCACATTTGATTCATGAAGTGACTTGGTGATAGAATACCTAGGGGACGTTGCAGGCCCCTACATGACCCTTCACTCACTTCTTTTAATAATAGCTATCATTTGCAAAGCACTTTAAGGTTTTCAAAGCAGTTTACAAATGTTGTCTCATTTAGTCTCACAACAACCTGGGGGGGGTAGGTGCAATACTTTATAGATGAGGAAACTTGAAGCAGACAGAAAGTGAAGTGATTTGTCCAATATCTGAAGTTGGGTTTGAACACAGGTCTTCCTGACTCCAGATCCAGATCTCTAAACATTTGGCAACCTTGCTGCTTCTAGCTGGCTTCTTTTCCACTGTCTTGCATCAATCCCTTGATAAACACCAATGTCCCCACTTTTCATGTGTACTCTGGGTCCCTTCAAGCTCAGTCAGGTTTCTGCATCATTCTGTTTTGTTTCCTTTGTTCTGCCTTTATGGCTTATCTGGATATCACCTTAATCTTTCCAACTGATTTTCAGTATCCACACCTTCTACCTTGATTCTGAACCACCATGTTCCTTATTGCTCAAGAATTGTGAAATCCTTTGATCTCCAAGGACCAGAACATAGTTATTTGTTAGTGAGGTCAACTGAAATCTTTCAGTGGGCAAGGATTTCAATAGTCTTTCACTTCACTCTAGTTAGCAGCCTGCACTTGTCTCTGATTTATAGTCTCTGAAGCACTGGAACTGGGGAGACGGTTGCTGATGCTAAGGATTCAAATCAGAGAGCATACAAGGGAAAGGAAACACACAGGTGAAGAAGACAGAGAGTTTGACCAAATCCAAGATTGACTATGAAATTTGCCAGTGAGGAGATATATCAGAAAATGACTTTGCAGTCTATCACACTTTTCTCTTCCTCTCTCCACCCCCACCACATCTCCTGCCAGACTGATGAACTGAGAGGGTCCCTTCAGGTATTGGAGGACTAAATTTAGGTCTGACAAATGTGGACATGCCTACTAAGAAGTTCAAGTCATTTCTAGCAGTTCCAAGAACTACAGTCTTTACTCAAGTTGATCACATAGTTCAGTATCATCTGAACAAGCTCAACCAAGATAGAACATGGGTAGAACCCTGAAAAGAATATGGAATGTTGAAGTATAAAGAGACCATGGAACATAAAACTGAATGGCAAAGTTGGAAGGGCCTTTGGAACATTTCCCCTCTCTATCGTGGTAGAGCTAGAAGGGTCCTCAGAATAAAGACTATGAGGGCTGTTAGGGACTAAGGACATAAAATAGAGAATATCAGAATCAAACACGGAGTGGCACAGTTTCAAGAAGCCTAAGATATAGTCTTGCCCAAGTCTCTTTAATCAACAAGGGTCTGGTGTGTGGTAGGCACTGGACTAGCACTAGGGAACCAGAGACAAAAATGAAGTTGTTATTTGCCCTTGATGAATTTACATTTTACTGGAGGGAAGCAACATGTATACAGGTCATAGGCTTTACTTAGCCATTGTCACAGAAGGACATTGAACAAGGATAGGCATTGAGGACCCCTAAAGTTAATTCAGCTGAACGAAGCTCCCTCAACTGATCTGCTCCTCATGCTCCCCCAACCTAGGCTCAAGGATGGTTTCAATCCCTTTTAAAGGCTTACCTGACATAAGAATAAGACTTAAGAGAGCATTCCTGCCACTCTATGATTCTAGCATCCATAGAAGAGCTCAATCTGTAATAATGCTAGGATCTTTATAATGGAATCTTGCCAAAAGGTGATAACAATCTTAGTTGCTCTGAGCTCCATCCACCTAGAATGACTGGCTGCCCTGATCGGTGGGCACTAGGTCACACTTCATAACAGCTGAGGGAAAAGGCAACCAAAATAAATGTTGCTGTTGTTTGAAGAAGATCAATGATATTACATGGTGCTGTCTTGACTTGCCCATGAATTGAATTTAAATGAGGCAGAGCTGCACCAAAGTCATCAACCCCACTCTCTCTTCCAGAGTCATCAAAGTCCAGAGGCAAGAAAAAAGTCAGGATGACTGGAAATGGCCCAGGGTGTAGTGGATGGCCCTTAGCAGCTTTGATGTCTAACCAAGTTCTAAGTCCTCAACAGCACCTGCTTCAGCAAACTTTCGTGGCTATTAGAACATGTGGTTCTATCCACCTTCTCATGCTTCAGGTAGATATCCTCTAATTAACCAACAGATTTGAGGTCTGTCCCTTACCCTTGACCTGGTTTAGCCCATCTGGGGAATGGCTGCCATACATGCTTCAGTTTCTTGGATCTACAGGGGAGAGTTGAATGCCAGTGAAAGGTGGCAGCTAAAGCCCTCACACCAGTGTTGCTAGTCCTCCTGACCAGCCCCCCAAAATGTACTAATTTATCAATGTTCCAGTTCGGTAGTAGCAGGAAGTCAGACTTTTCCTCTGGGCTTAAAACAATAGTTGGTATCTCTGAGCAGAAGACCACCTTCTGTACTCCCCAAATGATATTTTTACCCTCTGTCAAATTGATGGAGTCATTGTGAGGAAAATATTTTGTGAATCATAGATTTTTAGCCAAGTGTGAGTTGTTTTAATTAATCATAAAGGACAACTCTTCCATGAGAGCTCAGAGGCATCTCTATACAATGACAAGACCTCAGAGGAGAGCTTTAGCAAAAGGACAGATATATACCACATTATCAAGAGAAGATATTTTCTTTCTCCTCCTCCTCCTTCTTCTTCAGCAGCACCCCCAGTCAACATCCTTCAATATTCTCTAGTTTACTAGTGACTCTGTATACCTTAATCCTCTCCTTTGAGTCTCACTGTACCCTCCCACCCCATCACACACACACACACACACACACACACACACACACTCTTACAAACACATGCAATTCACCACTTCATAACCAACCTTGTTGCCATGACCCTCTCTACACTTCTCTGGGCTGACCTATGTGACTTTAGTCTAGTCACTTAGCCACCATGAGTCTAGCCTTCCTCCTCTGCCAAGTGAGACAGCTGGACTTTAATGAACCCTTCCGCTGTAAATCCTGGGCCTATAATCAAAACCTTTTTAGCTTGCCAGGATCTGCCAAAACCTTCAATACATGGGCACATGCCACAAGGAGACATTAGAGGAAGATAATACTGAAGGATTAATAAAGACCATCATAAGAAAGATTGAACCGGGCTGGAAGAATTTTGTCAAGCCCTGAGTAGACTCTAAGTTTTGGCTGAGAAACCTTAGGACATAATAGAATTCAGAAGGCTCCCACGTTTTCTTTTTTTCCTTGTAATACTGATGAGACCCAGGAGCCCTCAGATGTACTGGCAGATTCTGTTAAGCTTAGCTTGGCTAACATTTCTCCCCATTAGGATGGAGTTAGTTTTATTAATGTGTGCTGGGTAACAACGCCCAGGATCTCAGTCAGTTGAGTTTCTGCTCCTGAACATTTTCTCTTCTTGCTTGTCCTCTTTGCCTGGTTTCTCTGTCTACAGAATTGGACAGTGGGGACTTGTGCCAGGAGATGGGGAAAAGGGCAGGTAGAGGGACGGACCCTGTCTAGGGGAAGATGGGCTCCTTCTGTGTGTGAAGCCTAGTCACGTGCCAGAGGCCTGTTGGGACATTAGAGCTTCTGACCTAGGGAGGCCAATCACTGCTTGTCAGAGGGGAAATCTTGCTTTGTTGTCCAGGCCTTGGAAGAGCTGAGTGGGGGCTTTGGCCAGCCCTAGTCCCAAAGTATTTAATTATTTCCCTTGCTTTATTACTGTACTGCTCAGAACTCCATGGTCTGTATTCTTATGAGGAGGTGTACAAATACTTAGGCCACGTAAACTTGAAACTAGCAGAGTGGATCATGGAGACCCCAGGTCAACTCCAGACCCGAGAACATGACCCTGGCAATTTGCTATCAGCAACTCTTACAAAACAACCTCTTCCAAACACACCTGTGAACAAAGAATGAAGATAGGGATGGGACAAAGTGATTTGGGGTAGAGAGAGAGAGGGGATGGGCCCCTTGGGTTTTGCCTCCATTTCCCCCAGCAGGACTGCTCAAGTGGCTGAATAGGGGGTGTCATACTCTGCATAATAGTCACAAAGTGGGTGGGGGCCAGAGAGAGAGGTAGAAGGAGCCCAGGACTGGAAATCAGGGGACCTGGATTTGGGGTCCAGCTTTTGGGGTCCACCAGCTAGCTGTGTAGGCCTTGGCTCAATTCATGTGCCCTGTCTTGGCCCTAGTTTTTGACTCTTTACAATGAGCGAATTGGATTCTGTGGTCATTGCCCTTTCTGCTCTGACAGTCTCTATTCTAAGATCCCTTCTAGCGCTACTATCAAACTCTTAGACTCCTCCAAGCTCTGACATACTTTGTTCTAATGTTCTGTGTTCTATGTTCTTTCCCAACTCTGATATTTTCTGTTCTAAAATTTCTTCCCTGGGGCGGCTAGGTGGCGCAGTGGATAGAGCACCAGCCCTGGAGTCAGGAGTACCTGGGTTCAAATCCGGCCTCAGACATTTAATAATGACCTAGCTGTGTGGCCTTGGGCAAGCCACTTAACCCCATTTGCCTTGCAAAAAAACCCCCTAAAAAATAAAAATAAAATCTCTTCCTGTCCCTGACACACTGTGTTCCAAGGTCCCTCTGAGTTCTAATGTTTTCTGTTTTAAGGTCTCTTCCAACTCTGGCATTCTCTGTTCTAAAATGCCTTCCAGATTTGTCATTCTTTGTTCTGTGTTCTAAGTTCTCTACAAACTCTGACATTCTGTATTCTAAGGTTCCTCCCGGTTCAGACTTTTTAAATCAAGCACCAATTCTCTCTAACCATGCTGAGAGTTGCCATGGGGCTTAATTTCCTGGGAGCAATGGTACCATTGTGGCTTAATGTGAGGATCTGTCTGGTGGCTGCTTCTTTGGCTCAGGCCCCTGGACCCAAAGCTTATTGAAGTTGGACTTGCTGTCCCATGGTGGGATGGTGGTGGTGTTAGAGATGGTAGCAATATTCTCTAGGAGGAACTTGGAATGGGGCTCTGGTTAGGCAAGAGGAGTCTACCTGACACTAGAGATCTATTAAGTGGGAGACATAGGTCCAGAGAAGCAACCAGGGCTAGAAGGACCCATATAGGCAAAGGGTAGAAGGTGTGTGGGGGGGGGTTCAGGGACACCAACTCCAACAGATCTAAAGACAAGGTGAAGGATGGTTGGAGCCTGACTAGTAGCTAGTACATTTTTCATTCTCCTCACTCTTTGAGGAAAAAAATATGGGCTATTCTTTAGGTTCATTGACAAATGGCCATATATTTTCCAAGGCAGACATGCTTCACTCCTTAAGGATAGGAAAGACTAAATGGTGAAAATAACACTGGACTAAGGGTCTGAAGAAGAGGATTCTGGTAGCTAATTGACTGTGTGACTTTGAATAAGTGACATCCCCTCTCTGGGCTTCCATTATTTCCTCTGCTTTACAAACACATTTTATCCCTTTCTTTGCTCATGCTAGTCCCAAGGTCTTTCCTTTCAACTGGAATTCCTACTGATCCTTTAAAGGCCAATGGACAGGTTGCCTCCTCTTTTCCCATCCCTTGCTGTTTTGAGAATGATCTTCTCCTTCAGTCCTGCCCCCTTTTAATAAAACCCTTACCACTTCAAATTCTGTATTAGTTACCATATCTTAGGGGTATATGAGGTATTCAGAGAACTAGTGCCTCTGGGGTGAGGGCTTTGGCTGCTGAGCCCTTTTCAGGGTTGCTCATCCATGTTTGCTGTCCATCTGTCACCCGCCTCTCACCTGTGACTCCAAGAAGCTGTAGCATGCACATTGGCCACACCCGGTAAAACTGTCTAGGAAGAAGGGCAGGTTGAGAGTAACCAGTAATTGAGTCAGGGGGATGTCTACCCAAAGTATGTGAGGACTTCCCCCAGCAGAATAGGAGAATGAGAACAATTTGTTCCAATGGCCACAAAGGTGACTGTAGAGATATTAGAGTTTGGTCAGACATCCAAGATAGCCTGCATCGCAGGTCAGCCCCATCATCTTGACTTTTGTACTGCTATTCAGCTTCAATGACTAGAAGAGAGAGTGAGGCTGACAAATTCACCCAACTCTGCCTCACTTAAATCTAATTCATGGGAAAGTCAAGTTATCACCACGATGTCATTGATCCTCTTTGGAAGAAGGACAAACAACAATAATCTTGTCTTATCTCTCTCCTTGAAAGTAATCAGCTTGAAGGTAGGGACAGTGCTTTATTTTTTTTTTAGGTTTTTGCTAGGCAATGGGGTTAAGTGGCTTGCCCAAGGCCACACAGCTAGGTAATTATTAAGTGTCTGAGACCGGATTTGAATCCAGGTACTCCTGACTTCAGGGCCGATGCTCTATCCACTGTACCACCTAGCTGCCCCAAACTAGGGGACTTTTAAAGCTTCTGGAATGGAAATGCTCTCACTGTCCACTCCACAAAGCTGCTTGGTACTACCAGGGTATTCTCCTGCTCACTAAGTGTCAGTGGCTCCCTGTGACCTCTAGGAGCACATTCAAACTACTCTGTCTGGAATTTCAAGTACTTTGCAGCCTGGTTCCACCTCCCCTTTTCTAGGTTTCTTGAACTTTGAACTCTTGGTTCTCCTTTTACTGTACATTCCAGTCAAAAAGGTCTACTTGGGCTTCCCTGTCCATAATAGCATTCTATGCCCTGTCTCCATGCCTTTGCCTAGACTGTCCCAGACTAGATCTAGGAATGCACTCCCTCCATATCTGCACTATTTAGAATCTCTGTTTCCTTTGAAATTCAGTTCAAGTAATGCCCCTCCAGCTTCTTGTGGCTCCCCTCTGAAATGGCCTCCTCTTATAGAGATGTGGAATTTATTTATAGGTACACTTGTAGTTTCCCCCGATAAGCTTCCTGAGAGCAAGAATGTTTTGTTTTTGCCCCAGTGCTTAGCATGGTGTCTCACACATAGTAACTGATGAAGAAATACTGGTGTATTCATATTATCTACACTTCAGCTCTTCAGATGTCTATTCATTCTCCTTGTAACTACATTCTCAGATGAAAACCAAATACTTGCCTTTCCTCATTGACCATGGAGGAAGGAACAGGGTCACCAGGCTAGACATTCCATTACTACTACTAAGATACCTCCCCTTCTGGTTGTCACTTGACTATAGGGATCCCATGGATTTATAATAACAGTATAGATTTCTGAAGCACTTTATTGTTTGCAAAGCACTTTCCTTACAATCATCAAGTGAGATGGAGTATTATTACCTTCCTTTTACAGATGGGGAAATGAAGGATTAGAAGGATAAAGTAATATCCCAGCTTATATAATGAGTAAATACAGTTTGAGTTCAGTGATGTCCAGCACCTTCTTCACTCTGCCACACTAGCTCTCACTAGACTGTTGTCTTTTCTTGAAGAGGCCCCAAACCACATCACTATTATTGGGGTCAAGGTATATAGTGTATCCAGTTGTGACTGAGGAGACTAAGAAGTGCTCAGAAGGTTTTACCACAACTTGGGCACAAATAGTCCCTATGAACATCTGGAGTGGAGATGTCTCTAAATTTGCACAACTCATATTTCTTTTGAGCTGTTCTCATTCTGCTTTGCTCATAGAGTATAGCACCTTCTTTGATGGGGGCACTCCCTGCTGGGTGGTCCTGTGCCAGTGTTTCCCATGTCTCACAATCTATTCCAGAGTTCTTCAGAGAGAACTTGGGTGTGTCCTTGTATCACTTCTTCTGGCCTCCACACAAGAACTGGCTTAAAATTAAAAAAAAAAAGTCTTTTTAGGCAAATGTATGTTTGGCCAACAACATGACCAGTTGCTCAGAGTTGTACTTTCTTCAGTAGAGTCTGAATGCTTGGCAGTTTCGCTCAGGAAAGGACTTTAATTTCTGGTACTGTATTTTTCTAGGTAATTTTCAGAATTCAAATAGAAGCGATTCAGTTTCCTGGCATGGTGCTGGTAGACTGTCCAGGTTTCACAGGCATAGAGCAATGAGGCCAACTCAATGGCTCTGTAGACCTTCAGTTTGGTAGTAGTCAGTCTAATACCTCTTTCTCTCCCAAGCTTTTTTTAGGAGCCTCCCAAACACAGAGCTAGCTCTGGCAATGTGTGTGTCAACCTCACTATCAAAGTGTACCTCCCTGGAAAGGACCCTGCCAAGGGAAGTGAACTTATCCAACTATGCAAAACTTCTCCATTTGCTGTAACCGATGGTTCTACCTATGGATGGTAAGGTGCTGGCTGATGGAGAATTTCTATTTTCTTGGAGTGAGAAATTGGCCAAAATGAGCACAAGCAGTAGTCAGTCCATATTGTTTGGCAACTCAGTCTCAGAGGCTGCATTGATTGTATGTTCTCTATGAACAGAAAGTAATGCACCACATCAATTTTCCCTCTATAAAAGTTTGAAGGGTGAAGTCATGGTGGGGATACACAGGAGAGACTTTAGAGAGACAATGGGACTTGAGTTGGCCCTTGACAGATGAGGGGCTGGCTAGGTGGTATTAGGGGCGGCTAGGTGGTGCAGTGGATAAAGCACTGGCCCTGGAGTCAGGAGTACCTGGGTTCAAATCCGATCTCAGACACTTAATAATTACCTAGCTGTGTGGCCTTGGGCAAGCCACTTAATCCTGTTTGCCTTGCAAAAACCTAAAAAAAAGAAGAGCAAAGAAGAGGAGGCAGGAAAATTTTGGTGTGTTTGACTAGTCTGACTGGAATGATAGATTTATGTTGAGGGGAAGTTGGCAACAAAATTGGAGAGGTAGCTTTTGACTTACCTGGGAAGGTCCTTGGATGCTGAGCTGAGGAGACTTTTTTTTAAAAATTTTATTTATTTAAGGCAATGGGGTTAAGAGTGATTTGCCCAAGTGATTATTAAGTGTCTGAGGTCAGATCTGAACTCAGATCCTCCTGACTCCAGGGTCAGTGCTCTATCTACTATACCACCTAGCTGTGCCCTCTTTCCTGGGGATTTTAACAGATTCAACTAAGAACCAGTATTACCATCAACTAGCAGCCCTATTCTCCAGCTTCCCTATTCACAATCATCATCATCATGACTTCAATTCCTGGCAAGATTCTAGAGTGTCTTAATGAAAAGAATGAATGGCATACCACTGGAAAGGAAGACTGTGAGTCTCAGGAGCCAATATGGCTTGAGCAAGAACAGATTAGGCCATACTAATCTCCTTGCCATTCTTTTTTTTTTTTAGGTTTTGCAAGGCAAACGGGGTTAAGTGGCTTGCCCAAGGCCACACAGCTAGGTAATTATTAAGTGTCTGAGACTGGATTTGAACCCAGGTACTCCTGACTCCAAGGCCAGTGCTTTATCTACTATGCCACCTAGCTGCCCCTTCTCCTTGCCATTCTTGCCAGGGTTGCAAAACTTGTAGATCAGGGAGCTGTTATATTTGCACAAAGTCTTTGGTAAAGTAGTTCATACTCTAGAAAAGATGGCAATATGCAGGCAAAATGGAAGTACAATTTAGACAATTTCAGAATTGTCAGATCCAAAGAGTATTTGTTAATGGATCAACATTAATTGGGAAGGAAGTCTCCAGGGGAGCATCCTAGGGATCAATCCTGAGCCCTGTGCTACCCAATATATTTTATCCACGACTTGGATTAAAGGGTCCAAAAAATTGTCGACCAGTTAGAACACAATCAAATTAAATGACGAAGTTGAATTCCAGACTTACACAAAGGTTCAAAAACTCAATTTTACAAGTACAAGATGGAGGAGGCATGGCTAGGCAGCAGTCCCTTTCATGTGTAAGAAACCTGGATGTTTCAGTAGATTTCAAAAACTGCTGGGACCCTTGAGCAAGATATTGCCTATAGGAATAAGGAGGTGATGATCTCTCTGTCCTCTTCCCTGACTAGAGCAAAGCAGTAGTACCATGCTTAATTCTCAACATCTCATTTTAGGACAGACATTGATGAAACAGAGAATTCAAAAGTGGGTGACCAGGATAGGGATGGTGAGGGACTGAGATGAGCCATATGAGAATGAGCTGAAATAACTGGGGCTGTTTAGCTGAGAGAAGAGAAAACTTGAAAGGGCATTGTAATCTATCTACAAATACTTGAAAGGCTCTTGCCAGGGGCCATGGGTGAAAGCTAGAAAAAGATCCATTTAGGCTTGTCATCCAAACTTCCTAACAAGGAGTTCTGCTTGAGAGTGTACTGGGCCAACCCTGGAGGTGGTGAGTTCCAGAGCTCTACCTCCTTTAAGGTCTTAAGAAAAGAATGGATGACCAGTGTCAAGATTATCTTATCTCAGGAATGAGTTTATAGTTGGTGGCCACTGAGGTCTTTTCCAGCTCTATAATCATTAGACTTAGAACCGAAAGGGAACTTTGAATCCATTTAATCCAATCTCCCCAATCTGCAGAGACATAGAACCACAGTTCAGAGAGGGAAAGGGACTTGGCCACAGTAGTCATTAAGTTTCCATTTTGAATCAATGCTCTCAGTCCTTTCCCAAGGCAATCCGTGATGGGGGTAGAAATTCTGGGACATGATATCTTGAAGTGCCTGGGTCTTTGGTGTCCCTTTGTGCAGCATATTCGGAGCCTAGGGAGAAGGGGATTATTTGAGCCCGCTATGCTTGCTGTTTATTGGTCATATGACCTTGGGTAAAGTATTTCACCTCCCTAGACCTTTTCCACCTTTCCACCATTTGTAAAATGAGGTAGTTGAACTAGATGACCTCTGAGGTCCTCTTCAGCTCTAATCCTCTGATTTTATGTATGTGACCATGGGCAAATCATTTCACTTCTATAGGCCTCAATTTCTTCTTCTAAGAAGAAAGGGTCCGACTCTCTTGCTTCTGAGGTCCCTTCTATGATATTCCCCCTCTCCAATCCCACCTGCTATTCCTGCATCCTTGAGATGCTATTCTGAAGGGCTTCCAATCCCCAGAGCACTCTTCTCCAGCCATATTTGTGTTTGTGCTCTGGAAATATGAGAAAACATATTTTGACTAATAGTATTCCTCTAGAGGAAAACATACTTCAGTTATAACGATGTTCCACTGTAATTGTTGGAAATCACCCTGCCTCACCATAAACAGGCCTTACATCAATGTTTTTGCTTGACCTTTCTACAGAAGAAAAAATACCTTCTGGGAATGCATAAGCAAGTGGAGTTTTTGGAAGAGACGTTAAAGAGTGAGGCAGTCTGGCCCCTTCATAAAATGCAGCGATAGAGTTGTTACTATTTGCTAACAAATTCTTAAAGGGAAATGATCGGAGTAGCAGATGTCAAGGTGGGTATGTCTGTGTAGATGTGTGGGTGTGGGTGTGTGTCTATATGGTATGTGTGTATTTTGCTGTAGTCCAGCCCCTGGTGAACAATGCAGTTGCCCCCAAGTGAGGTTGAAGTCCTTTGATTTCTTTCTTCTTTTCCTTCTAAGATCTCCAGCTAAAATTTCAAAATGAAGAGCACATCTTGATCCAAGTGAATAACTACTCCATGGTTTGAAAAGAGCAATCTGCTTTGGGGAAGTCCCTCCACGGTAGTTAACTCCCCCATCCCAGTTGCCTTTCTGACATATTTAAAGGTCATCATGTTATTGATGAAGGATACTCAGCAGCCTTGGGTGACATGGTGAGAATGTAAATGTCTTTCTTTGAACTCTGGGCTTCTTCCCAACCAAAGTCTGGGATAGTATCTCCATTAGAAAGAGGTACATTATCTCTTAAGAATTCAAAGCTGGAAGTATCCAGGAGTGTAAGGGAAAGAGTCCCCTCTGTATTTGAAGTCAGACGATAACATCTCAATTCTGGGTCTGCCACTAACTTGATGCCAATAACCTTGGGCAATTCCCTTCCCTTCTCTGGGCCTCAGTTCACTCTTCTATAAAATGAGAGGGTTGAGTTAGAGGGCTTTTAGATCCAGCTCAAAATCCTCTGATACTACCAAAAGGATTTCTTTGGGTTTAGTTGGAGGCTGAGTGGGTTGTGGTTTTCCATTCAGTTTGGCTTGCTTCAATATGGCCATCGAGATGGAGTTCAGTGTTCTGGATGATCCATGCACTAGAGCTAGAGAAATCTCTAAGGCAAGCCTTAGGTCTTACATCTTTCCTGCTGGGATGGTTGATTTTGAGACTCCCAACTCAAACTCTACTGACATGCATTGATAGTTCAGTGTTATCCATGAAGGAAGATTACCCTTTGGAACTTGCCCATTTCCTAGGTCCCTGATGGAGGGTGTAGTTTAATTTGGTAAAACATCTTTGTGTGCTTCACTACTCCCTTTCTCTCATGTTCTAGAGGTCTCATAGTCCAGTCAATGTACCTCCAACAACATCTCAGCACCATCTATAAAATCAAGGGGTTGGGCAAGATCGATCTCAAAGGTTCTTCCCAACTACACATTCTGTGGCCATTTACAAGACAATCTATAGTTCATAGTGCATAAGGATCAGAGGCACAACCTGAAAAATCTGAGGGTATTTCACCATCATACATTTCTTTAGGACTTTAAGGTTTACAAAGCACTCTTTTCCCCACAGTCTTGTGTAATAAGGGATATAAATGTGATCCCCATTTTAAAGATGAGGATACTTAGGGTTGGAGAAATTAAATGACTTTCCCACAATGGCAGAGTTCATAAATTTTAGAGCTGAAATTTGGATCTAAATAAATCTCCTGACTCCCTGCTCAGGAGTCCTCTAATAGCATGCTGCTCTCATTTTATCTATCCTCAGTCATCTTTTTATCCTGTCATGTCCAGAATCAAAACGGTGAACTATAAGTTGTCTATACAACAGCAGGGTGGTATAATTCCCAGTGGCTCCCTACTGCCTGTGAGATAATAGAAACTCCTTTACCAGGCTTTCAAGAGCTTTCACAATTGGACTCCTCTCAACCTATCCAGCCTTATTTCATGCTACAGTCCTCCTTCATGAACTCCATGGTCCATTCAAACTGATCTGTACTATTCATCACTTTGATCCTCCCATCTGCATCTGCCTTAGGCTAGGTTCTAAGAGTACTGACCTTGGAGTTAAGCCACTGAGTTCCATTTCCACTGGGTGACCTTCAGTTAGACCTCTCTAAGCCTAAATTTCATCCTCTGTAAGATGAGGGAAGGTTATATTGCATACTGTATGAACCTAAATCCTATGACCTTAGCATCCCAAGGAACCCAGAGAACTCCAACTTGCCTTCCCAGGGTGAATTCCTTCCCTGGGGCTCTGTGTTTGTACATGTAGCTGGCACATACTATGTTGATATTAGTGAAAGGCCCCAGACTTCTGGGAGGAAAGGCCCTCTCCAGACAGGGATTTCCCCTTGCCAGCCCCAGGTGTGTTTCCTCCTTTCTTATCCCCTGGGAACCTAGGCTGTTCCAAGAACTCTTGCTCTTTGCTGTCCAGAGCAGCCACCTGTCTGTTCAAGAATGACTCCAGGTGTGCAGTCTAATCAATCTCTAAAGCCATAAATGCTTGGGGCCGAGATTCTCAGAATGAGATGCAAGGTTCCGGCTTTGTTACCTTTGTGACCATTGCAAGTCAGTCCCAAGAGGTGGGGAGGGGCTGGCGGTGGGGGGTGGGGGGTGAGCATTGCTTCCATGGTCCTTTCTGCCCTTCTAGATAGAGCAGAGATGGAGGATTTTGATCCATTTCTATGGATTGTCTATAGTCCTGCCTCTCGGAATGTACTCAGTCTAGTTTGATCTTACAAACTCTGCAAGGTCAGACTCGGTCAGTACTTGGATGGTTTGACCACATTATTTTTTTGCTCCAAAACCCTCAGTGGCTTGCTATTGCCACTAGATGGGAGACAATAGACTTTTGCTAAAAGAAGGTTGCAGGACATAGTGGAGAGAAATCAGACTTTGGATCTAGAAAAATGTGAATTCAAGTCCTGCCTTTGACACATACTGGGCAAGTCACTTAACCTCTCTAAGCCACCCTCGAGGCCTGTAATTTGTGGAGTAGCTGCTGATCTTCCTGGCAGAAGGGGTTTCCTAAACCAATAGCATCACAAGCTCAGATCTCAGCCTAACCAGAGATTGCCACTCAGAAGCCCAGAATGCTAGCATTAGAAAGGACTGCAGAGGTTATCCAAGGGACTGTAAATGGCAGACAATACAGTAGATAGAGTGCTCCATTAGAAGAGAAGATTTCCAAGTTCAAATCCTGCCTCAGACATTTATTAGCCATGTGACCCTGGACAAATCACTTAAGTTTTCTCAGTCTTTTTCCTCATCTTAAAGTACTATATAAATGCATGCTATTATTGTTATCATCATACTCTATATTCCTGAAGCACGGATTGCCTCTGTCATTTCCTTATTCAGTAAACTCCAGGAACTCCTTATTTCCACTATGGCCAAACACAGACTCTGGGGTTTAGCATTACAAGGCTTTCTCAATTGAGCTCCTGTCTCCCAAGTCTTATATATCGTTCGCCTTCATATGCTCTGTGGCCTAGATAAATACGACTTCTTGCCGTTCTTCACACACAACCTTCTTCCTTTATCTTCAAGCCATTGAATTGACTATTCCCTCTTCCTAGAATGAATTCCCTCTTTTTTTGTAAAGCAGTGAGTTTAAGTGATTTGCCCAAGGTTACACAGCTAGGTAATTATTAAATGTCTGAGGCTGAATTTGAACTCAGGACCTCCAGACTCCAGGTCTAATGCTCTATTCACTGTACCACCTAGCTGCCCCCAGATTCCCTCTTGACCTCTTCCTCCTTGAATCCCTAATTTCCTTCAAAAAACCACTCTACACAAATCCTTTCTTGATCTTCCTATATGCTATTGCTCCCCCAACTATTTTATATAGTATTGAATTCGTTTATATTGGGCATATACTTGTATACACAAATATGTAACATGTATACCCTGGCCTTCCACTCAGTACCAGATGAACTACTTGATAGTTTTGAGGGACTGGAGAAGCAGTCTTAGAACTTTCCTATAAGGTCCACCAAGTTCATGTCCATTTGTAGCAATACTGCTGAATGAGTATGTTTCTTAGTTGTTACTAGGATAGTGTCTTTGTGGTCACTTCTGAAGTTCATTCCTTCTTTCTCAGGGCATCAGTGCTATGCTGGCTTTGAAAACCAGCCTGGACTCAGATTCCTGGGGCTTACTCTCTTTCCACAATTCCCACAGTTAGAGACACTTTCCTTCACTAGATGTCATGATTAACTGAAGTCACCAAGTTCCCTCAGAATCAAACGAGGCAAAGAGACAGCTGAAACTGGTATCTTCACAGCCAAAGAGACTTCTCTTCAACATATGGTTAGCAGACCAGTAGCATGCTCCCTAGTCTGTCCCCAAGACTCTTTCCTTATGCATCATCACAATTCTCCTAGAAGCAGTTCCTCCATATGGAGATATGTCACCTTCTCCCTGATGATCTCCACATAGAATTCAACATTTAAGGTACCCTGGGTATATACCAAACTCCTAATATACATGTACACATATATACATGTTGTTTCTAAGAATAGAAGCTCCTGGAGGGCAGGGTCTGATTAATTATTGTCTTTGTACCTCCTATGTTTGATACAAGCTTGTTTAGCAAAGAAGAAACTGAGGGTCAGAGGGGAGAAATGCCTTCTTCAAGGTTGCATGGCCAGTAAACCAGTAAAAAGTCTTTTTACTCCAAGTTCAGCATTCTTCCCACCTTCTTCATCTTCCCGACCCCTTTTCCTGAAGAGAAATTTCCTGAACCATTTTCTTCAATCCTCCTTCATCCCTTTCAACTTGAAATTTCCTCATTTAGAGTCAACATGACATAGTATCACAAGGCTTAGAATCAGAGAGACCTGAGTTAAAATCACATCTCTGACACTTAGCAGTTATGTGACCTTGGACAAGTAGATAAGTAGGACATAGTAATGGTTAGGAGATAGCATGGAATAGTGAAAAACGCACTGGAATCAAGATAAAAAAGATCTAGTGAATATTGCCCTGATATTCTAGAACCAGAGGGTAAAATAGAAATTAAAAGAATCCACTGATCCCCTCCTGAAAGAGATCTCTCTGAGGTATATTATAGCCAAATTCCAGTGGCCCCCTGTTAAGGAGAAAATATTGCAAGTAAAAAGAAAGAAACAATTCAAATATCAATGAGCTACTGTCAGTATAACACAAGATAGATTGGAGAGCTTGGAATATGATATTTTGAAGAGCAAAGGAGTTAGTATTAGGCAAAGGACTTAGTATTACAATCAAGAATCTCCTACCCAGCAAAACTGAGTATAATCCTTCAGGAGAAAAAAATGAATATTCAGTGAAATAGAGTCCTTAAAAGCATTCTTGATGAAAAGACCAGAAATGAATAGAAAATTTGACTTTCAAATACAAGACTCAAGAGAAGCATAAAAAGGTAAACAGGAAAGAGAAATCATAAGGCACTTGATAAGGTTAAACTGTTTACATTCCTACATGGAATTATGATATTTATAACTCCTAAGAACTTTATCACTATTAAGACAGTTAGAAAGTGTATATATAGAGGGCATGGGTGGGAGTTGAATATGATGGGATGATTATCTAAAAAAATAAAATTAAAGGGTGGGAAAGAGAAGTACACTGGGAAAGGGGGATAAAATGAGCTATATTATCTCACATAAAAGATGCCCCAGTGGAGGGGAATATGGAAAAGTGCTGGTGGGAGTGCTTGAACCTTACTCTCATCAGAATTGGCTTCATTTTGCATCAAGTCATAGAGATTTTTCCATACTTCTATGTACCTATCATGCCCATCATTTCTTATAGCATAGTAGTATTCCATTACATTTATGCACCATAATTTGTTTAGCCTCAATTGATAGGCACCTACTCTATTTTCAATTCTTAGCTATCACAAAAAGGTTGTTGTAAGGTACACATAAGGAATGATACAAACTTTAAAGAGCAATGCCAATGTCAGTTATTATCACCTATAAAATGAGGGCATTGGACAAGATGAGTTGTAACTTTCCTTATAGCTCTGACATTCCCTATTCTAAGGCCCCTCCCAGCTCTCATGTTCCAATGTTCTAAGGGTTCTCCTTGCTCTAAATATTTACTGTAATCTTCTTGGCTCCTTTTTTGACGCTCTTTTCACTTTTGCCCAAATGTATCCACCTTCCATCCACCCCCATCAAACCTCTTCTTGGGGCAGCTAGGTGATGCAGTGGACAGAGCACTGGCCCTGGAGTCAGGAGTACCTGAGTTCAAATCCGGCCTCAGACACTCAGACACTTAATAATTACCTAGCTATATGGCCTTGGGCAAGCCACTTAACCCCATTGCCTTACAAAAAAAACTTAAAAAAAACCCTCTTCTTATTTAGAATGGGGCCTTTCATATCTTATGTGGCATATATGGTCATGTTGTCTTTGGTTGGGGGGATAGTTAAAAATCTATTTCATCAGGATCCCAAAGCCTTTCCAAAATATTATTACATTAATAAAACATCAACTTGGTCTCATCATTGAATCTCTGAGTCTCCCCTTAGCTTTTCCTTCCTAATTATCTTGATATGACATGAGCTTCCTCACTTCCAAAGTGGAGGAGACCAGGGAGACCAATGATGTCTGAAGGACTTTTCCTTCAGATATAGCAGCTGCTCTTATCAATTATGATTAATACCTCTGAAGGATCAGATGAGCCTGATATAGGTCCATTAGAGCAGCATGGGTCCTCCTAGCCAAGGACATGACTCCAATGATATATTAATATGATAGAAATGTTCTAGTGAAGTAGTAATAAAGGGCTGGTCTCGGAGTCAGAAAGAAGTTAAGTCTGCTTCTGACACTTAGTAGCTGCGTAACCTTGGGTAAGTCAGATAACTTTTGAGTTCTTAATGCTAATAGAAGTTATAGACACACATTCTTGACCTGCACCAAAGGAGAGAATTCTGCAGTGGGAATATCTCTCCTCAATCTGGAAGGTCCCTTTAGCTCTCAGGTCCCTCCTTTTTGAGGATATGCCAAGTTTAACATCCTTTACTCTCTCAACTCCACCTTTTTTTAATTGAAATTTTGTTTTCTTTTTCAACATTCATCCATTTACAAATTTATGAGCTCCAAATTTTTCTATCACCCTCCCTTCCCTCCATCTTCTCCATGGTAACAAACACTCCGCTATAGGTTGTACATGTGCAATTGTGTTTAACATATTTCCATATTAGTCATGTTGTGAAAGAGAAATTAGAACCAAAGGGAGAGAAAAATCATGAGGAAAGAAAAGAAAAACATAAAAGAAGTTTTTAAAAAGTGAATATAATATCCAGCTTCACTTCTGATTCACTTTGTAATGTCCCACAGAAAGTTCTGTGGATACTTCTCCTCCTCCTCCTCCTCCTCCTCCTCCTCCTCCTCCATTTTTCAATTTCCTTTATGTGTTGATGTCTTTTAGAATGTAAATACCTTGAAGTAGCCCTGGACCCAAACTGGATCTAAAGCTGCCTTGGTTCAAATTTCAGTCCTTCAATTCAAAACCTTTGCCCTAGACAAGTTGAGGCCTCTTGGGAAAGACCTCAGCTTATAAAGGTGAAGGTCATCTATTGCCTCCTGAGCCATCACCAGTTGTTTTGATTTATGTCCTATCACTGGACTTTGGTGACTCTGGAGGAAAGAGTGAGGCTGATGACCTTGCACAGCTCTGCAAGTCAAGATGTCCCTCTTGTGAAGTCATTGGTCTTCTTGTAGAATGAAAGATGAACAACAACACATGTGTTGGTATTCCCAGTGTCTGACTCAATGTCAGCACTTACTAAGTGCTTGGTGATTGGGAGTTCTCCACAATGATGGATCAAGTTTCCCCAGATTGTTGCTAACATTTCTCAGGTAATTTAAGATTTACAAAACATTTTCTTCAAAACCACTTTGTGAAGTAGGCAATCTACATATTATCCCCAGGAGAAATAGGAGGCTTAGACAGGTTAAGTGACTTAAGATCATGAAAGTTTGAACTGGAAAGGGTCTTAGAGAACATTGAGTACAAATGGGGAAAGAGGCTCAGAGAAGCCTCCAGGGTCACACAGTTAGAAGATAAATTTGTCATTTAGATTTGAATCCAGGGCTCAGTATCCTAGGTCCAATTCTCTTTCTCCTTTACCACCCAGACTAGAGGCTGGGACAACCGTTCTTTGAATTTGTGCCAAAATATGGAACAAAGACTCTCTAGACCTGCAGACCCATCCAGTGAGGGACCATGAAGTCATCTCAGACAGTAGTTTCATTTATTGTGCCTCAGTTTCCCCATTTTCTTTAGCTCCTCTGTTGGAGAATGTTATCAATGAACATTCCTGCTATATAGTTTTTCTCCCAGAGAACAATATCCACTGTGTTTGTTGATTTCTTTTTTGATATTCCTCTTCTCTTAAGAATACTGTAGTGATTCTTTTATTACCTCAAAGGTTAGTTGCTAATGTATAATCTTGGTAGCTTAGCACAGAAACTGGTATAAAGTAGATGCTTAATAAATCTTTATTTAGTCTTTACTAGAACTATTGACCTGTAGAAGTAGAGTGTTGAGTCCCTTTCTGAACTCCCTCAATCTTTCCCCAGATGAACACTGAAGGGGTGGGAGACAAGGAAGACACGTTTTCCCTTTTTACACCAAGGTCTCCAAGGTCTCCATCTATTGAACCAAATACAAGTGCTTAAATATCCTCTCCAGTCCCTAATCCACTCCCACTCCTATGGCACTTAGTAAAATAAGGCTCTGGTGTTCAAGGACACCAGGTGATGAAAGGTTCACAGCACTCCCACACACAACAGTTCCTAACATATCCCCCTTGTCTTTTTTTTGAAACATATTACATAATAAATGCCACATAAGTTGTAAACAAAAGTTCAAAAATAGTATAAACAAATGTCAATTAAACAATAGTAAAAACCAATATTCCCACAGCACAGGCTTCATTTGAAAGACAAAATCTAAATTTCCCAATCCCAGAAAAAAATCTTAAGTCAATCATTGCTTTCTGACAATCAGCATTTGCATTAGCCCTGCTGTATCTCCTAAAGTTCTTGCTACTGCCTTTTGTAACCAGGCAAAGAAATCTATAAAAAGCCTCATCATTTCTTTGTCTAATAAGTACAAATGGTTCTTTCTTATCAGGTTTTGCAAGGCAAATGGGATTAAGTGACTTGTCCAAGGCCACACAGCTAGGTAATTACTAAGTGTCTGAGGCCGGATTTGAACTCAGGTACTCCTGACTCCAGGACCAGTACTCTATCCACTGAGCCACCTAGCCACCCCCTTTCTTATCATTTTGTATTGGAATATGTCCCCAAGCATTCTTTACACAGGTAGTAATTCTTTCACATGTCTCTAACCCATAATATAGTTGGTCTGCATTGTTGAAAAATTGACCTGTGCCACTTAATTGTTCATAATATGTGGTGGCATTGGCATCTTGTGCATGCCTCAAAATCATCTGTCTACATTGTTCTATAAACTCCATCATCCAAAGAACAGATTTTCTGGGTGACAAACATACTCTATCTGTTTCCAATCATTAGGTGTTAATATGGAGTATGCAAGCGTATCCAATTGTAGCCGGTCAAAAGGTGATCTTGACCCGCATGCCCCCACTGCCTTATTTAAATCTTTAAATCTCTGACTGATTTTACATCTAGTGACTTATGTTTTTGCCTAAGATTTGTTGGATTAAAAGGATCTGGCTCCTCAATAACAGGATATGACTGAAACTCAGCTGCTAGATCCATCAAACTGTCTCCCTGATCTTTTGCTTTTTTGATGGCCTTTTGCACTGCTGAAGTCTCTTCTCTAGGTGCTGTAGAGTTGATCCTAGGATTTTCTTGATAATATTTCTTTATTTTTTCTGCCTCAGGCCATGGATGTGAATACACTTTCTCTTTACCTTTGCTTTCCTCCACACCAACTTGTACCAACTTCCTTAACATCAGCCCCATGCTGAACTTATTACCTTCTCCAAAGTCTTTCGGATGTCACCTGGAATTTTTCCTTGCTTGTATCTGTTGGTCCTTATCCTGGACTTCACTCAGATAACTCTGCCTTCCTGTCCTTGTACAGGTGCCATATGTTGAGTCTCTTTCTGGACTCCCTTAATCTTTCCCCAGGCAAGCATTGAAGGGGCAGGAGACAAGGAAGACAAGTTCTCCCTTTGTATACCAAGGTCTCCAAGGTTTCCATTCATTGAACCAAATACAAGTGCTTAAATATCCTCTTCAGTCCCTAATTCACTCCCACTCCCATGGCACTTAGTAAAATAAGGCTCTTGTGTTCAAGGACACCAGGTGATGAAGGTTCGCAGCACTCCCACACACAACAGTTCCTAACAGTAGTGGAGTCCAGAGAGAGCATAAAATATCCAGAAGGGAAAAGCTGAGATCAGGTCTTAGGGTCTGGAAATCTAGGCCCAGGATCAGGCCCTAGGCTTCTTCCCTCTAATCAGGTACTGTATCCACTACACAACTGTGGGACCATTATTAGGACTGGTCATATAATTCAGTGTCTTAATCTTTTTTAGTCATTGACAAAGCAATAAGAAGTGTATGTGAAGAGAATGGGGAGGGAAGGGCAGTGATATTTTCTTACTTTGGTAACTTTTTGTGAGAAAAGAGCAAAGTGATGGGAAACAGGGTGGGAAAAGAGGCAGGGTGGGGGATAATCCCAGCAATGAAGGTGCTGCATCTGCTGATTAGAAACTTGGTGAGGGGCATGCTTCCTTACATAAACATTCATGGGACCTGGGAACTGGTTGCCCTGGGTTTACATCCTCTCTATCTCTACAGGATGATCTATATGACTTTGGAAAAGAGGGAGTAAGAAGGGAGGAGGGAAGAAGGAAAGCAGGGAAGGAAGGGAGAAAGGGAAAAAGGAAAGAAGAAAGGAAGGAAGGAAGGAAGGAAGGAAGGAAGGAAGGAAGGAAGGAAGGAAGGAAGGAAGGAAGGGGAAAAGGAAAGGAGGAAGGAAGTCTTTTCTCTGTGTGCCTTAGATTCCCAGTCTATAAAAGAAATGAACTAGACTAGATGATCTCCAAGGTCTTCTTTGATTCTGTGCCCAGAGGTACCCAGAGGGATGTGTCTGATTTCCCTTTGAAAGTATTTTCTCCTCCTCAATTGAGCAATTTCTCTGAGTCTTTTCTTTGCCCTCATCACATTCTACCTTATGCTATACTTCTCTGTGTGTGGGTTTCTGTCCACCTACTCCTCTGGAAGCTTGCAAAGTGTTTCATAGCAGCTCAAAGAATGGGCCAACAATTCAGGGTGTGTGAGTGAGTCTGCAGGGCTTGCCTGTACTACAAGGAATAGGCATTATTAGCATCAGTCTAAAGTAGCATGGATATATGAGCATCTTCTAAAGAAAAAGAATTTAGCTTCTAGAAAGTTGCATGAGTTCAGACAAAGTAGTATCTCTCTCTATAGCCCCTATTTTGAATTCTTAACCTTTGACAAATTTCCTCCGCTTTTGATGAACTCATCTGCTTGACTTAACCCTTCAATGCCAGCACCCTGCTGCAGTCACTTCAGTGTCTTAACTCAGCCTGGCTTTTGATTTACTTTGGCTTTTTGCATTTCCACCTTTCCTCTTCCTAGCCTCCTCTTCCTCTCCTGAGGACCATCTTTTCCAGTGCCTGACCAGAGATTTTCCCAAGTTTACTAGTATGGCCTGGTCTTGCCTTAGGAGCTACATGGCAGGAGGGTCTTTAGGGTTTTTTACCTTTGTATCCCTAGAGTCCAGTAAAGTCCCCTGCACATTGTCAGATGACTCTCTGATCTCATGAATATAGACATTTCCTCTGATTATGCAGCCTACAGCCCATTCATGCTCACTCATCTTGAATGACCCTTGCCCAAGTCCTCCCATAAGTTCACATCAGGGGGTCCTTCCTCTATTTCTTCTGTCACTGAAAATAGAGGACTCTATTGGAAAATTCTATTAAAATTGAAGTACTTTACTGAAAAATCCTTCTGAAAGTGGAGAACTAGTGACTATCCATTAATGACCCCTATTCTTTCATGTATGGCCAGTCCCTGGTTTTTTGAATGAAATGTTTCCCTGATTTTTCTTTAACATTCCTGATTTGTTAACCACGTGCCTCTCCATTGTCCCATGTGATGCTCAAACACCACAGTTTTCTTCGCACATAGTAAACACTTAATAGAAGTTTGTGGAATTGCATTGTCTAATGGGACAGGAGGAGGGGGCAGGGTGGGAGAGATGAGGAATAGTAGAGTAACTCGGCATCAAGATCCTAATAACTCCTTTTCAATAACCAATAAAAGGCAGGGGGAGTTGCCATAGCCACCCTATCCCTACACATAGAACCCCTTCTAAACAATATATAAGAGCATGATACCTTAGGAGTTCTGGGATCTAGATATCATAAAACAGTCAGTTCACCAGATGGCCAGGTAGGCTATGACTTCATCTATTGCAGCCCCAGCTTGTCTGGAGGCTTCCAAGAAACAGAGACATTTCAGTGTTCTTTGGGGCTTAATTAGTGTCCTCTTTGGTAAGGCTCAATGATGCAAAGATCTGGTGTTGGTTGCTCTTCTCTTTTACCCCTGCCAGAGTCTATTATCAAGACTGCTCAGAAGCATCCTTCCAAGGGGCCCAGAGGGAGGCCTTCTCTGGACCAGACTTTACTTCCTGAAGAAGGGACCCCCCATTTGCTTATAAAAGACAAATGTGCTTGAGAGACATCACTTTCATCCTCTTTATTCCCTCATGGGGAAGAACAAGACTTTCCGGAAGGACTTCTTGACATCATTTCAAAAGTAGAATGATTTCCTTTCAAGATATATCCTGAATATGATTTTTCTCTCAGCACATTCAATTTTGATCAATGTATAGCACGGAAACAAAGTAAAGATTATCAGATGGCCTTCTGTGGGGAGTGGGGGTAGGGAAGGGAGGGTGGGGGAAAATTGTAAAATTCAAAACATTACCAAAAAATGTTAGGTAGAAACTACCATTGTATATAATTGGAAAACAAAATATTTATATAAAAACATATCCTGAAATCAGTCTGAGAAAGAGAAGCCAGCAAAATGAATTTTCCAAATTCTGGACTTTAAGAGAAGCCAGTTTTTCATAGGGAAATTCTATGCAGGCTGGTTAAGTGTTTTGGCAGTTGGTTGGAAACCCTCTTCTATTTTTGAGGAAATGTGGGGTCTTTGGTCAGGCCTCAGACAAGAACAGATGCACAGAGAGTCATGTTGCTGGTGACTTCAAAACATGAGGTCTCTCTTGGGGGTCTCCAATGTCCATCAACATGTACAGATCAGAACTATTATACAAGAATTGATGAACACTTTCCCAGGGATTCCTTAAGGCAACCATGTCCTGAACTAGTAACTGTGCCCCCCCTGCTTAGAATAGAGTTTGTTCAATGTGGAAAATACCTCAGAGGTCATCTAATCCAGTCTTTCATTTTAAAGAGGAGAAAATTGAAGCTCACAGAAGGTAAATGATGTGCTTGGATGGTGGGTACATGACTTCCATTGCAGCGAGCTTTCCATTAGGCTATGTGGACTCCTCCAATCTCATCTGAACCTGACTAAAACTCTGTAAGGCAAGTAAAGTATGATTAACCCCATTTTACAGATAAGGAAACTGAAACTCAGAGAGATGGAGGAACTTGGGTCATTGTACATAAAGTTGGAAGGGACTTTAGAAATTATCTTACATTTTACAAAGAAACTGAGGCCTAGAGAATTTAAGCAATTGATCTAAGGTCACATAGCCAATAGTTAGAAAAGACGAGTCACAAACCTGACTCTTAGCTAAAGGGATACAAGGGATAGAGTTCAGTCTTTGAGGTACTTGTGTTGGCGACTTGGTCACATCTGACTTTTCCTGAGGATCAGTCTTTATCACCTGCCATAGCAGAGTTCCAAAACGTTGGAAATTCACATTTTCCTTGGGAGTGAACTTGGCACTAATCTTCTTGGGTGCAGCCATATGTCACTTTAGTACAGTCATATGACACAACTAGACAGTGTTTGGGGGCATGTGTCTAGGATGTGATGGAAAGCCTCTAAGACTTCTCAAATCTGATGACTAATTCCAAGATGTGGTGATTCATGTGAGGGTAAATCATGGGCCATGTGGAACCTAGAAAACAAATTGAAGGCTTTAACATCACAGGTGGTATTTCCATCACTGCTACTGACTGATGGGAGACAGATTTGGGAACAGCTGGTTATAAAGGTTGTGCTCGAGAACAAAATTCATTTTTCTGGGACATAGCTTAAGCTATAGGAATGATGGGGTCTTGGCCAGGGACAGAGTGGAATTAATAAGAGTCAGTAAAATGTTTGCCTCAAGACTAAGGGAATGTGATCAAAACAACACTAAATTGGAAATCGAGGAGGAGAAGAAACTGCCTACATCCAGCCATCAAATTAGACACCACAGAGAGTATCTGTGGTACTTAAAGTACCATACAGCAAGAAGAACATTGGCAGAAAAGACCAGTGATTTACAGGAGATAATTACCAGTGAAAGGCACTCAGATATCTATGTGCAAATATACAAGATATGGATAAGAGGGTAAACTAGAGATATGATGTGGTAAAATGATCCACGTATTTATCACAGAAACTTGGTGAGATATGACACATGACTAGAATATGGCAATGGAAGGCAATGCCTTATTCAAAAGTAATATATTAATAATAATAATAGCTATTAGATAAAAGGTGTGGCTGAGTAGTATTATATAACAAAAAGATATACTCTTGTGAGGAAATCCATGAGTCAGAGAGGGCAAGCATGGTGGAAAGTATTTGGGAAGGGTTTAATGAAGGAAAAAACCCATAAGATATTATGTAGGAAATATATTATGGACTGCCTGGCCAGAAGAAGGAAATGGATGATGAATTCCAGAAGCAATCACAAAATTGTCAAAGAGGCATGATATAAGAGTGATGTGGGACTTCAGCTATCCAAACATCTGCTGGTGCAAAGTCAGTGATAAATTTTGGAATTGCTTTGTTGATGAGCTCATTCTTCTTTCCTTTTTTAAAAATTTTATCCTAAAATTATTTATTTTTTAAAATTTTGAGTTTCAAATTATTTCCCTTCCCCTAGCTTTCCTCCACCCATTGAGAAGTAATATGATAACAATTATACATGTGAAATCATGATAAACATATATTTCCCTATTAGCCATGTCACGAAAAAGCAAGAAAAATAAAGTGAAAAATTCTGCTTCATTTTGCACTCAGAGTTCACCAGTTCTTCCTCTGAAGGGGAATAGCATTTTTCATTGTGAGTCCTTTGGGATCATTTTGGATCATTGTCTTGATCAGAGGAGCTAAATCTTTCACAGTTGATCATCATTTCAATATTATTATTACTGTAAACAATGATCTCTTGGTTCTGCTGACTTCACTCTATGGCAGTTCATCTAGGTCTTCCCAGATTTTTCTGAAACCATTCCCTTCATAATTTCTCTTAGCATAATAATATTTCATCACAATTCTATACCATAACTTGTTTAACCATTCCCCATTATTAGATATCCTCAATTTCCAATTCTTTGCCACCACAAAAAGATCTGCTGTAAATAATTTTGTACGCATTGGTCCTTTTTTCCCTTCTTTGATCTCTGACCTAGTAGTAGTATTACTGGGTCAAAGAGTATGCATACTTCTATAGCCCTTTGAGTATAATTGCAAATTGTTCTCCCAAACAGTTGGACTAGTTTACAATTCTATCAATTGTGTATTAGTGTCCCTGTTTTTCCACATCTCTTCCAACATTTGTCATTTTTCTTTTCTGTCATACTAGCCATTATGATAGTTGTGAGATGCTATCTCAGAGTTGTTTTAATTTGTATTTTTCTAATCAATAGTGATTTACAGCATTTTTTCATATGACTATAGTTAGCTTTTATCTCTTTTACCCAAAATCTGCATTTATATCCCTTGGGGCATGATTTTTATTTTTATACATCTGACCCATACAGCCTTAAGTATTTCAGAAATGAGGCCTTTCTCAAGGAAACTTGTTGTAAAAAGTTTTGATATTACTTCACTGTCTCTGGTACCTTTTAGTAAAATGTAGTTTCCCTGCTTATCTCTGTTTTTGTCTGAGATCATGATTCCTATGCCTGCCTCTTTTTTAATCTCAGCTAGAGCATAATAGATTTTGCTCCAGTCATTTATTTTAACTCTTTGGGTGTCTTTCTGTTTCAAGTGTGTCCCTTATAAAAAACCAAATTATTGTTGAATTATGTATGATTTTTGCTCTCTGGTTCCATTTTATGAATGAGTTCACCCATTCACATTCACAGTTATGATTACTCACTGTGTATTTCCCTCCATTCTATTTTCTTTTGCTTATCCTTCTCTCTCTTTTTATTTGGTCCCTCCTCAAAAGTCTGCTTTGCTTCTGCGCATTGCCTCTCTTAATTTGTCCTCTCTTTTATTACTCCCCCCCTTATTTTATTCTCTGCTCCATTTACTTCCTTGTTGGGTAAGATACATTTCTATATTCATCTAATTGTATTCTTGCCTCTTTAAACTAATTCCAATGAGAATGAGTTTAAAGTATTGCCCACTTGCCTCCTATTTTCCCTTCATCTATAACCTCTTTTATGTGAGATAATTTTTTTCTTTCTTTCCCCTTCTCCCAGTGCATTCCTCCTTCTCAGTCCTTCAATTTTTTGAGATCATATAAAAACATAATAAACTCACACCCATGCCTTCTCTCTATGTAGACTCCTATCCTAATAATGATAAATTTCTTAGGAGTTACAAATTTCATCTTCCCATTTGGAATGTAAATGGTTTGACATTATTAAATCCTTTGTGAGTTCTCATTCTTTTTTACCTTTTTATACTTCTCTTGAGTCTTGTATTTGAAAGTCAAACTTTCTATTCAGCTCCAGTTTTTTTCATCAGGAATGCTTGAAAGTCACCTATTTCATTAAATAACCATCTTTCCCTCTGTAGGATTATACTCAGTTTTACTCTGTGTGTAATTCTCGGTTGTAATCCTACTCCTTTGCCTTCCAGAATATCATGTTTCAAGTCTTTCACTCCTTTAATCTAGAAGCTGATAAATCTTGTGTTGTCTTCATTGCGACTCCATGATATTTGAATTATTTTTCTCTAGATGCAAGCAATATTTTCTCTTTGCCCTGGGAGCTCTGGAATTTAGCCATAATATTCCTGGGAGTTTCATTTTGAGTTTGCTTTCAGAAAGTGTTCACTAGATTATGTCAATGCATATTTTACCCTCTGGTTCTAGGATATCAGGGCAGTTTTTCTTTTTTCTTTTCTTTTCTTTTTTTTGTAAGGCAATAGGGTTAAGTAACTTGCCCAAATTCACACAGCTAGGTAATTATTAAGTATCTGAGTCTGGATTTGAACTCAGTCCTCCTGACTTCAGGGCCAGTGCTCTATCCACTGTGCCACCTAGCTGTTCCCAGGGCAATTTTTCTTGATAATTTCTTGAAATATGATGTTAGAATCTTTTTTTTAAATCACAACTTTCAAGTAGTCTAATAATTCTTAAATTATCTCTTCTTTCAGTGAATTTTTGTGCTTATTTTACTATTTGGTCAATTATGTTTTTTGAGGTGTTATGTTCTTCAGTATTTTTGTGCTATTTTAACTAATTTTTACTAATTTTAATTTCTTTTTCTAATTTTTTTCTTCAATTCATATTTTTAACACTTCCAGGAATTCTTGTTTGACTTGTGTCCAATTTGCATTTTTCTTTGTGTCTCTGTTTTGAAGTGTTTTCACATAGTTGTCTTCTGATTTTGTGTCTTGGTCTTCCCTGCTACCATAGAAGCTTTTTAAATTTTTTTTTATTTTTAGGAAATGTGGTTAAGTGACTTGCCCACAGTCACACAGCTAGGCAATTATTAAGTGTCTGAGGCCAGACATAGTAGCTTTTTATGGTCAATTTTTTTGTTATTTGCTCATTTTCCAACATATTTCTTGACTTTGAACTTTATGTTTAACTTTTATGTTCACCTGGGGATGGGAAGGCACTGTCCCAAGCTTCAGACTTTTTTTCATACTGCTGTTTTCAGAGCTGGTTCTGAGAATCTGCAAGCTTTTGGAGCTTCCAAGGTGATATGACCTTGGGAGAGGTGTGGTCACTACTCTCCTGATCTGTGTGCTGGTTTTTACCTAGGAAGAACCTCTGCAGCTTCAAGTGTCAGCACTCCTCTTGGCTATGAAACTGTGATCAGATTCCCTGCTCCCCTGCAGCCCCACATGCTAGTGCTCCTCTCTGTCCTGGGACTGTGACTAGGGCCCCTGCTCTCGTGTCCAACCACACATTCTCCTCTGCCCTGGAACTGCAACTAAGAACTGTCTGGGCAGTAGAGTTGATGATGCAGCATCTGGTCAGCTCAGGGTTTTCTGTAATCTCTTTCTGTCCAATTCTGTCTCTGGGTTGTGAGTTCCCAAAGCTGCTGCTGTCCCTATCAAAACCTCCTCTAAGACTCACCATCAATTTTGTATTCTAGGTTAGCCCCCACCCTGGTATCATAGATCTTTCTTGCTAACCTCTTAAGTTACCTTGGGCGGGAAAAATGTCTCACCTTGACCTTTTGTTGGCTTTGCAGTACTAAAATTTGATTCAAGGTGTATTTTAAAGTTGTGTGAAGGAAAATGTTGGGAGAATTTGGCTTCTACTTCTACCACTTCTACTTCTACTTCTACTGCTTCTACTTCATTCTTTTCAAGAATAAAGAAAAGTGGGGTGGCTAGGTGGTGCAGTGGATAGAGCACCAGCCCAGGATTTAGGAGTACCTGAGTTCAAATCTGGCCTCAGACACTTAATAATTACCCAGCTGTGTGGCCTTGGGCAAACCACTTAACCCCACTGCCTTGCAAAAACCTAAAAAAAAGAATAAATATAAAAGGACAATTGTTTATTTGGAGTTGATTCCTAGCAGTGAAGAAGAAAGGGTTGCTGAGATAGGTATTATTTCCTTGGAGGGAAGTAACTATGATAGATAAGGAGAGAACAATAGACATAGTCTAACACATGCAAATAGGTTTGGGGAGATCATATTTCAAAGTGTTCAGAAAGGACATCAATCAATCAACCAATTGATAACATTTATTAGGTGTCCTAAGTGCCAAAGCAAAAAGATGGTGTACTAGATATTTTCTGCAATCCTCATGACCTCTCAAACTTTTCAAAAAATAAATTGTGGACCGAAGAAAAAGCAACTTTGGTTGTCTTCCGGTCTAGGACACCAAAAATTAAAAAGAAAGTAAAAAAAACAAAGATATGAGGAAATACTTACTGACCCTGAGGTCACAGTCAGCACCTACTTACTGGCAGCAAGGTTGTATTAGCAGATCTTAATGAGCTAACACAAAAATTAGCAACAACCCCCCCCACACACACACATACCTCAGTTACCCCTCCCTCTTTTCAATGCTGCAGCAACCCCACTTTCAGGTTGTAGAAGTTTGTTCAATAGTCATATATAGATGGCTGACCATCAGAAGCAAAAGCCTGCTAAGGGCTACAACACTCCTGCACCAGTGCTGCAAAGCTCTGAATTATTGGTGCCAGGCCAGAGAATTGAAGAACAGAGAAGGACAGGACACCACAAGAAAAGATAATTTTGTGTGTGTGTGTGTGTGTGTGTGTGTGTGTGTGTGTGTGTGTGTGTATAGGTATTATATAACACCAGAACAGTCTTGCATTATTCAAATTTCCCTTCCTTTTTTATTTAAGAATATTTCTCCTGATTAATTGCAGAACTTATTGTTTCTGAGTTGAACTGTTAAATTCAACAGCAATAGACCTCAGGATACAGCCCAGAGTGATCTATACTGCAAATAGGAGCTTAACCATAAATGACAACAACAGAGACATTTGAAGTTTTTGAAAGAAAACCAGAACTGAAGAATTTATTTACTTCACAATGAACTCAAACAACAGAAATGCAGGAGTGCATAAATGCAGATGCCAAGGACAGCAACAACAGCCGAATGATAGAAAAGAGAAAAATAAGAAACTTTTTTTTCTTTTCTAAAAAAATATTTATTTATTTATTTTGAGTTTTACAATTTTCCCCCTAATCTTACTTCCCTCCCCCCACCCCCCCCACAGAAGGCAATTTGCCAGTCTTTACATTGTTTCCATGACATACATTGATCCAAATTGAATGTGATGAGAGAGAATCATGTCCTTAAGGAAGAAACATAAAGTACAAGAGAGAGCAAGATCAGACAATAAGATATCAGGTTTTTTCTAAATTAAAGTCTAACAGAAAAACAAAAAGGAAAATATGGAACTGAGAAAATTGTTAGTGTGATTTGAATTAAAAGTCTTATGCTATCTAGATGAGACAACATGTAGAAGTGTATGTGTGTATGTATATTTCTAGATATTTCTCAGTATCACATTGACCATGTACTAGGGTACAGAGATATTGCAAATAAATATTAAAAAGCAGAAGTAGTTAAAACCTCCTTTATCAACCAAAATGCAATGAAAAAAATCATTGGATGAGGAACCACAGAGTCAGACACAGAGGGAATACACAGGCAGACACACTGAAATTCAGACAGACATACACACACACAGAGAAAAACAAACGGAAGCACACAGACACACACACTGACAGACACAGACACAGAGAGAAACACAAAAGAGAAACACAGAATCACAGACACACAGTCACATACAGTCACAGATTGGCATACACAGGCACACAAGTACAGTGACATATACAGAAACATAGTCAGACACACTGAAACACAGATGAAGAGTCAGACCTTCAAAAAGATAGAGAGACACAGAAAAACATAACACAGAAACACAGAATCACAGATAGATACAGACAGACCGATAGAGACACACAGAAGGACACATAGAAACTCAACAGATTCACAGATAGACACACAGAGAAACAGGCAGACAAACAGAAAGATATAGACACAGACACAGACACAGAAACACAGACAGACATACAGACAAACACAGACACCCAGATAACCACACGCAGACACAGACCGACACATACACAGACACAAACAGAAAGACACACACAGACAGACCTACACAGATGGACACATACAGAAACATAAATAGTCACACCCAGAGACATACTGACACAAAGACACACAGAAAGACAAAGAGACACAGGCAAAAAACACAGACACTCAGAGAAACACAAACACACAGAGACACACAGGCAAATGCACACTGATAAACAAAAATGCACAGCCATACATATAGAAACAGAGAAACACACAGATCCACAGATGGACACACACTGACATACAGACAAATGCAGAAACTCAGACAGACAGATAGACACACAGACATACTAGCATGTAGACTGAAACACAAACACACAGACACATAAACACATAAAGACATACAGATAGACACAAAGAGAGACACACAGAAACACAGATACAAAGACCGAAATACACACAGAGACTGACACAGACACACATAGACACACAGACAGAAATAGACACACAGACACACAAAACAAAAAACAGTCACAAAAATAGACATAGACAGACACAAACATCAGACAAAAGCAGACACACAAATACTGACATGCACACACATATACACAGACACACAGACACACACAAAAAGTCCACAGAGACATACAGACACACAGATGCAGATACACAGACACGCACTGACACAAAGAAATATACAGACATACGCATAGACAAGCACACAGATGAACACACAGACACAACAACACATGCAGAGACACAAAGACAGACACACACACAGAGACATAGAGGAACATACAGACAGAAACACATGGACATACAGAGAGATGCACAACCAGGCACAGCAAAAAATGAAACATAGACACACAGAGACAAGCAGAAAAACAAACATAGACAGTCCCAAAGAGAAACACAGACACACATGCAGACACATAGACACACAGAAACGAAGAGGGACGCACAGAGAAAAACAGACACGGAGAGACACACACAGCCAGACTTAGAGAGATCCATAGAAAGACACAATAACAGACAAACAAAAGGAAACAGACACAGATAGGCCTAGACAGACACACAGACAGACACAGACACAGACACAGAGATGCAGAAACACACAGAAATATAGAGAGACAGAGAAAAACACAGAGATACACAGAGACACACAGAATGACACACAGGCAGACACAGACAGACACAGAGTGACAAACAGATAGGCACACAGGGGGACAGACAGACACAGAAGTATACAGAAACAGACAACTACAGGGACACAGACACAGAGGGGGACACAGGTAGATACATAGGGACACATAGACATACAGAGAAGAACACATAGACAGACCCAGAGGGACAGACAGAAAGACACAGAAGGGCACAGAGACCGTCACAGAGGAACACAAAATAGACCTGGAGGGATACACAGACAGACAAACAGGGACCCAAAGACAAAGAAAGAAACACAGACAGACACAGACAGACACAAAACCAGACACACTCACAGACAGTCACACATACACAAAGACACACAGGAACAGAGACATACACAGAACATATAGACAAAAACACAGAGAGATGCACAGAGACAGAAAAAAATAGAAACAGAAACAGAGAAACAGAAAGAAACACAGACAGATAAAGACTAACAGTCACAGATCGTATCTGTCTGTGTCTCTGTCTCTGTCTCTCTGGGTGTCTGTCGTCAGTCTCTGTCTCTGTCTTTCTGCATTTTTATGAATGTCTTTGTGCCCTCTTTGTCTGTCTGTCTCTGTGTCTACTCATGTGTTCCTGGATGTTTATCTATGTGTATCTATTTCTTTAGGTGTGATTCTCTGGGTTTGTCTTTGTTTTTGTCTGTCTGTCTTTGTGTCTGTCTGTGTGTCCCTCCATATCTGTGTATATGTCCCTCTTTGTCTGTCTGTGTGTCTCTGTGTGTCTGTGTATCTGCCTGTGTGACTGTGTTAGTTTCTATGTATCTGTGTATTTCTATTTCAGTGTTTGTGTGTTGGTCCATGTATTTGTATGTGTTTCTCCCTGAGGTTGTAGCTATCTGGCTGTGTGACTATCTGTGTGTCTCTTTTTTTTTATGACTCACCATTTCCTTTATTTGTACAAAATAGTGAATAATCATCCCCTCTCTGGGGGGGAAAAACGGTGGTTTAGGATTTAAACAGGTCCTTAGGTCCTAATGCATCTATTTTGAAGGTTTGGGACTGGCCGTTTTAGCTCCAGCATCTTTGGGTTTGGACTCAGCAGGCTTAGCAGCCTTAGCATCAGACTTGGTGACCTTGGTGACAGACTTGGTGGCCTTGGGATCAGACTTACTGGCCTTGTTGGTGGGCTTGGCAGCCTTGGGGTCAGTGGGCTTGGTGGCCTTGGCAGCCTTGGGGTCAGTGGCCTTGGCGGCCTTGCCATCAGTGGTTCTGGCAACCTTAGAGTCAGGCTTAGTGATCCTGGGGCCTGGACGTTTGATGCCAATCCTAGGGCCTGGATGCTTGGTGGCCATCTTGTGACCAGCACGCCAGGCACTGGCCTTGGGGATCTTGGACCTGAGATGCTTGACCTTGGAGGCTTTGGTGCTCAGGGCCTTGATAGCCTCTGCTCGGGCCTGGATGGCTTTGGCGTTGTTGGCCTGCATCTTCTTCAACCCTTTCTTGTTGTGTTTCTTGGCAAAGCGCATGTTTCTCAGAAACTTGGGATCAACTCCTTTCAGAGACTAGTATCTCTGTGACGTAGGTTTCTTGATGCCATTTCTATGCCACTTTCGTGATTGATTATGGGTGGTATGATTCTTAGACTTGGCCATCTTTATACCGCAGCCAGCACTAGCAGGCACTCCACTGACCGGAAGAGGCCAAAAGCGTGAAAGGGAGGAAGGAGGAAGAAGCGCGGGGCAGTGTGGGAAATCTGTGTGTCTCTTTGTGTCTCTCTCTGTGTCTGTCTATCTCTCATTGTATCTCTATGCCAGTCTTATGTTGGGGTCTGTCTTTGTGTCTGTGTATCTCTCTGCATCTGTCAGACTGTCTCTTTGTGTGTCTGGCTCTCAGTTTGTGTTTTTCTCTATGTCTCCATATATCTGTGTTTCCGTCTTGATCTGTCTGTGTGTCCCTCCATGTATGTGTATCCCTGAGTATGTCTGTACCTATGTATCTGCCTGCTTCTGTGGCCCTGTGTGTCTGTCTGTATCCCTTCGTGTCTGCCTGTGTGTTCCTCTCTGTCTGTGTGTCCCTCTGAATTTGTCTGTGTGTGTGTCCCTGTGTGTGTGTGTGTGTGTGTGTGTGTGTGTGTGTGTCCCTCGTTGTCTGTGTGTGTGTGTGTCCCTCTGGATTTGTCTGTATGTATGTCCCTCAATATGTCTGTCTTTATGTCTCTGTCTGTGTGTATGTCCCTCCTTGTCTGTCTGTGTGTCCCTCTGTATTTGTCTGTCTATGTGTCCCTCAATATGTCTGTCTGTGTGTCCCTCTCTGTTTGTCCCTCTGGATTTGTCTATCTGTGTTTCCCTCTGGATTCAACTGTCTGTGTGTCCCTCAATATGTCTGTCTGTGTGTCCCTATGGATTTGTCTGTCTGTGTGTCCCTCAATATGTCTGTGTGTCCCTCTGGATTTGACATATTGAGGGACACACAGACAAATCCAGAGGGACACACAGACAGACATATTGAGGGACACACAGACAGATGAATCCAGAGGGACACACAGACAGACAAATCCAAAGGGATACACAGACAGACAACGAGGGACACACAGACAGACAAATCCAGAGGGACACACAGACAGACATATTGGACATATTTATTTAGAAAAAGAGATGATTAATGAACTGATTATGCATTTTTAAAAATCATAAAGTCAACAAATAAGCAAGAGAAGAGAAATTTTAAACAAACTCTCCCTTTAAAATGATAAATACAGGGGTGGCTAGGTGGCTCAGTGTACCAGCCCAGGAGTCAGGAGGACCTGAGTTCAAATCTGACTTCAGAAACTTAATAATTACCTAGCTGTGTGGCCTTTGGAAAGCCACTTAACCCCCATTGCCTTGCAAAAATCTAGAAAAACACAAAAATAAAATTAAAATGATAAATACAACTAGAAGCTGTTTCTTTGAAAAGACTTGTAAATTTAAAAACCCTTAACTAATCTAATTTAAAATAGAACAGAAAAGCAAATCAACAAAAAAATAGCAGTCAGCAAGGTCAAATCACAGAAAAATTATAAGAAATAAAAAGAATAATTAGAATTATATCTAACAAATTATATTAGAATTATATCTAACAAAATTGAAAACACAAAAGAAACAGGGGAATACCTTGAACATATTAAATATATAGAGTCTTAGAAGACCACATGGTGATCTTAAATAAAACAATCTCAGAAAAGAAAATAGATCTGAGGGGTGGCTAGGTAGCACAGTGGATAAAGCACTGGCCCTGGAGTCAGGAGTACCTGGGTTCAAATCCGGTCTCAGACATTTAATAATTACCTAGCTGTGTGGCCTTGGGCAAGCCACTTAACCCCATTGCCTTGCAAAACCCTAAAAAAAATAGATCTGGCTGCAATGGTACTCCTGAAGGAAAAAAAAAAACATGTTAGTCTTGATGAATTCTCAGAAGAATTCTGTCAATCTTTTAAAGAACCATTAGTATAAAATGGTCAAAGGATATGCAAAGGCAATTTACAGATGAGGAGATCAAAGCAATGCATAGTCATATGAAAAATTGCTGTAAATCATTACTTATTAGAGAAATGCAAATTAAAGCTTCTCTGAGGTACCACCTCACACCTCTTAGACTGGCCAATATAACCAGAAAGGACACTGATCAATGTTGGAAGGGTTGTGGGAAATCTGGGACACTATTACACTGTTGGTGGAGCTGTGAACTCATCCAACCTTTCTGGAGAGAAATTTGGAACTATGACCAAAGGGTAACAACAATGTGCATCCCCTTTGATCCAGCAATACCACTACTGGGGCTATACCCTGAAGAGATGATGAAAAAAGGTAAAAACACCACTTGTACAAAAATATTCATAGCAGCCCTGTTTGTGGTGGCAAAGAATTGGAAATCAAGTAAATGTCCTTCAATTGGGGAATGGCTTAGCAAACTATGGTATATGTATGTCATGGAACACTACTGTTCTATTAGAAACCAGGAGGGACGGGAATTCAGGGAAGCCTGGAGAGATTTGCATGAACTGATGCTGAGCGAGATGAGCAGAACCAGAAAAATACTGTACACCCTAACAGCAACATAGGGGTGATGTTCAACCTTGATGGACTCACTCATTCCATCAGTGCAACAATCAGGGACAATTTTGAGCTGTGTGAAATGGAGAATACCATCTGTATCCAGAGAAAGAACTGTAGAGATCGAACAAAGTTCAAGGACTATTCCCTTTAGAAAAAAATTGTTATCTTGTTATCCCTTATACTTTTTTGTTTCTTCTTTAAGGATATGATTTCTCTCTCATCACACTCAATTTGGATCAATGTACAACATGGAAACAAAGTAAAGACTGACAAATTGCTTTCTGGGGGGGGAAGTAAGATTGGGGAAAAATTGTAAAACTCAAAATAAATAAAATCTTTAATAAAAAAGAACCATTAGTATCTATACTTCACAAATTATTTTCAAAAATTAGAAAGATTTACTCATAGTGTTCAGAAAATGGACAAGCAGGATTACATGGATTAAAATTTTCACCTAGGCTATCAGCTCAAAAAGACATCCTATTATGTTCTCAAGAACGAAATTCTGAAAATGCAAACATAAATGATTTTATGAGGAAGGAGGAAGGGTTTTTCTATAGAGACCAAAGAATACAAAGACATTTAAGTGCTTATCACATCATAAGAACTGTGCTAATCACTGAGGATAGAAATAGGAAAAGTAAAACAGTCTCTGTTTTCAACTCTAATTGGTATAGGCATTTAAAAAAGTTCAACAGCTGAGTGGTTGAAAACATCCTATGGGTATAGTAGTGGTGTGCATGGCAAGTCCTGGGGTTCTTGGGATCCTGGAATCTAAAGAGTAAAGAAGCAATATAGATGAAAAGTTATGAATGAACTTAGAATGCTTGTAGTTGTAGGGCTTGTAGTAAAGCCTGATAGACCTCCATCCCACCAGAAAGAAAAGAGTTGATTACTACCATCTTATCCAAGTGGTGTGAACAGTCAAAAAGTCCAGATGGGTTCTGGGTAGCTAGAGCTAGGAGAAAAGGTGGTGGTGACAACTTGGATTCTTAATAAATATGTTTGGAATATAGAAGCAAGTAACTGAGAAAGAATACAAAAGAGTGACCTGGAGGAGAGTGATCCAAGATGTAAGCGTGAGACTGAAGAAAGGTTTCTTTGCCACCCTCCCCTTACAAAAACAAAACAAAACAAAGCCCAATAACCGAAGCAGAAATACTACTAATGAGAAAAAGGTGGGCTAAAAACACAACTGTGAAAATAAAAATCTTCCAAAATAAATGTGCAAGGCTAAGGAGTATTGATCCCTCTCCTCCAAAAATTCTCAAGAACAAATTAGTTAGAATACTAGAAAAAATAGAGATGGAGCACAGACAAGATATCCCAAGAGAGGCGCTCAAATGTATAGCTAGATAGATGACAGACAGATAGATGCATACATACCTACATAAATACAGCATTTATGAAGTGATTAATATACGACAAGCACTTCAATATTTCAAAGAAATTAAGGAAGAATTAATGGTGGTAAAAAAGCCATAAGGTCAAATTTTAAAAGGGATTGAAAAAGGGAGAAAATCACTGGTATATAACAAACTAAAATTTAAAAGACACTTGAAAAGATTGGGAAGAAATGATGAAGAAAATAACTCATGTGGATAATATAGCAGAATACCTTTTAAAAATCCACAGAAAAAAATTTAAAAAATCCACAGAAGCTGAGTAGCTAGGTGGTTCAGTAGATAGAGCACCAGCCCTGGAGTCAGGAGGGCCTGAGTTCAAATCCGGTCTCAGACACTTAATAATTACCTAGTTGTGTGACCCTGGGCAAGCCACTTAACCCCACTGCCTTACCAAAAAAAATCTACAGAAGCAATCAATAGAGGATATGCTACAGTGAAAAACAGAACTGCACTCAATGAAGAACATCTGTAAATATAGGTACAAAAAAATCACTGAATTATCTAAGCTATTTGGAAAACATTCAGAACCAAATGATAGACTTAGACAGAACTAAATCACAACAGGATAATCTCAGACTGACATCTCAGAGAACTTTTTAAAAACGACCTGAATACTATATTTCAGGAAATTGTCAAATAAAAATTCCCAGAATTGGCAAAAACAACAGGAAAAAATACAGCTTGCAAAAATCCATTGGACACCAACAATAAAGAACTCAATATTTAACATGCCTAGACACATCATGGTTAAACTCCAATAAGGAAAAATCCTAAAAGCTGCCAGAAAAGAGTTCAAATTAGTTCCCAAGGACCAGTAATGAAGATCAAAGAAGATTCCAAGAAGAACTAGGGATTATTGGAGAAATTTAAATACATTCATAAAAATAAGACTTATGAGCCATGAGCCCAGACTTATCTACTCAGAAAAAAATAATCTATTTGATGAAATTATGAGATGGATATTTGAGCAGCAAACAAGCTTTGAAAAATTTATTTAGGGGAAGGACTTCTGGCAAGATGACTGGATGGCAGGCCTAGGCTTAAGCTCAGCTCCCATCCATCACCTCAAAATAGTACCATATGAGTCAAATAAACTAAAAAAACAATTATTATCAAAGGTGGGAAAGTAAGAATTCATGGGGAAAATCTTTACAGGAAAAAGTGAGAGAAATGGAATATTGCTGCACTGTAAGATATGAATATTGGTTAGTTGGTCGGTAGGTTCTTGTCATTTGTTGTCAAAGAAGACCAAAATGACATCACTATGTTTGAAATAAATTAGAGTGTATCCAACTATAGCTGATCAGACCAATAGGAGCTCAGAATGCTCTACCACAGGTCAGGCACATGTCCACATGAACACCCAGGGGTGGGTACTCTAAACCTATGGATGTCATGTTTTCTTTGAGCTGCTTCCATTCTGACTCCCTCATAGAGTACAACACCTCACTGATGAGGGCATGCCATGCTGGGAAGTACTGTGTCAGTGTCTCCTATGCTGTAAAATCAATTCCAAAGTTCTTAAGAGGACCTTCAGGGTGTCTCAGTATTGCTTCTTTTGACCCCCTTGTGAGCACTTGCCCCATGGAAGTACTCCATAAGATAGTCTTTTTGGAAAGCATATAGCTGGCATTCTAACAAGGTGCCCAGCCCATCGTAGTTGCACTCTCTGTAGTAGTGTTGGAATGCTAGGCAGTCTAGCTCAAGAAAGGGCCTCAGTGTCTGGGATCTTCTCCTGTCAGGTGATCTTCAGAATCTTTCTAAGACAATTTAAATGGAAGCAATTCAGTTTCCTGGCATGGCACTGGCAGACTTTGCAGATTTCACAGGCATAGAGCAATGAGGTCAGCACAATGTTTCTGGATAGATAGATTCTCTGCTGCTTATGTTAATTTTGGTCTAACAATGAACATCAAGAAAATTCAGGTACTCCATCAGCCAGCACCACACCATCCATATGTGGAAACCATCGATTACAGCGAATGGAGAAGTTTTGAGTCCTGTGGACAAGTTCGCTTACCTTGGCAGTGTACTTTCAAGGGAGGTACACATTGACAATGAAGTTAACACTCACATTGACTCAGTATTCCAAAGGAAAGTGTGGGAGAAAAGAGGAATTAGACTGACTACCAAACTTAAGATATGAATATGATGAATATAGAGAAACATAGGAAGACTTTATGAACTGATGCAAAGTTTAGTAAACAGAACCAGGAAAATAATATACACACTGACTACAACAATGTCAATGGATATAAAACCACCACCAAAACAATTAGATTGAATGCTATGAACAAGCTTGTGCCCCAAAAAAGATGTAAGAATGAATCTCCTTTCCTTCTTTTCAGTGGTACGAGAATATGGGTAAAGCACATTGCATATAATGTTAGACTTAATTTGTATGTTGGTCAGCTTTCCTAAATTGTTTTGGTACAACCTTTTTATTCTTTGTTATAAATGATTCTGAGCTAGGAGGAGAGAAAAGAGATATATTGGAAAGTGTAGGTGATATAAAAACAAATGATATTAATAAAAAGATCAATAATAGAAAGAATAGGATCTTGTCTTAAAACAAAGGTAAATATCTAAAAAAGCAAGAAAATTTCCAGCATTTCAGAGGATCTCAGAGTTAGAAGGACCCTCAGTGACCATCAAGGCCAGATGTCCTTGTTCAAGATTCTCCTCCACAATATAACTCTTAACAGTTTATATAGCCTTTGTTCGAAGAAATTCATTTCCTGTGGAGGAAACCCATTCTATATTAGAACAGTTCTAATCTTGACACTGAACTTCTGCAACTTCCATTTCTTGGTCCTATTTCTGTCTTCTGGATCCAAGTACAGGTGCTCCCTTCCACATGACAGCCCTTCAAATATTTGAGCAAAGTTATTATGTTGCCCTAAGTCTTCTCTTTGATTTAAACAACTTCAGTTCCTTCAACTGACACTATTTCATGAACTCAAGGACCTTCATCAGTCTTATTTCCCTTATCTGGAAACTCTCCAATTTATCAATCTTTTCTAAAATGTGGCTCCCAGAACAGAATGTGTTACTCCAGATGTGGTCTCTTAAGGTGAAGTAAAGTGGGACTATCACTTCTAAAATCATGGTAGGTCACGTGGTCAGCCTATTTAGAGCCTTTTAAAATTGTCTGTTCATACAATGTTACTTGTATGAAATGTTTTCTTGGTTCTAGTCACTTCACTCTATTTCAGTTCATATAAAACCTCCCAATTTCCTGTGGCACAAAAAATATTCTATTTCATCCATATGTCATATTTTGTTCAGTCATTCCCTAAATAATGAGCACCCTCTCTCTCTTTCTAGTTCTTTGCCACCATAAAAAAGCTGTTATGAATATTTTTGCATAGGGTTCCTTTTCTTCTTTCTTTGATTTTATTCTCTAGTATGAGCCTAGTAGTGATATAGCTGGATCAAAGAGAATGCACAGGTTAGTGACTTTTGGGGAATAGTTTCAAATTGCTTTCTAGAATGGCTGGACCAATTCACAGCTCCACCAAGAGTGCATAATGCATACATTGCATGTCAGACAAACCAGACCCCTAGTTGTTCCACAACTTCAACCTGCCATCTCCTGCCTATGTGCTTCCATCCCAGCTTTCTCTATGCTTGGAACTCCTTTTCTCTTTATGTCAATGTCTTTATCTCTATTCTTGCATCTTTTCAAAGATAGTGTTGTCTCCATGAAACATTCCCTGGGAACTCTAACTGAAAGTGAGCTTCCATTTTTGGTGTCCTTCACTTCCTATTTGTGTTCATGTGCCTAATGTGGCCATATCATGCCCCCCCCAGAGGTGTAAGAATTGTGCTGTTTTTCTAATCTTGTCTCCCCTGGCTAGGCTCAGGGCTTTGGGCTGCTTAATAAGTGTCTTGCTAGAGTGAGCAAGGTGTAACAGGATGAGTGCTAAACTTGGAGTTAGAGAAAGTAAGCTTAAATCACCAGTCTTACCACTTCCTACCTCGGGAAAATCCTTAACCTCTTTTGGAACTCAGTTTCTTCCTCTGTCAACTGCAGGAATTACACTAGGTGATTTCTGAAGTCCCTTCCAACTCTGGGATAGAATGAGAATGATATAGTTAGAGCTGGAAGAGACCTCAGCAGTCATTGAGTTCAATCCCATCATTTACAGAGGAGGAAACTGAGACCCAGAGACAGGAAGTGACTTCGCCCAGTCACAGAGTTCTAGCTGAGGTGTCACTTGAGTCAAAAGGAATGCTAAAGTCACTCTTCCTCAGGCCAGAATAGCTTTGTATACTTCGACAAGGAGGAGGCCTAGACTGTAGTGAATTTTCCAGAGTGGCTGGAGCCAAGAATAATATTACATTGCCCAACCAACTTCAAAGATCCCAGCCCTTGGGCTCACTTCTGTTCTGCCTAGCCCTGCCAAGGCAACCGGGAGCTGAGGAGGACTGTCAGGAATAGCCATCCATAGGATTTAACATGAGTCCCCAAAGCTCCCGGCACATGGGAGCTCCACCTTGCCCCAGGTAATCGGGGGAGAGTAAGAGTAGGGGCAATGTATCAGAGGAGAGCAAACCCAACAGTTGTGGGGTACAGGGCAGCCCAAGAAGAAGGCCCCATGTGGCCACTGGTGTTTACGGTAACCTTGTGGTGTACAGGCCATCACCTGGGCTCAACTCCAATTAGCTCAAGAACTGTTTATAGCCCAAAACAGAGGGGACTAGTGAATTGGGTAGACTAATTACTTCACTTTATGAACTAATGTCGTTTAGCATACTAATGTGGCTCTGCTTTCAAAGCTTCTGTCCTGCTTTCAGTTCCCCAGTCACTCATACCCCAAATACCAAAGCTTTGGGAATAGGAAAGAGGCCAAGGGTCCAGGCGGGGAACACATCACTAATGTTGCTGTGTCTTGGCAAGGAACCTAGAGCTGGAAAATGGATGATGCTGAGCCAGTAACCTGGGGCTAGTGTCCAGGCTGTCCTGGGTTCTTTGGTGTGGCTGTGGGGCTGACAACCCAGGGAGCCACGAGGGGCATTTGGGGTTTCATTAGAGGTCTTGTTTAGGAATGGAAACACAGACCTTGTGGGAAGTACTGGGTTTTCATCATGGTAGGCCCAAGCCCAAACTCCCAATTGGACAGTGAAATACAGACAGCTGAACATTATCCCATGAGGGCATGGGCTTAGATCACAGGACTAAGATACAAGTACTTTAAAGTATAAGGTTTACGGCAATGGCAGTCCTCTTTCTCATCTCCAAGAAAAAGAATTCAGAGTGGATTATGATCATCACTACTACTACTACTACTACTACTACTACTACTACTACTACTACTACTTTCTACTATAATCGCTTCTACTGAAATATACTTTCTTATTCTTCTTATACTATTAAAAATAACTCAAATTCTTTGGAACTATAATGGTTAGAAAATAGTATCTTCAAGGGTGACTAGGTGGTACAGTGGATAGAGCATCAGCCCAGACACTTAATAATTACTTAACTGTGTAGCCTTGGGCAAGCCACTTAACCCCATTGCCTTGCAAAAACTAAAAAAAAAGTAGTATCTTCATAGCACCTGTCCAAAGCAGGGAATCCTAATATTATGATTCCCAATTCACTGAAAGGGAAACAGGCTTAAGGAAGGGAAATGATTTACCCCAATTAATGTCAGAACCAGGATTCACACCCATGAACTCTATGTCCAAGAATCTTTCCAGTAGGAACTGTTACATCTCATGTTTTCCTATCTACTTCCACCCCACCTTCATGGTCCTCCTGCCTCCCCTATCTTGTACACCTTGCATTTCTTTGCAGAAAGTCTCCCAAGAGTCAGAGGGAGTCTTGGAAGCTCACCTTCAAACAAAATTCAGCCAGGTGGAAAGACGATAAGATTAAGGCACACTGGGCAAGGCTTCTTGGAGATGATGGGATTTTAGTTGAGACTTGAAGGAAGCCTGAGATGAGTGGGATGAGCATTCCATGGATGGGGCATTGTCAGTAAAAATGCTCAGTCGAAAAATAGGGATGGGTCACTGGATCACAGGATACGTGGTAGGAAGGAAGGTGGCAGAACACTGGAAAGGTAAAAAGAGATCAGGCTTTGAAAGGTGGAAAATTTTGTATTTGTTCCTGGAGAGTTTCTTGAGTAGGGGGGTGAAATGGTCAGACCTGCTCTTTAGGAGGATCACTTTGACAGTTGAGTGAAGAATGGACTAATTCCCTAAGGAAACTGGAGGCCAGGAAGGAAAGGGGATTTGTCTCAGGTCACACAGTGAGTCAGTGGCAGAGTCTAAATAAGAGATCAGGTCTCCTAACTTCTATCTGGACTAGTATTTCATACCACACTCCCTGACTGACACCATTTTCCCTCATTAATTTGTATTTCTTTTATCACTGGCATTCCAAGTTTCAAGAGGCTGCATGGAGTAGTAGATGGAGTGTTGGCCTCAGATCCAGAAAGACCTGAGTTCAAGAACCGTGATCAACTTAGCTATGTGAACCAGGGCAAATCACCGAACTTCCCCAGGTAACTTTCTAGCACTATAATTTTGAGAGGAGGAATATATTATCATTGGAAGAGGGAGTTTCCTCATTGGAAGTTTCTTATCCCAATCAAATCACAGGTCCAGTCCCATCCCATCTGATCACATCCCAAATCTTAGAGTGGCCTAATAACTAAGAAAGATGTAAATTATTTACTGGAGATAAAATATTTGATTGGGGTTGGGGTGGAGATCATTGCTGAGCAAATTCACTATCCTGGTTGATATTCTAAAACCTTGGCTTCAAATTTCAGAAACTATGACTTCCATCTCTATTCTATTTTAGCCACCCACAGGGGTAGCCACACCTCAGACTTCAACATCATTTGGAATGGCTCCACCTCCAAGAGCATGAACTCTGAAATTCCTCTGTATGACTCTACATTTCTGTCTTTCCACCTCTCCCACACCCTCTATCCCACTGATCCTGCTGCCTCTTTGTCCTTATCGAGACCTTGTGTGTTATGATAAAAAGAATCCTGTGGATGGAATTCAATCTGGACTGCTTCTCAGGTACCTGTGGGACGTGAGGTCTCTCACTTCCCTTCTTTGGATATCACTTCCTTCTCTAAAATGAGAGTGTTGGACTAGATAATTTTTAAGGTCCCCACCAGTCAAAATTCTGTGAGCCCAGGGATTCCAACCCATTTGTGGTCCTAGTCTGTCATTGCCATTCTTGCTTCATTCAACTTCCAACCACACCCTCTCCTCACTAGCCTGGACCTCATGGTCAGTGAGTAATTAGCCACCACCCTAGAAACTTTCACCATTCCCTGCTGCCATTTTCACCTTGTTAATCCCTAACCAGGGATAACTCACACCGTCTGAGTTTTTCCACTCCCACTTCACTGTTGCCAACAGTTAGCTGTTGGAGGAAGTCAGAAAACCACACTGATTTCAAATTTATGCTATCTGACCTCAGCTAGGTCCAGATTGCTGAATGGCAATCCTTTAATTCATCCCTTATGAATTTCTTGTGACTTTCCCCATGGTGTCTATTGCAAAGCTTTTCCTTACTCCTTAAGTCTTCCAAGCTCAAATGGACCCCACCTTACTCTCAGCAGATGAACTGATTTCCCAGTGTATTGAGAAAATAGGGACTATACGCCTTGGAACATCCTTAGCTCCCCTCCTTCACTTCTCAAAATCCATCTAAGCCTTTACTACTATCTTCTCTTCCTTCCTTCCTTCCTACCTCCAAGGAAAAGGCATCTGTACTTCTAAAACCAACCCCTGGACCCTAGTTCCTCCTGACGTTTGTAACACTTTAAAAAAATGTTTTTATTGATATCTTCTCTTTTATTATCATACCAATATTACTCTCCCTCCTCCTCCCAGAAAGCCATTCCATATAACAAATAGTATTTTTGAGAGGGGAAAATGGGCACAAATTATTAATACACTGAGAAAGTCTGAAAATATGTGCAATGCATAACATCTGTGAACTTCCCAACTCCATAAAGGGGGGGGGTGTCTTCTGATATCTCTTCATTCTAGTCCTGGTAAATCTTTATAATTTTGTTTCATTTATTTTTGATTTGGGGGTTTCTGATTCTTTCTTCTACATTGTTGTAGCTACTGTATATATATATATATATATATATATATATATATATTTCTATATTTCTCTACTTACTTCACTCTACATTAGATCATAGAGATTTTTCCATGCCTCTTTGTACTCATCACACTCATCACTTCTTATAGCATTGTAGTATTCCATTACATTCATATACCACAATTCATTTAGTCATTCCCCAATTGATGGACATTTCCTTTGTTTCCAGTTATTAGCTATCACAAAAAAGTGCTGTTATAAATTTTTTGGAGTATATTTCTTTTTATCAGTGAAATAAAGGCATAAAGCCAGTATGGAGTCTCCAAATTCAAAGGGTATGGACATTTTTGTCATTTTATTTGTAAAATTCCAAATTGCTTTCCAAAATGTTTGTACAATTCCACAGCTCCACCAACAATAAATGAATGTGTCTGTCATTCCACAATCCCTCCAACATTGACTATTGCCAACTTTTTTGCCCTTTTTGCCAATTTAAAGGGTGTAAGATGGAACCTCATAGTTGTTTTGATTTGCATTTCTTTTATTATTAGTGATTTGGAGCACTTTTTTCCATGTGATTCTGAATATTTTATAATTCTTCTGAGAATTATTTATGTCATTTGACCATTTATCTTTTTGGAATAGCTATTAGTTTTATATATATATATATATATATATATATATATAGTTATATATAAAACATATAACATTTATATGTTTGTATATCTATCTATATATATGCATACATTCATACATATAAATCCACAGAAACTTTCCAGTTTTATGTTTATCTATTTCAGTTTTCAAATTTATCTTTCTTATATTTTGTATTTGTTACTATTTCTTGTTTCTTACCCATAGCTCTGAGAGATATATGCTTTGCTTCTCTTCAAATTTTTAAAAAAATATTTTGAACTTTAATATTAAGGTCTTGTATACATTTAGAAAACATTATGGAAAATGGCATAAGGTGTTATTTTTTAGTCATTCAGTTGCATCTGATGTTTCATGATCCCATTTGATTTTTTTCTTGGCAAAGAAAGTGGTTTGTCATTTACTTCTCCAGTTCATTTTTACAGATGAGGAAACTGAGACAAACAATTTTAACAGACTCACCCATCTAGTAAGTGTCTGAGACCAAATATGGACTCAGGTCTTCCTGACTCCAACACTCAATCCACTGAGCCATGTAGCTGCCCTGGGATGAGGTATTAGTCTAAGACTAATTTTTATCAAACTACTTTTTAGTTTTTCCAGCAATTTTTCTCAAATAAGGATGTTTTCCCAAATAATTTATGTTTTCTGTTTCATCAAATACTGGTTATTGAATTCTATTGTTTCTGATTCTTCCTTGTATGGTATGCTCTATTGAACTCTCTATTTTTTAACCAATATCTGAATGTTTTGATGATTTCCTGCTTAATGATATAGTTTGAGATCTTGGAAATACCATTTCCTCTTTGTCCTTACTTCTTTTCATCATTTCCCCTGACATTCTGGATCCTTTGTTTTTTCAAATGAATTTTATTATTATTTTTATCAAGTCTCTTAAGTATCTCCTTATAGTTTGATTTATATTGCATTAAAATGTGAATTAATTTTGGTAGTATTGTTTATATTTTATCAGCACAGCCTATCCATGAGCATTTAAGCTATTTAAGTTGCTGTTTTTTTTAATTTCTTTATGGAGTACCTTGTAAATGGATCAATACAAATCTTTTGAGTGCTTTGGAAAGTTGATTCCCAGATATGTTATGCATTTTATAGTTACTTAGAATGTAATTTCTCATTCTATTGCCATTTCTTGTGGTTTATTATCAGTATATAAAAATGCTTTTGATTTTTGAGGATGAATTTTATAGACTAACTTTGCTGAAGCTATGCTGATAAGGATCTTTGTTGTTTCCCTAGGGTTTTCCAAGTAAAACATTATATCATCAGTAAATTAGGATAGTTTTATTTCCTCTATTCCTGCTTTAATTTATTATGTCTTATTGTTGGCGGTAGCATTTCCAGAACTATATCAAATAGTGGTGTGAAGAGTTGGTTTCCTTGCTTCACTCCCATATTCACAGGAAAAGGTTCTAGTTTTTCTCTATTGCATATGATGCTTGCTTTCAGTTTTTGATAGATGTTTTTATGATCTTAAAAATAGAGATCCTTCTATGACTATACTTCGCAGAGTTTTTAACATTAAGAGTGTTATAGGGGGTGGCTAGGTGGCATAGTGGATATGGATAAAGCACCGGCCTTGGAGTCAGGAGTCCCTGGGTTCAAATCCGGTCTCAGACACTTAATAATTACCTAGCTGTGTGGCCTTGGGCAAGCCACTTAACCCCATTTACCTTGCAAAAAACTTAAAAAAAGAGTGTTATACCTTGTCAAAGACTTTTTCTTCATTTATTGAGATGATCACATGATTTTTTGGAGAGTTTCCTTTTTTAATATTATCAATTGTTTTTTCTAATATTGAATTATCCATACATCCCTGGTATAGGTCCCAGTTAGTCACAATGAAGGTGTCTGGAATAAAACATTGTAGTCTAACAGGATTTTAATACAATTTTTGAGTCAATGTTCATTAATTACATTGACCTATAATTTTCTTTCTGTATGTTATCTTTCTTTGGCTTATGTATTAGGACTATGCTTGTCTCTTAAGAGGATACTATTAGGGCAGCTAGATAGTGCAGTGGATAGAGCAGTGCCTAGGAATCAGAAGGACAGGAGTTTGAATCTGATCTCAAACAACTGACACTACCTAGCTGTGTGAACTTGGGCAAGTCACTTTGCCCTGATGCCTCACATCCAGAGTCATCTCCAGTCATCCTGTTTCATTTCTGGCCACTGGACCCAAATGGCTCTGGAGGAGAAAGTGAGGCTGGTGACTTAGCACAGCATCCACCTCACTCAAATCCAACTCATGTGCTTGTCATGGCATCGCCTCCCTGATGTCGTGGTCTTCCTCAAGAATGAGGACAAGCATTATGCAGTTAGGTACTTTCTGTCTCAATTTTTTGAGAATAATTTATTAAGTATAGATACTAATTGTTTAAAAGTTTGATAGAATTCTCCTGTGAATGCACTAGGTTTTTTTTCTTATTCCTTTTTTTTTGGCAAGGCAATCGAGGTTAAATGATTTTCCCAGGGTCACACAACTATTTAATATCAAATGTCTGAGGTAGAATTTGAATTCAGGCTCTCCTGATTCTAGGACCTGTACTTTATCTACTGCGCCATCTAGCTGCTCTAGGACTAGATTTTTTTCCTCCAGTAGTGCCTTTACAGCTAGATCTATTTCCTTTTCTGAGATCAGACAATTTAAGGTCTCTGTTTGGTTTTCTGACAGTCAAGGTATTTTCTATTTATTTTGTGTTCTCAGTTTTATTAGCATATAATTCTGCATAAATGTTCTGATTATTCTTTTTATTTCTTCTAATTTTCCTGTGATTTCACTTTGCTGATAGCTATTTTTATTGATTTGATTCTCTGCTCTCTTCTTTTTAATCAAATTAGCTAAGGGTTTTTCAATTTTACTAGTCTTTTCAAAGAACCAGTTGTTAGTTTTATTTATCATTTCTATTGAATTTTTACAATTTATCTTTTTCCCTATTAATTTTTAATATCTTCTTTTGTGCTTATTTGGGTTTATTTGTTGGCTTTCTAATTTTTAAAAATGCATATTCAGTTCATTAATCCTCTTTTTTCTATTTTGTTAATATATGTTTGTAAATATATGATTTTCCCCCCAGGACTGCTTTAGCTACATCCCAGAAATTTTGGTATATTGTTTCAGCATTAACATTTTCTTTCTCATAATTATTGTTTCTATGATTTGTTCTTTGACTCGCTCATTATTTAGGATTTCATTTTCAAGTCTCCATTTGGGTATGTATCTTATATATGTTGTTCCCTCAACCAACAGCTATTTTCATTGTGGTATGGTCTGGAAAGGATGTTTTAACTATTTCTGCCTTTTTATATTTGTTTTCAATATCTCTGTGCCATCTAGTACATGGTCAATTTTTGTAGAAGTTTCATATGATATTGAGAAACAGACACATACATACATACACATATATGCTTTTGCTATCCCATTTAGAAGAGAATATAGGGCAGCTAGGTGGCACAGTGGATAGAGCACTGGCCCTGTCCCTGAGTTCAAATCCGGCCTCAGACACTTAATAATTACCTAGCTGTGTGGCCTTGGGAAAGCCACTTAACCCCATCTGCCCTGCAAAAACCTGAAAAAAAATCTATCTTCCATGTATAGGCATGCATAGAATATAAGCAAGGTGTGTCAATATACCCCAGGGTAGGCATTACCATTGGTCATTCCTCTTAGGCCCTTTCCATTCAGGGCCATCTCCAGTCATCCTGATCTATTCAGGCTACTGGATGGCTACTGGACCCAGATGGCTCTAGAGGACAGAGTGAGGCCTGTGACTTTGCACAGCCCTCCCTCACTTAAATCCATTAACTTTCACATCGTGGTATCACCTCCCTGATGTCATGGTCCTCTTTGGGAACAAAGGACAGATAACAACAAATAGAGCTAGAAAGGGCCACAGAACAGAGACTGGAAGACAAAAGGAAGGGACAAAATAACACAGAACATAGAAAGTCAGAACTAGAAGGGAAACTAAAGCAGAGAATGTCAGAGATAGTGGGAAACTTAGTCTAGAGAATGTCAAATTTGAAGGGACCTTGGCTTAAAACACTGATTGTCAGAGCTGGATGGAAAAAAATATAAAATGTATATAACCTATATAAGATTGCTCACTGTGGAGAGGAAAGGGAGGGAAGTAGAAAAATGCTGAGTGGAATATTCCCTCTTAAGAGTTTAAATTCTTAGTGAAGTTGTCTCAGGGTTAAAATCATTAAAACAAAGACAGACTATTAACCTTAGACTATTCTTAGAAGAGGGAGAGAGGCCTTGCATTCCCAGTCAGACACCCTCCTGATTCTGCTAGGGAGTGAAACAGTGGACTATTTCCAGAAAGACCTTGCATTGATTCTGTTAGGGAGGGAAATAGTGGAATACTTCCAGAGGAGAGACCTTGCAGTCTTAGTTAGCCACCTGTATGATAATGGACTGTGAGAACAGTAGCCTGCCTTCTCTTGTTTGATAAGTGCTGAACTAGGAAGACCTTGCATACTCAGACACTAATTCATTTAACAGAAGGTCATTAGAAATCTTCTTCTGATACCCTTGCCATCTGGATGGTGAGGTCATATTTTCTGAAAACTTTCTATTCTTCTCTTTGTTTCTGGGTAGAGTTTTTGTGTAAAGATTGTAACTCTGAAAACCTTAACCAAACAGGTTGGAAGAGAGGGGGCTGGGGAGAGGGAAATAATGCTAGGCCTTATAATCTTGCTTGACTGTCACCTTGGGGCAGCTCCTTGATCTTCACTAACTTTGTGAGACTTGGGGTGCCCTTTTCTAAAGAAAAACCAAAATAAACTTTCCTTTTTTCTCAGAGGAGTCTCTATATTTTTAAAGTGGATTCTTATCACACACAATGTGAAAGTCAAAATCTTACAAAAAATGAATGTTGAACTCTCTTTACATGTAATTGAAAAAATAAAATATTTTTTTAAAAATAAAGAAAAACATGGGAAAAAAGAAAATAATATAGAATATCAGAAATAGTATAGCCATTATAACAGAGAGCTTCCCTTTCAAAGGGAAGGGTCAGTGACTGTGCTTGTGCCAGTCTATACTCTTTACACACCTTTGCTTCCATATAGCTGCCAGAATAATATTCCTCATGCATAGCTCTTAGAATGTCACTCTTCTGAAGGGTCAAATACTTCCCAGTTTCTCTTATAAAATCTAAATTCTTTCATCTGACCTATAAGGCTCTCTATGCTATAGGACTAACCTATGAGTCTTCATTTAAGGAGTTAGATATGTTTATCCTAGAGAACGGAAGAAGAAACAGAATCATAGGATCTCCAAGTAGGAAGGACTCCAGATGTCATCTGGCCCAACCAAAACCCAAGGAGAAAACCCTTCTACAGTATAACTGACAAATGATCCTGTAATCAGGAAGTGTCTACAAAATGTAGCTTGACCTCCCAGAGAGATGAGAGGACTGGTGGTAGGGACAATTTCTTTGCCCTGTCTTCCTCAAACTCTGCCAAAGAGGCAAGTGTTTCCTTAAAAGATATTAAGACCCATCCTTGAGACTGTATTGGATCAGGAAACTCAGGGTGTCATTACTTCCTGGTCACCTTGTTTTAAATCAACCACAAAGACTTACTGCCTTTTTCTGATGCTTGATTGGCAGATCAGAAGCAGGGGAGCTTTGCTCAGCTGAACCAATGTACAGTGTCATCACTATACATGCCACTGCCTCTACTTCCCCGTTACAGAAAAGTAAAACTCCTTTTGTTAACTCTGTTTGATTCCAAGATCAAACTTCCAGCCCAGTCTGGAATACCTGGAGAATGCCTCTCTACTTTCCAGTTTACTGGGGAAAAGAAAGTGTTTCTTGAAAAATATAGATGAAAAATTTCCAGAGGACTCTGAAGAGTCCAAGAGGAATGTGAACCAGTTAAAAGATTGTCACACAGAGAAGAAAGGCCAGTTGGGAATTCTAGGAGAGGTAGGAGGTTCTTCTCCAAGAAGGGAGATCTGCACACTCTGAGAAATAGCTACAGAGTAGTGACAGAGGAATAATGAGGAGTAGATGCAGAGACAAGTTTTAGTGGGAGAGACTATACAAGGGTGTGGAGCTAGTCACAAAATCACAAAAAATGCATAGATGAAAGGATCCTCAGCCACTAGCCAGTTCAACTCATACCTTAAAAAGGATCCCTACGAAGACAAACCTGACGAATCAGATGTCAACCTGAAGAAATGATTGGGAGGTATTTTCTCTTCTGATAAGCTATATCCAGAAAATGACAGTCTCCCCAAATTTGCCAGGCCTGACAACTACCATCCATTTGGGGTGATTCATGTAGGGATAAGTGATACCACTAGAAGGTACCTAGAAAGCATTGCTGGGGATTACAAGGTCTTGAGTAAGAAACTGAAGACCTTAGGGGCACAGGTGGTGTTTTCATCACTGCAGCTAATTGAACATTGTGGATTTAGAAGAAGATGAAGGATAGGGAAGAGAACAGCTGCTTAGAAAGATACTATCTGAAAATGAGAATTATATTTCTGAAAGAGGTCTTAAGCTGCAGGTTCTTGGAGAGGAAGAAATTGATTGAAACAAAGATCAGGAAGAATAGCTTTGCTTGGACACTTTTAGACCTGATTGAGAGGGTTATAAACTAGAAATAGTGAGAGAGTGAGAAAACTGCCCAAATATAACGGCAAAACTGGATACAGAGGAGAGTAACAGATATGACACAAAAAGGATATATATAGATATGTCCAGTAAGAGACAAAATGTCCAGGAAAGGGGTAGAAATGATACTTGAAGTCTCAGATATCTCAGATGACCACAGGTTTTTAGAGAATGGGTAATAAAGTGAATAGAGATCTTAACCCAAGGATGTAAATTTAACATCATAGGCATAATGGAGAGTCGGTAGGATGTGACCCCTAATTCGAGTACAGTAATGGAAGACCATACCTCACTCAGAAGGAAAAGTTGTGATTCAACGGGTCATAGAGAAGTATATGATATTAAGAATATATTTCCCCGGGAGGAAGTCTTCAAGATCCATGGAGAGAGAAACAAAACATGTGTTTGGAGTATATTGTAAATTACATGGACAGGAAGTATAATTAGGTAATGAGTTCCAGAAAGAGATCACACACCCATCATGAAGACAGGATATACTGCTGACAGTGAACTATCAAGACATTAACTAGAAGTCTTTTTCTTCTAAAAGCAGAATGGCTGAGAAATCTGTGCCTTATCTTAGGAGTAATTTTATCCTTCAGAAGATGGAGGAAGCAGAAAGGGAAATTGCAAGTCAGACATGATTCTAACCAATAAAGAGAAACTGATTACCCAAGTAAAAAGTATTTGAGATGTGATCTGTGTCTTCAATGGGTGGTCTACAAAGAAGAGTGATTAGATTTATTCTGCTTGGCCCACAAGGGGAAGAACTAGAGGCAATGGGTCAGTGCTACCAGGCAGTAGATCTCAATTTGACATGACAAAGAACTTCATATGCTGAAAGCAGTGCTGAAGTAAAGCAGGCTGCTTCAGAAAGTAGTGAGTCCCTCATCATTGGCCATCAGTAATCTTAGAGGGAGGTTTTGTATTTCTGATAGTTATAAGACCAGATGCCCTGTGAGTTCCCTTTCAATTTTTGGCGTGCTGTGACACCTTTCTGTTCTTAGTTTTTACTACTTCCACTAGATATACCCTGTGCCCCTGCCAAACTAGAACCAGTGATTGGCTCAGGGCCAAAATGCAGCCCATGCTTTCTGATCACTATACCTTTGTTTATACTAGCCTTCGTACACCTTATGCCTTCCTGACCCATCTCCACCTGCTTAGAACCCTAATTACAATTAAGTTAGGGGCTACCAGATTATCAAGTGATAATCTCCAAGTAGATTTGTACCTTAAGCACTTCTCTGACAAATGACATTCTTAAGAGTCCTTAAGAGGAAAGAACAAAGGAGGGAAGGAAGAAAGGAAGGAGAAGGAAAGGAGGGAATGAAGAAAGGAAGGAGAGTAGAAAGGAAGGAGAGTAGGAAGGAAAGAGGGAAGGAAGAAAAGAAGGAGGGGAGGAAGGGAGGTAGGAAGGAAGGAGGGATGGAGGGAAGGAAGGAAGGAGAGATGGAGGGAAGGAGAAAGAAGGATGGTAGGAAGGAAGGAGGGAGGGAGGTAAGAAAGGAGAGAAAGAGGAAAGGAAGAAAAGAAGAAGGGAACATAGGAAGAAAGAAATGCAGGGTGGAAGGATAGTAACAAAGGATGTAGGGAAGGAAGGAGGGATGGAGGGAAGGAGAAAGAAGGATGGTAGGAAGGAAGGAGGGAGGGAGGAGAAAAGGAAGGAAGAAAGGAAAAAAGGAAAGAAGAGGGAAACATAGGAAGAAAGAAATGCAGGAAGGAAGGAAGAAGGAAGGGAATGAAGGAGGAATGAAAAGAGAGAAGGACTGAAATAGAGAAGATTGGGAGGAAGGAAGCAGGGACAGAAGGAAGGAATCCTCAAGCTTTTGAAGTGCTATTCTTAGTGTCAAGCATACAAAGAAAGGCAAAAACAATCCCTGCTTTCAAGGAGCTTACAGTTTAATAAGGGCAAACAATTTAAAAATAATTAGATACATACAAGATACACACACACACAGAGTAGATGGAAAATAAGCTTACAGAAGTAGTTACTAGTAGCTGGGGGGACATGGAAAGACAACCTGTAAAAGGCAGCATTTAAGCTGAGATGTGAAAGAAGTCAGGGAAAGCCAAGAGACAGGAGTGAAAGAAGAAAGGCACAACCCAAGCTATGAATTGTCCAAACCATTCTGGAGAACACTTGCTAACCTTGCCCAAAGAATCATTAAGTTGTGTTTCTCCTTTGACTTACAACAAGATATTGCCCTTCAGAGGGCATATACTAGGAAGGAAAGAAAGGAGGGAAGAAAGGCAGACTTGAACGGAGTACCGGCCTCATCTTACAGAAGCCCAGACATGACTTGCCCTCCCCTGAGAAGGGAAAACAAAAATCAGGCATTTTTGCAAAGAAAAGAGGGAGAAATTTCCCTTGGCCTCTTATTGGTTTCTGTTACAACGATGGTGTTATTGAAAGTATGTTGGGGGGGGTTCTTTTTTTTTGATCTTTCTTTAATATAGTCTCAACTCGACATAAAATGGAAAAAATGTACCATTTCCACTGAGCTTTGAGTCCTTTGACATCTGCTCCAAAGTGTTACTCATCTCCCCGCAATGTAACAATCTGCAAGGGAGTGCAGTGTACCTTTCGGAAAAAGTGACTCTGCAATCACTTCGGATAACAAGAGTCTGCCCTTTTCCCCCTTGTGATGAAGACTTGCTAGACACACTTGGGGAAAGAAACATTCCTCAGCTGCCCACCTCCACTTCCCAGAAAAGAGTGCTCATCGGGTACCCAGGCCATCAACAAGGTTTGCTCAGGGGCCTCTTCTACAGAGAGCTATGAAGGCCTGGGGTCCCCAGTGGGTGGGGATGTTGGAGACACCCCCAGCAGTACGGGGGCCTGAGCAACAGGCTACTGGGCCAGTGATATCCGGCATGGTCAGGTTGCAGAGTGAGACGTAACCCTGCAAGAATGTGTCCATTGACCTGCATCAAAATGCCGGGAAAACTGAGGGGGTGGGAAGGAGGATCTATGTCACACCAGCAGACTGGGGAAGGGAGGGGCAAGCAGAGACTGGTTGGTTCTGGGACTAACTAGCTCTGGGACCTCAAGGTCATTTAACCTTTTGGAGTTTTAATGGCTTCACCATTGTGCGTGGTGGGAAAGAGCACTGAACTTGGAAGCAAAAGGCTGGGCCCTGGCGCTTACTGGGTGAATGATCTTGAGAAAGTCATTGTTCTTTCAGCTTCACTTTCTGCATTGATAAAATCAAGACAGTGATACCTGAACGGTCATCTTCACAAGGTGATCGTAAACTCTGCCACCTACAACGCCCTATAGAGCTGGGAGTATTTATTACTATTGGTATTATCATTATTATTACCCTAATCTAGTCCATGGCTCTTCCTACCCATCTTAGGGAAGCTGGTGACTGGTTTGCTGAGTAGAAATTGAAGTCTTATATGGAATTTCAGCAGAGAAACCCATTGATTTTTCTCAACAAATATGGCCAATCCCATAACCAGCAGGCTAGGTGGGCTCTCCAAGGGTCTTCTCCTCCCTTTCCCATATTTAGCTAACCTTAACCTTGTCAGGCAAACAAATATTGATCTTATTCTCAAAAACCATCCAAAGAATGAGAATTATCCCTCAATGACTCATTCTGTTGTTGGGAAGTTCTCCCTTGGGTCTAACCTGCAGCTCTCAACTTGTATGGAAACCCAATTCTTCCCAGCCCATCTCTCTATTTGTCCAACTGGGATGGCGTGACCACCTACCTGCATTTGTTAGCAGTTCTGCCCAAAGGCCACTTGGCCATTTTGGCATCCCCAGGCCTGGGGTGCACCTCTTCAGCTCCCAGTGCCTTGTCCCTTCTGACCCCTTAGGTAATCCACCCACACCCTGGAGCCAAAGCTCCCATTAGTCTGGCCTGATCTGGCATGGCTGCTTCTGTTTGTTGCTCTTGGCCAAGAAGGTAATTACAGCAAACTGTTTTTCATGGCTCGGCAAAGGATCAGCCCGGCAGACAGGTGCAGAGAGATTGAAGGCAGGGGAGTCAGACAAGTGGCTTTGAACTCCTGGAGGCTAGGTCTCCATGACGCCAAACACAGGCTGTTGGCTCAGTGAAAACAATCAGCCCAACTGGCCATTTGGTGGGGCATGGACCAAATAACAGCCTTGGTTGACTGACTTTCTCACTTTTCAACTAATTGTCTGGCTATCAGATAACAATAAAAATAGTTAACATTTTTGTTGTACTTTACTATTTTCAAAGTCATTTCCTCAAGCAGCTTTGTGAGATAGGCAGTCCATGTATTATGTATACGTTATACAGTCAAGGAATCTGAGGCCTGGAGAGGTAAAGTGACTTATTCAAGGTTGCCCAGCTAACACATGACAGACAGGACTTGAATCCAGGCCTAATGATTCAAAGTCCCAATGTTTGTCCTCCCATACCACAATGAAAACCTATGACAACATCACAAAAATCAGATTTGGAAGGAACCTTGGAGAACATCAAGTTCAAATCTCTTATTTTACAGATGAGGAAATGAAGACCCCGAGAGAAGTGATCTGCTCACAGTTCTGTGGCTAGCAAGTGGCAAGACTAGAATTTGAACTCAGGGCTTGTGATGCCCAATCCAGGCAGAAAAGACATGGTCCCTGGGCTACCTCTGCTTCCCAAATATGCTTTCACATTATGATATGGGAATGAGGAGGCTCACACAGGTTGCCAAGCTCAGGAGATAACATTCATCAAGTCATCGGTTTGCAAAGTCTTGCTTCAACAACCCAACCACAAGCAAGTCACTAAACATGTGTTAAGTGTCTGTCATATAGGGAGAGGGACTGAATGTGTCATTTCATAGCTAGATAGAAGTCCCAGATGAGAAAACTCCCTCTTCCAGGGCAGAACAGCATCTTCTCTACAATTTGAAGTCTTACAGAATTAAGTAGAATACTGAGAAATTAAGTGATTTGTCCAAGGTTGCACCACCAGGATGTATCTGAGGCAGAATCTGAATTCAGGTGCCTTTATTTCCTCAACAGGATAATGGGTATAATAGCCCCTTCATTCTTCCCTTAATCCATTCAGAGGCAAGGGTTGCTCTCCTCCCAACATTACCTGAAAAATGGAAGTGAGTCCTCTGGTTTCAAAGAATTTATAATCCATTGTGGGGGATATGGTATGTCCATAAATAAAAGATGATATAAAATAGAGGATGTTGGGGGCAAAAGAGAGATCCAGATGGAGTTCTCTGGATGGGTCATGGCTGGCTGCAGGGTATGCCATGATGGAACCCTCCTGGTAGCTGAGGAGGTGATACTGCCATATAAAAACTAGTTGATGAAACTACAACACGTTAATTTGGATAAGAAGGAGGAGAGAGTGGGGGATACTATGATTAATGCCTTTAAATAGTTGAAGAACCATCATGTAGAAGATAGGACTTTTCTGCTTGACCCCAAAAAGACAGAACAAGGAACACTGGGTAGAGGCCGAAAACCTGCAGATTTCCATTTGGTGTCAGGAAAAGCTTCTTAACAAGTACAGTTTGAACGAGCTGCTGCCTAGGTGTGTAGTGGGTCCTCATGTCACCTAAGTGGACAGTAGTAAGTCCTTGTCACTCAAGGTCCTCAAGCAAAGATTGAATTTTCATTTATTTGGATGTTACAATGGAAATTCTTTCTAAGGATGGATGGGTTGACCCAAATAGACTGCTTCTCACTCAGAGGTTCCATTACTCTGAGACTTGCAGTGGAGAGGATCAAGGAAGTCTATTTCACCAGGGAGAACTACCTTAGCCCTGCATTTCCAGAGAAGGCAGATAGCCAGGCCAGTCACCATACCTGGAATGTCACACAGTCTGCTCCTGGGCCTTCTGCAGTCAGCATAGACAAGCTTCATCTTCCTCCCCTGTACATTTATTTCTTCCTCTACTTGGCTCTTATGGTGATAGAAGTTGATAAGACCAGGAGAACTCCTACTGTAATGTTACAAACCTTCCTCTAGCCAGGCCTTTCTCCACTTCCCAGGGCTACAAACAAGGTCATTTTCTTCCTCTCCCACAGGGCACTAGAGAGCCAGGTGCTCACCTCCAGGTTCCTGTGGCCAAGGTTCTCATTGCACAGATGTTCCCTGGGAAGACTGGGAGGAATCTGGGGAGGAAAAGACAGAGGCGGAGGGTGGTGAAGATTGATGCTACTGGGCCCTAAGTGCAGCCTGCTGTGTTTGATATCTTTGTCCCTGGCTTGCCCAAGGCCACACAGCTAGGTAATTATGATGTGTCTGGGGTCTGATTGGAACTCAGGTCCTCCTGACTGCAGTGCTCTATCCACTGTGCCACCTAGCTGCCCCTTAAATAGTATCATTTTACAAAGAAAGAGAAGAAACTTGCCCTCCATCACACACACACACACACACACACACACACACACACACACACACACAGCAAGTCAATAGCAAAATCAGAGCACTACATCAAGTCTTCTAGCTGCAAAGCTAGGGATCTTTCTGCTGCATCATAACAATGCACTATAATATAGATAAGCACTTCATAAACCTTGGAGTATCATTGTTACTAATATTATAATTCCAGGTCCACTTGTACCATGAACTAGCTTTATGACTCGTGGACAAGTCTATCTTCCTGAGCCTTGATTTCCTCAAAAGGAGAATGGGTATAATAACCCCTTCATTCCTCAAAAGGAGAATGGGTATAATAACCCCTTCATTCTTCCCTTAATCTACCCAGAAGTCAGGAACTATGCTAAATACCAGAGATACAAGAACAAGACTGAAAGTCCCCATCCTTAAGGAGTCCACATTGTAGGGACGGAACTTTATGAGTCTTAAAGTAGTAGGAAAATGGGAAGTGCTGCCACTGCCATTAGTGATCAGGGCAGGAAAGGGACAGAGATGCCTTTCCTCTTGCCGGGCTTTGGAACTAAGACTTTCTGGGGCATGAAAATGGGCAAATGATGGCCCTGGGAAACACAAGTCCTCACATAAACACCCCTAGACCTGAGAATAATCCTATGATGTCAAAATTCTGACACTGGGGGAAATGTACCCAGGCTCGTCAGCCAGGCATGGTGGCTCCTTCATCATCAGCCAGGAAGAGTGGCTCCCTCAGTCTAGGCCACTCAGGCTTCTTCCCATCCTGACCCAGACCTGGCCTTTGTCTGCTCAGTAATAGCCCTGGTCCCAAAGCTTCCCTTTCCTCTGCTCCCATGGGAGATGATGCAATCATCTGGGAGCTCTGTCTGCCAAGATGCCTTTTCTCCATCAGTAGCATTTCATTGCACTAATCTCCTCCCCCTCCCCCATAGAGGGCTACATAATTTATCCTCCTTTTGGATATCTGGGGATGGCTACCAGAGCTACAGCCTGCTCCCCACCCCCCATGCCTGATGCTGTTAAAGTCTCTAAGCCACCCTCATCCAAGTAGCCTTCCAACTCCATTTATCTTCCAGTGGCTCTTCCCTGACCTTGCTCCAGTTTGCTGACAACTTTCTGGATCTAAGATGCTCCTGGTCCCTTCCTAGATTCTTTTAGTGCCAAGGTGCCACCATGACCCAGAGAGCATTTCCATGACAGCATAATCCAGGCACTTGGGAGCCATTCTACAATTGCACTCTCAGAGCCCTTTGACCTTCCAGTGGTACTTTGATTCCCTGGCTAGCTCACTTGAAGGAGAGGCAGGGCACAGAATGCTCACTTAGACTTGAGGAACCCTGGGTTTGACATCAACCTCTAACACTATGACCCACAAGGAGGGTCATAACATGTCCCACTTGGCCTCCATAAATCTTCTTATCTATAAAATGAGATAACAAAGTGTGAACTACCATTTCCCAGGGAGAAAGTTCTTGTAAATAGTTGTTGTAAGGTGGCCTGGCAGAGTACGAAAAGGTAAGGAAAGCCTGGGGTCAAGCCCTGCCTCTGGTCACTTTCTAAGGACACAAATTGTGGAGGGAGTTACTCAGCCCTCAAGAGAGGGAAGGCTCCCAATGCTGTGGAAATCACCAAAAGGAAGGGAAAAGTGTTCTCTTGCCTCTTCCATGGAACTTTTAACACTTCCTCCTCAGATTCTCCCACAACATTCTGGGAAGGTCACTTTGACCCTCATCCCATTCTCCCTCTTCTACTTCTCTGTGCCCAACATGAGGAAGTGAAAATGGCATTGGCTAAGATATAGGTAAGGAAAAGTGACTGCATTGGAGCAGACTGACATGGAGGCTGTTTGTATTAGAAAAGGCATAGGCAATTAGGGATCAGGTGTCAAGTCTGCCATTTGTGGGGAAAAGCCCTAAGGAATGGTCAAAATTGAGAATCCATCCTTAAAAGTGGAGAATTTATTGAAGGACACAGACAAAAAAGAGAAGTCATTGATAGGTTACAATTTGCACCAGTGGAGGATCTTTGAAATAAAATTACAGGAAGTTTTGGGGAGACTGTGGAAAGAGCTCTAGAGTTTGGTTTTGCTATGCAATGAGTTTCACCATGAGTGTGTTCCTTAACTTCTCTGGGTCTCAGTTTCCTCCTCTGTTTATGTGCTATCTACTGTTCTTTCCTCCAGCTTGATGATTCGGTTCTTTTATGGCAGCCCCCATTGGACTATATATTGGGCCATCCATCGAATTCCATTTCTTAATGGGAATCCAAGTGCAGTTTCCAAGTCTTTTCTCAGAACAGGTTTCATCTGAACCCTTAGACTGGAACAAACATCTATGCTCCCAGGGAGCCCCAATCACCCAAGAAGCAGCCCCCTGGGACTTACAGTATGAGGGGATAGGAATGGTGTTAAATGAGATCTCATACTTGCAAGCATTCAAGTATTTAATAAGTGTTAGTGTACAGAAGCTAGACCAGGGACTTGAAGGGCCGACTAGTCCTCATTTTACAGACAAGGAAACTGAGGTCTGGCAAGGGGAAGTGACTTGCCCAAAGGTACACAGGTGGTAAACTGGGATTGCAATCCAGGCTCCCTGTCTCCAAATCCAGCATCATAAATCCTCTAATCCCATAGCTAGTCATCAAGCCCTGTTTCTGAACTAAATTATTCCTATCAATCAACAGTCTTTCTTTTATTCTATTTTTATTTTTCAAAAATAATTTTTTTCTCTCCCCCACATCACTCCCTCATTGGAAAAACACAGAAAAACAAAATGCTTATAAGAAAAACATAAATATAACAAAGCAAAATCAATCCCTGCATTTTCCATGTCCAAAGAGAAATGCCTCCTTTTGCATTTTGAGCCTATCACTTCTTTGTCAGGAAGTGGATAGTGTGCCTCTATTACCAACCTCCAGAATAGTCAACTGACAGTTTCCTTGAGGGTTCCCATATGGAAAAATTTTTGGAGTAATGGAGACACTTAAAATTAAAAGTTCCTGAGCACCTTCAGGGACCTCTGGTCATCCACCTAGTTGGGATGGAAAGTCACATCTGCAGCTTTTTGTCTGTTTTATTTCACAGAATGGCTTATATGGAAATGGGTTTTGCATGATTACATATGTATAACCTATGTCAAATTGCTTATCTTCTCAATGAGGGAAAAGTAGGGGAGAGAATTTAGAACTCAAAAATTGAAGAAGAAAAGATTAAAAATTGTTTTTAGATATAATTGGGAAAAATAAAATATTAAATAATGAGAATTTTTAAAAGTCATATCCATTCCTGACTCCGAAGCCTGCTTTGTCTTTTTCCAATTATCCAATTCATCTGCTGACATTCCTGCCCAGCCCTAGGAGCTAATCCCTGGATCTCTTGCTTTGGATGGGCTATCTGGAAATGTCTAAGGCCAGCACTGTGACTAAGGCTAGGCAGAGTAGGCGTGATCACATGATTTCAATCTGGAAGATCAGCTCAGTTCATTCCCTTGCTTGACAGATAAGGAAACTGAGGCCCAGAGAGGGGAAATGATGGATAGTGGGTGTCTGACTCCCATCTTCTGACAAGCAGATTCCTTTAAACAGCAAGAGGAAGTGTGGATAGCTCTCAAAGCCTCCAACTCATAATTCTGGAACTCAAAGCACAAACAGGGTGGGTAGGATAAGGAAAAAACTCAGGGAAGAGATTCACAGGGAGAGATCTAGGTGATAGATTTGAGACTGAGATACAAGATTCAGTGGAAAAAGAGGCCCTAGGGGGTCCCAAAGGGGTGAACGAGAATTTGGGACATGCTGAGACCTCTGTAACCTTTGGGGAAGGACTGGATTAGAGTGGAACCCATGGGGAGGGAGGAGCTCACTGAATGGTCCCTTCCCGATTTAATCTTCATTACTCCCTCTCCTTACGTCCCCCAAGCATAGGTGAGAACAAAGAAGACAAATGGAAGAAAAAGGGTCTAGGATAGGCACCCCTTGACAAGGACCCATTCTCTTCAAAGCCCAACCCATCATCCATTGTTGTAATGTAGAGGCAGGCACAAAGAAGGGCATGCTCTCCAAAACACACAGCAGGGACTCAATGTTCACTATGACTGCTGTAGGAAGCCCCGGAGGAGCCCCAAAATGTCAGTTATTTGGGTCCTGGTGATAGATACCATTGGTCAGGTTAGCATTCTGATCAGTGTGATGCTACTGAACCTATGAATCTAAAAAATTGGGGCAGCCTCAGGTTGTAGGAAGGCCCGAGTTAGAAACATCAGGATGATCAGCTTTGATAGCCAGGACAGAGGAGGAAGCAGCACTCCTTTGTGTCCTGGTGCCCACAAGAAAGCAAATTAATATTAGAACAGATCAGAAATTCCAGTGCCCCACCTCCTAGAAGTGCTTTGGTACAGATGGCGCTGACCACAATAGCAGGCACACCCCAAGTGTGCAGGAAAAGGTCTAAAGATAGGAATGCTGTTATTATGCACCAGGACTAAGTCATAACAGAAGTAGGAACATATCATAATAGTCATAGGCAATGGCTACATCCTGCATTGTCAATAATTTCCAAGTTACACAACAATATGTCATAAGAAGTAACTTCATTCCCAAACCCAAACAAGAGGAAATAAGAGCAGACATTGAGAAATGACTAAAGTTCAAAGAGGAAAAAGCTGGGAAAAGAGTCTGAAAGCAATGACAACCTATACAAATTCCAGAAGTGCCACCTAATAACAAACCAGAGGACAAAAAGTATGCTGATATTTCAAATGATTTTGAAAAGGAGATGGTCATACTTAGACTGGAATTTCCCAAATATCTTTTTTGTATTTCATAGTACAGATTGCTTTTTGAAAAAACTGATATCTACTATAATCACCATGAATAAATACATTCTTTCACCATATTTGACAGAGAAAACTTATCCACAAAAATATATGTTGCAACTACTGCCACAGCAGAGGAAAGGTGGTGCTATTTGGGAATGCTCTTAAAGACAGGAGTCCAACTATTGACGACCTAGTAAAAGGCTTTGGAAGATCATATCAATACCTAGGAAGAATTGCCAATACAAAAGTTAATACCATGCTACCCAATTAAAGCCAATGAAAAGAAACACATAGAATGGAATATGGAAAGGAAAAGTATATCCCAAATTTGTGATATCTTAATCAATAATTAAAACCAACAGGAAAAGAGCCAGAGCAGTGCAAAGAACAAAATAAACAATTCAACATCAATGAAAGACTATGATAGAATAGTTTGAGATTCGAGAAGCAAAGAAAGCAGAGTAGAGGAGAGAGAGAGAGAGAGAGAGAGAGAGAGAGACAGAGAGACAGAGAGACAGAGAGACAGAGAGACAGAGAGACAGAGAGACAGAGAGACAGAGAGACAGAGAGACAGAGAGACAGAGAGACAGAGAGCCCTCAAAAGAGACAGATGGGGGAAACTGCAAGTCATCCATCTGATCAAATGAAGTTCAAAGCAACCAAATCACATCTTAGATCAAACATGAAACAGAAAGCTTGTGTACCATTGTTATAATGAATGACAGAATATTATGGCAGGCAACCAAAATTCTAGATTTCCTACAAAAAGAGGAAGTGGCATGTCTGGATAAGATCTGTAATTATAGTTCCAATTTTTCATAGTGACTAAGGAATAACAAGGTGCTTCAGCAGATTCCTCTCTGATGAAAACTTGACCACATCTTTCTGAACAGAAGGCATCACATCTCTTTATTAGCAAAAGATGAGAACACTAATGACCCCTCTAAATAGAGGCCAGTTACATTTATATACTTTACATATAAAACATCCGCAGGTCCGATTGCTCAAAAAATATATACTTAGAATAAAATAATATTTACATGAAGTCAAAAAAGATAGACCAATTGGTCACAGGATGTTAAAAAGAAACTCATTGATTAGGTGATTATTGAATAAATCACCTAAAAGTACCATAATATTTACATTGCCTTTATTATCTTGAAGCTTTTGACTCAATTCCATCCTTATATGTTACCAATGTACTATAAACAGGTAAAATTGATACAAGAAAGTGAGATTATTTGATGTTCACAAAGAAGGCTGGTCTCTATTTAAGATCTACTGACTGACACAATAATGTTAAAAACCATTGATTCACAACACAGCATCTTCTAGAGAGGCAGTTTAAGTTTAGCCTTAAATCCAGTGTCATTTCTGCCCAGAACTGAGTATAGCTTTCAAAGCGAAGAGCAATTCCTATCAAGACATCAAATTAATCACTCCATGTACGTGGATGATATCAAGTTATATGGCTTCACTTTAAAGCACATTAAATAACTACTTCTCATGGAAACTTTCTCCAAGGATAACAAAACATCATTTGGATTTAATAAGTGTAAAATTCTTTTTGTGAGCCAAGGAATAATAAACACTAAAGGCTTTGAGCTTGAATACAGAGGTCAAACTGAAACAATGGATGAAGATAATGCTTAGAAATACCTTGGTCTTCTCTCATGATGAATATATTATGGCTTTCAAAGAGAAGGCTGAGGCTATATATGTTAAGAGACTTCTAGGCATCCAATAGTCAAGGTGTAATTAGGATGAACACATGAGCCAATCAACACACAATGCCAGTCTTACATAAATTTTGAGTATGGTAAAATGAATGACAATAGATATAGAAGGTATCCCCCCAAAAGTTATAATGTTCGTGTATAATGTTTATGAAACACAGGGCTCATCTCCCAATGCAGCTATGAAAAGATTAACATTACCTAGTCAGAAAGGAGGAAGAAGATTGATAAATGTTCTCAGAGAACATGAAGAAGAGATTAAAAAGTTATGGTTTGAACCAAAATACTTTTGATACAAAAGACCTCATTTTATAAACAACAGATACACACACACACACACACACACACACACACACACACACACACAGAGAGAGAGAGAGAGAGAGAGAGAGAGAGAGAGAGACAGACACAGAGACAGAGAGAGAGAGACCCTGAATTTGTTAATTGCAACTCAAAGTAGTTATTTCCAAATGAAGTCTATGAAATAGCTAAAATCCCAGAGTAGAATCAAAAGGCACTTTATGGGTAACAATCATATAAACTCAACCAACAATATAGACAAGGAAGCATCAAACCCATGACTATCACATAAATTTGTTCATAAAATGGAAAGGTTTACCATAGCTATTGAAGATAATATACCAGAAATTACAAAAATAATCTCTTTAAAAAGACCAGACTTACCAATCGATGCAGATTATTCAACAAATTGGTAGAAACTGTAAGACATCCCTTCGGGTTCTAAAAATTTAGCATCTTCTGGAGACCTAGATGGACAAGATCAGGTGATTAGATTTATTCGCAAGAACATCACTGTCCTCTATAAACAGGTGACAATTACCAGCACTTGAATTTCAAACCCTCAAATATTTTTGAGAATTTAGTAAATAAACTGCACCAGAACCAGAGGATCATTATATGTATAACTGCTGCCCACAATTACCTAGATGTAACATTCAACTATAAAATAAAAAAAAATTTTAATAGAAGTCTCCATCTGAAGAGGGAATACATATCAGCATTATAATGAACACTAAATATACTAAAATTAACAGAATGGAGAGCTTTCAAAATATAGAGCCTAATGAAAGAAATTAAAAAATTAAAATTAAGAAGAGGATGAAGTCCATCTCCTTACTCTTGCCTCTCTGCTACTGGATCTGTCCCCAAAGTGTTTTCAGTGAAGGGAAGATATATTTTTATCCCAATATTCTTACTCAGTTACAAAAAATCAGTCAGTTTACCCTACTATACAACAGTTAGAATGACATTATAGATGAAAGAATAGTAGCAAGATATTGATTTGTCCTAGGCATAGTTCTATCTGAACTTCATCAAAAGGATGAGAAGGATAAGATAACAGTGATAACAAAAATATTGCTCATTTAAATAGCATCTCGAGGTTTGCAAGACACTTGACATAACTCACCTTAGGCAATACTTGGGGTAAGTGTTGATTTTTATGCCTGTCTCAAAGATCAGACTCAGAGAGGTTACTTAACATAAGGTGACATATGTAAGGGTCTGAGATAGAATTTGCACCCACGTCATCCTGAATACTAAGAGGCTTTCATTATTGCTAGAGCTCTAACCTACTTTCTGGAGTCCTTGTCCTTTCTTGAACTCTTGCACCTATACCATCCCTCTAGTATCTGAACCTTGTCTTGCTCCTCATTCTTTGTCTCCTCCACTCAACCTCTGATCCGGCTGCTCTATTATCCCTTTCAGCCTGCCTCTGTCTAGTAGCTTCCTATTGTTCTCCAAGTAAAGTTCAAATACTTCTGTCTAGTATTGAGCCTTGCCCCCATTTGTTGCTACCCTAGCTTTCAATCCTCAACTTGTATTATTCCCTTCTACCCACCTGCCAAACTGGACTCTCTTCCCTTTTCCAACATGCCAGGTATAGTCACCCCTATACAGCTGCTTAAACAGTGAGAGCTGGGTCACACTGGGATATGAATTTATGTTCATATATGACCTATGCACTCCCCTGTACCTTTGAATCTTGGAGATGGTGGTGGTCTAAGATTCATAACTATAAAGCAAAAAGAACATTAAAAGTATGTAGGTTGTTGCACTAGGGACTAGCTTGATATCATTAAAAGCACTATACAGGGGCAGCTAGGTGGCACAGTGGATAGAGCACTGACCCTGGAGTCAGGAGTACCTGAGTTCAAATCCAACTTCAGACACTTAATAATTACCTAGCTGTGTGGCCTTGGGCAAGCCACTTAACTTCATTGCCTTACTAAAACTTTTTTTCAAAAAGCACTATACAATTTCCTAAAAGTAATCTAACATTCTCTTTTTCATATTTAATCCTAGGTCCAACTCATTGATCATCTACTGTTCCTGACTCATATCTATATACTGACAAATTCAATGTCCTGCTCATTTAGCTATCTTATCACCACAATCTGATGCCAATAGGCATCTTTCCTTTTTTCATCCATTTAGCTTATGTGGATTGATAGACGGATTCCTGTTGACTACCCATAAATCCCATTGTCTCACTAATGCTCTGGGATTTAATACAATCATCACAATGTCATCTACAAACGAGAGTATCTGGAGGATCTCACCTTTTCTATTGGGAACTCCTCTTCTATGCAGATTCTGTGCAAGGTATCCTTCATAATAGCAACAAACACCACTAGCAATCATACAGCTCCCTGCTTTATGTTTCACTTGATATTAATGGTCATAGCATCACCGAACAAAATGTGCACTGTGGTTCTATTTGTCAAGAAACTTGTCTTATCTTGCCATATGCATGAGAGTCTTTTTTGTTGGAGGAGGCTATGTTTAACTTTATTAAGATGAATGCCTTTTTTAAAAATCAACAAACAATAGAGAGGTCATATATGATCTGAACCTTTTGATCAACTCTGTGACTAATGGTATATCCTGCTGTAGAGAATCATTTGCGGAAGTCTATTTCTTACCTCCTATATTCCTCAGGTATACACTCAATACATATCTAGATCATTCGCAAGTTTTATAAAGAAGAGAAAGTAGGCTTACTGTTGTCCACTTGATTGACTTTTTAAAAATCATCTATGACTTATTCCAATCTTATTGCATCTTCTTCTCTCTGATCTCTTATAAAGCAATTCTCCAATGCTGTCAGGATTTTGTTATCTCCAGAATGAATTTCCTTGATGTAAACAGGTATCATCTAAGCCACTCTTTTCCTACTTCATCTTCCTAAGTGTGATTGCAATTTCTTCATAAAGCAAGGTAGAAACTGAAGTGTTTAGGGGCCTCATTCATGGATGATAAAGAATAGATCATTGCCACAATGCTAACAGATTTGGTTCAATTTCTATATTTTTGTTGTCAATCTAGAAATGGTCTTGGGATGATAAGACTTGAGTCCCATGCCAAGCTTTTTGTAAATTTGTTTTCATTTTCACTGCTTTTCCCTGTTCTGGGAGGCAATACTGTTCATAATCTGCCATCCTTCTCCATTATTGTTTTACAAACAAGTCCATATTCTAAATAAGCATTGTCCTTGGCTCTCTGTTTGGCAAGGATATTGAGGATTTGCTGGCAAAGGCAGTTTTTAGGCGATTTTGGCTTCCTCATCATGGCAACTGCTTTACATCCATTAAACTTTTGCAGGAAATGTCAAAAATTAATGTTGACAGCTTTGCCTTTTTTTCCATTTTCCAGTTTCAATGGCTTGATTGAATAGTTCAGGTTGAAATTGTTGAAATTATTTGCAGTGTCTTCTTCACATCTTTCTTCTTTCTTCTCAACTAATGTTAATTTTGACCTTTGCTCTAGCTAGTTGATAGCCTGACTGCACATACACAGTATATGGGATCATAGGAACCTGTGCAGAATTATAATTCTTGAGCTGGAAGGGACCTTATAAGTCCTGTTTGTTAAATTATAATCAACTTCACATTTTTTTGTGATGGTGTTAAGAGCTTGCCACGTCCCACACCCTTCTGACTCTTCTGGAAAAAAAAAGGTTTCATGATATACAGGTAGGAGGTCTTTGGCCTATTTTATTTTTCAAACCTGTGTCATATTTTTTTCTTCCTTTTTTGTGTGAGGCACCTGGGGTTAACTGACTTACCCAGGGTCATACAACTAGTAAGTGTCAAGTGTCTGAGATAAAATTTGAACTCAGGTCCTCCTGAGTGCAGGTCAGGTGCTTTATCCACAGCACCTCCTACCTGCCCTGTGGATCATATCTTTCAAGATTTTCTGACATCCTGTTTATTTATAACTTTGTATTGAAGACACTAGGAATGAAAGTGTATGTTGATATGACTTGGATGATCTGTCAAGGTTTTTATAGAATTCCTTTGCTTCTTCATCCTGAACAGCAGATGCTGATACATATGCTGTGATTAATCTTTAATAGTGGTCTTTTTGCTTCTACTCCTTATGAACACTGCAATGCAAGATGACTAAATAGTTCTATGAGTTGAGGTTTCTTGTTGCCTTTGCCCTCAATGAAACCAAATCCATCATCTCCCTTGATTAGCTAAGGAGAATCCATAAGTCATTCTCTTCCATTTATCTTTTTAAACTGAATTGTATTTATTTTTGTTACATTTTAAATTCTCAATTATCTCCTTTCTTCCCTTCTCATCCCACACTAGAGAAGGTCACCATTTGATGAGGTCACCATTTGTTCTAAAGGGGTGTGTGTGTGTGTGTGTGTGTGTGTGTGTGAAAACTCATATTATGAATACTTCTCTTTATCAATTTTTTCTCTGGAGATGGATAGCATCTTCCTTCATGGGTCCTTTGTAGTGCATTTGAGTATTTGTAATACTCAGAATAACTTGGTCATTCATCGTTATTCTTCAAACAGTATACAGCATTCTCTCAGTTCTGCTCATTTCACTCTTCATTATTTTTTTTTTTGCAGGGCAATGGGATTAAGTGGCTTGCCCAAGGCCAAACTCCTAGGTAATTATTATTAAGTGTCTAAGGTCACATTTGAACTCAGGTCCTCCTGACTCCAGGGATGGTGCTCTATCCACTGCGCCACCTAGCTGCCCCTCACTCTTCATTATTTTATACAAACTTTTCCATGTTTTTCTAATATCAACCAGCTCGTCATTTCTTACAGCACAGTAGTACCCCATCACAATCAACTATCACGACTCTCCATTCCCCAATTGATGGACATCCCTTCAGTTTCCACTTTGCTGCCACAAAGAGAACTGCTATAAATTTTTTTAAACAAATAGGTTCTTTTCCTTTTTTCCCTAATTACTTTGGGAAACAGACCCAATAGTAGCACTGCTAGATCAAAGGGAAATCAGTTTTATCTTTTTGGGCATAATTCCAGAATGCTCTCAAAATGGTTGATGATTACCCCATCAGCTTTTGTTTTTTAGTTTTGCTTATTATAAGAATACTAGTATCAGGATGGCTGTTTTTCCAGTGGTATGTCTGCTGCTTAGTCATTTGACAAAGATATTTGAGTTAATATGGTAAAAGTTAATATTTACCAATATAGCTAAAACCTGACCTTTTTATCTACTATCATCAGAAGGGGCCTGCATAGGACTGTGCTTGCCTTTGATTTAAAGACTCTCTTAGAATCAAAAGCATTAGAACTAGAAGGAATCTTAGAACATAGAAAAGAAAATGTAAGGAGGAAAAGATTTTAAGGCCCACTGAGACCAGCCTTCTTATACTTATATCCTTATACCTTCCAGGTATATCCTATCCTTACAGTTAAGAAACTGGGGCCCAAGGACTCAAAGTATTCATCCAAATTCATGCAGCAAGAGTAAGGACCAGAAACTAGTTCTTCTGACTTGTCCAGTGGATGGAGCACTGGGCCTGGAGTCAGGAAGATCTGAGTTCAAATCTAACCTCACACATGAATTAGATGCATGATTCTGGCAAGTCACTTAATCGCTACTTGCCTCAGTTTTCTCAACTAAAAATATGGCTAATTAGAGCACCTATTTTGAGAGCTTTCCATATATTATCTCATTTGATCATCTAGCACAGTGTCTAGTGCAGAGGTACAATATAAATACTAATTCCCTCCCCCCCCCCCCCCGTTCCCTTATGTGTTCCAGTCTAAAGCTCCTTGTCTAGGAGCTGCCAACTGAACCTTTATCATGAAAACAGAGACTCAGTGTTCTCCAAACCAGATTCCGTGACTTGCTCCAAGTGTCCGGGTGTGGGCTCCTTCTCTCTCCAGCCTGTATTACCTCAGGTTGAAGCAGGCTTATGAGGCTTAAGTGAGCTGAGGACTTCCAGAGTCTAGTTTGTGTGTATTCGGTCCAAGGCATCTCTTGCTAATAGATTAGTCATCTAGTCATAGAATGGCTGAGCTGGATGAAACCTCGAAGGTCATCTGATTTAGTCCCTTCAGTTTACAAAGGCCTAGAGAAAGAGAATGACTTGCTTAGGGTCACATACAGAATTAGTGTGGAAGACCTGGGATTCTTGACAGTGTCCAAAACTCTGGCCACTCTTATAGATCCTGCTCCATTTTGTCTCCCTAGATGGAGCACTCTTTCTCCTCTCTCAATCACAACTCAGTTCAATAAGGATTTATCATGTGTTTTCTGTGTGCAGAGTCCTGTCCCTTGAATTGGGAGAGACACAAAATTGAAATGAACAAGAGGAACTTTAACTAGTCCTAACTGGGCCTTTAGTGGGGTGTGGAGTGTAGAGAGGCCTACATCTGGTACAACAAACACAAAGGCAGAGAGACAAAGGACATGGCTGGAGAAAGCTGTGCTCTTCGTTGGCAGAGGACCAGAAGATGAGGCAGTGGTTCTAGAGGGGACAGAGCTCTAGTTCTGGGGTCAAACGCAGCCTCTGATGTTTATTACTTGTGTGAACTTGAACCAGTCACTTAGCTGGATCTCAGACAGAGGTCCAAATTCCCACAAGCTACTAGTGTCTGAGGCTGGATTTGAACTCAGATCTGCCTGACTCCAGGTCCAGCTCCCTGTGTTCTGTGCCACAACAAGTACAAGAGGTGCCAATAAAGAGTTGCTATCTCCTTCAAGACCCAAAGACCCAACTCTAACCCCACCTTCTCCTGAAAGTCTTTCCTGTGTTCCATGTCTCCCTCAAAGATTTCTGGATCCATTCTCTTCCATTTGTTCCTAGACCTGCAATGTATTATATTTCCCCAGCCAGTTTGTAAGTTCCCGAAGGACAGCATCAGGGTCTTCTTTCTCCACAGGACTGGGCATACCATAAGTGCTCAGCAGATGTCTATTAAATGAACTAACTGAAAGCTGATTGGATCTGTTGAGCAACTTCTGTTACATAGTGAGTGCCATGTCCCCCATTTGCTGGATGACAGCAGATTTACCCTGGTCACTTTCCACCATACCCGAAAGTAGAATTTACAAGAATTGATCACTGATTGGGTATAGATGGTAAGAGAAAGAGAGAGAGAAGGAGGAGTAAAGGGGGAATTCAATGCCAAACAAAAAAATAGTAACTCACATGTCTGTAGTGCTTTAATGGTTCACATTACCTTCTCTGCTCTACTGCTCCCTAGTTTGAGAATTATTATCATATTTGTCCCATAGACAGAAAGGATCTGGCCAGTTCCAGGCTTTCTCTATATGGATGGCATCTATTTGGATGTCCAATAACAACTCTGGTCTCTTTTCTTTACAGTATGGAGACTTATGCAGGGCTTTCTGAGGTCAGAAGCTCAAGGGTAGATAATAATAATTTTATCCACACACAAAAAGAGTCTGTGATTTATCTGGAATCATATAGTCTAAGAGCTGGAATCCTACTCCAGTTCTTTGACCCCAACCTGGCACTCCTTCTTTACCCTGATTTCTTTGGACTTTTGATTTTCCCCTGGAAGGCTGCATTCTTATGATGAATTAGAACTACCACAAATTTATTTCCATCCCCAAAGTCTTAAGATTTACATTTAATCTGCATGCTGCATTTTGTATTATATCAGCTTGGGCATTTTTTAAATTAAAATTAAATTAAATTTAAATTAAACCATAGGTTTTAGGTGGCAGTATGGTGTTGACCTCAGAGTCAAGAAAACCTAAGTTCAAGTCCCATCTTGACACATACTGACTATATGACTCTGGGCAAGTTCCTTAATCTCTCAATGTTCTAGATCTAAATAATCTCTAAATGACAGAAAAGGTACTCACTTGCACTGGTAGAGTTTCCTCACTTAGAAGTTCCCTTCATCAATGAAATAAATTCTGGGTTTTGTTTCTACTCTTTACACATGGGGGTTATTGACACCTGGACTCAACCATTTCGTGATAAATTCCCTCCTCCTACCCTTTAACCTTCCCCTCTCCATAGGGTAGATTCGGGAAAATTCAGATAATTGAGAAGCCCTACAGAAGAGTGAATTGGGCCCAAATAGCTAAGCAGTGAGTCAGATAAGGAGGCAGGGATAAAGAGAGAAGGTGACTCTATCAATTCCTGATCATGTCAGCTGGGGTTTGTTTGAGGTTCATTTGCCTATAATCAGTTCAATTCAACATTTCCTAAGTGCTGACAATATACAGTGACTGATGGGGAAGATGAATAAGAGGTGATGCCTCCTGTCAGACAGTTTACAAACTGGATGGTAGGGAATAAGGAACCAGATGAATAATTAGCATAAAGAAAGTGGACTAGAGAGTCAGAGGAAGGAGGAATTAAGCTTAGAGAGAATCAGGAAACATTTGGAGTCTGTAGCATTTGGGCTAAGCCTTGATCAAAGACCAGATCATAATGACATTCATTTATTCATTAAGATAGTATTTATCATTTATTAAGTACATTATGTAGAGGAGAGAGAGACAGTGAAAAATGGGATTCAAGAACAAAATAAAAACAGTTTTAGACTTCGAGGAAGAAAGGCTTCCTATAAGAGATGGCCTCTGGGATAAAACTTGGAGGAAGTTAAATATTCTGAAGCAGAGATGAGGATTGAGGGCATTCCAGGCACTTGATACGACTTGTGTGAAATCATTGAGGCAGGAGACAGAATGCCAAGTTTGGGAAACAGCAAGCAGAACCGTTTGGCTAGAATATGAAGTACATGAATTAGATTAATGTGAAATAAAGTTGAAAAGGTGGGCTGGAGCCAGACTGAGGAGGATTTGAAGTGCTAAACTAAAGAGTTGATGTTTTATCCTAGAGGCAATCAAGAGTCACCAAAGGGGGCAGCTAGGTGGCACAGCCCTGGAGTCAGGAGTGCCTGAGTTCAAATCCGACCTCAGATACTTCATAATTACCTAGCTGTGTGGCCTTGGGCAAGCCACTTAACCCTATTGCCTTGCAAAAACTAAAAAAAAAAAAAAGAGTCACCAAAGCAAGGGAGGTATATGGTCAGACTTGTACTTTAAGAAGATTTTTGTGATAACTATGTGAAGGATGGATTAGAGAAGTGAGACATTTGATTTCTAAGGAGAAAATGTAGAGGGCTATTATAATTGTCCAAGCAAAACACAATGAGAATCTAAACAGGGTAGTGGCCATGTGCTTGGGGATAAGGGGATGTATGTCCTGAAAGTAGAATTTACAAGAATCAGTCACTGATTGGATATAGAGGGTGAGAGAGAGAGGGTGAATTCAATGCCAAACAAAAAAAATAGAAACTCACATGTCTATAGTTCTTTAATGGTTCATACTTCCTTCTCTGCTCTACTACTCCCTAGTTTGGGTATTATTATCATATTTATCCCATAGACAGATGGAATCTGACCAGTTCCATGCTTTCCCTATATTTTTGAGCAGTTTATGTAGCATAGGAATTCATTTTTCTTTAAATGTTTGATAGAATTCACTTGTAAATCTATGTGGACCATGAGGTTTTACTCTGGGAATTCATTTATGAGTTATTCCATTTCTCTTCCTCAGATTGAGTTATTTCAAATCTTGATTTCCTATCTGGGCATTTTTTAGCTTTTGCAAATATTCATCCATTTCATCTAAAGTTTTTACATTGGTTCACATATAATCAGTAATTTCTGAGAACATTATTTCCCTTACTATGTGAATTTCCTCAACTCATTTTTCATTTTGGTGATTTGGTTTTTTCCCCCTCTTAAAAAAAATCAAATTGGCTAACAGATTATCAATTTTATTGGTCTTTAAGAAAACCCTAGTTTTTTTTTAATCAGTGGAAGTCTTTTTGTCTTCTTTTTTTTTAAATTACATAATCTATGTTTTAAAAGCATTTATTTTACCTTTGATCTTCAAATTTTCAAATTTTGTCTTTGGAGATTGTTAATTTGTTGATTTTCTGATACTTGTAATACTTCATGGTATTCCTAGTATCAAATGAGGTAATTTGTGGAAAGAACCTTAAAGTGCTATACAAGCATCAGTCATTATTATTCTTAGTTATGTGAACCATTTCTTCTATGAGACAGTAGAAAAACAGTCAAATCTTGTGATCTTGGACAAATCAAATTAAATTAATCAATTAATTGACCAATTAATTAATCAATTCAACTCAGTTTTCTCATCTTTAAAATGAAGGGAAGGTACTAGATAATCTCAGTAGGTCCTTTCCAACTCTTTGTGATTCCATGTGTGTGTGTGATCTTGAGCATGTGACTGAACTAGACGCTGCACTAAGTCCGTTTCATCTATGTTCTAAGATCCTATAATCATTGGTCTTCTCCTTTTTTAATATAAGCGTTCATACACATTCATGGGGGTAGCTAAGTGACACTGTATAGAACACTGAAGTCAAGAAGACTTGAGTTCAAATTTAGCCTCCAACATACTAGCTGGGTGACCTTGAGCAAGTCACTTCACCCACTGTCACCAACTTGACCCCCCATGCATGTGTATAAACAGAAGATTTTAGATTTGATTGTGGTGGTAAATGTACAACTGGATGAGTAGTAGGATTCAGGTTTCTACAACAGATATCATAGATGGCTTCATTATCTACCCTGAAGACACAGAGTGTTCCAGAGTGTTGTGTCTGGTCAGAATGGAACCCGAGGGGCTGGAGAAGTGGAGAACTCTAGCTCTAACTTCTTGTTTTAATTAATGGACAGTCATTTCAGCAACTGAGAGACAAAACCAGAACCAGCAAAATTGTGGAAAACAAGGAAGCATTCAAGACCTGTGCACTGATCAGCAAACTCCTAAATCTTTTCCAACCAGGTTGATTATTTCCTTGCCAGTAGTATAGTATCCATGAACAAAGTTATTGAAGGCATCATCCTTGCTAGTGATCAGCTGCTTAGAATAACAATCAGTAGTTTTCAGTATGACCCTTATCAATGAGAGTTGGTTCCAGATCTACAACCACTGCCCTGGAAATATGCTGCCAGCATCTGTTTCAGTAAAAAGATCTTGGGTATTGAAGGAGTCATCTCCTCCAAAAGTCTTAATAGCTAAAATTTATATTACTTTAAGGTCTGCAGAATGCTTTAGATATCTTTACTCATTTCATCCTCATAATAACCCTCTGAAGTAGGGTTATAATTTTTACATGAGGAAACTGGAGTTCACAAGGATTGTGACTATTAGGTTGGATATCATATTCCAGACTGTATAGCTATTAGCAGGCATGAAGTGCTCATCTGGATACCAACCCAGTCATCATGAATAATGATGCATTCATGTATGATGAAGGTGTGCAGTTCTGGGATAAGAATGAATTGAAAGGAAATGACACAAATTTCTCACTCACTGACTGGGAATCTCTAGGAGCAAAACTAGTCAACTATGATTTTCTTTGAAATGTTTGTTTAATTATTTAGTTTAGGGCTTTTGTTTGTTTTTATAAAGTAAGCCAGTTTTATTGAGGGGACTGGTTGTTGTCCTTTGTTCTCTAAGAGGACCAAAATGACATCACTGTGTTAGAGTCAAGTTACAGTGTGTCTGACTGTGACTGATTAGATCTATATGAGTCCAGAATGATCTATCACAGACAGGATACAGATCATTTGGGGTGAGTTCTCTGAAGTTCTCTAGAGCTAGATCTGGATGGATAGATTGATACAGATGCAGGTTAGATAGAGACAGAGATAGATACGGATATAGATGGAAATAGATATGGATATAGATAGATCCCTGGCTTCCCTACCTCCATCTCTACCCACTCTAATTCATACTCCACTTAACTACCAAGGGGATTTTTCTTTTTTAAAAAAAATAGCATTATATTTTCCCCCAGTTACATGTAAAGACAATTTTTAATGTTTACTTTTTAAATGTTCTCAGTTCTGGGGCGGCTAGGTGGCGTGGGGTGGCGTAGTGGCGTAGTGGGGGGTGGCTAGGTGGCGTGGTGGATAAAGCACCGGCCTTGGAGTCAGGAGTACCTGGGTTCAAATCCGATCTCAGACACTTAATAATTACCTAACTGTGTGGCCTTGGGCAAAGCCACTTAACCCTGTTTGCCTTACAAAAAAAATCTAAAAAAAAAAAAAGTTCTCAGTTGCAAATTTTCTCTCTCCCTTACTAATCTCCCCTCCTTGAGACAGAAAGTCATTTAATATCCATTACACATGTTCAATCATGAAAAAAATTACTGTATTAGTCATGTGAAAGAATACACAGACCTAAAGGGGGAAAATATATGGAAAAAATAAAGAAAGAGGAATATATTATGCTTTGATTTGCATTTAGATTCCATCAGTTCTTTCTCTGGAATTGGATGACATTTTTCATTATGAAACCTTCTCACCTTGGATCATTGTATTATTGAGAACAGCTTAGTCATTCATAGCTAAGCATCACACACTGTTGCTATTACTGTGTACACTATTTTCCTGGTTCTGCTTACTTCATTTTCATCAGTTCATATAAGTTCAGGTTTTTCAGTAAATTTTAATACTTCTGCCTTCCTGAATTTATTAAAAAGTTATTTCCTAGCATGTAATAAATATTTTTCTAAAAGTGGCATGAAGGGGGCGGCAAGGTGGCACAGTGGATGGAGCACCGGCCCTGGAGTCAGGAGGACCTGGGTTCAAATCTGGCCTCAGACATTTAATAATTACCTAGCTGTGTGGCCTTGGGCAAGCCACTTAACCCCACTGCCTTGCAAAAAAAAAACCCTAAAAAAAATGCTTGTTGTAAAAGTGGCATGAAGTGCTGAAAGAATAGGTTTACTCCTTAAGATTTTTAATTATTGGGGCAGCTAGATGGCGCAGTGGATAGAGCAACAGCCCTGGAGTCAGGAGGACCTGGGTTCAAATCTGGCCTCAGACATTTAATAATTACCTAGTTGTATGGCCTTGAGCAAGCCACTTAACCCCATTGCCTTGAAAAACAAATCTAAAAAAGAAAAGGAAGATTTTCAATTATTGCCAAAGATCTATCATATCTAGTTTCTAATATTTTGTTCAGATCTTTAAGTTATTTCTTTTCTTTCTTCTTTATTTTTTTCTGAAAGAAGTACTTTGAAGTCACTTATCATCAGTTTTACTATCTATGTCTTTTTTGTTCTTGCAAGGCAATGGGGTTAAGTGACTTGCCCAAGGCCACACAGCTAGGTAATTATTAAGTGTCTGAGGTCAAATTTGAACTCAGGTCCTTCTGACTCCAGAGCCAGTGCTGTATCCTGTGCACCACCTAGCTGCCCCTATCTCTGTCTTTTTACAATTAATTAGCTTTTCCTTTAAACATTTCCATATGCCATTCAGGATTGATATCTATATCTAAATCTATAGGTAATCATAGTTTCATTATCTATGGTGCTTCGACAATATCTGTTTTTTTTTATTAATACCTTATTCTAAAAGATCAATCAAGAAATGTTCATTAAGTGATTACTAGGTGCTACACATATTGATAAATTCTATGAATCCAAAAAAAATAAAAACAATGTCTTCAAGGAACTTGCATTCTAATGGGAGAGATAACATAAATAACTGGGTCAATATTAAGTATATTCAGAAGGGAGAGAAGGTAATCTGAGAGGGGAAGGCTCTGGCAACTGAGGGAACCAGGAAAGATCTTCTGTAGAAAGTGAGACTTGAGTTGAGTTTTGAAGAAAGACAGAGCAACCAAGACATGATGAGAGAGAAAAACATTCTAAGCTTCAAAGTTAGCTAGTGCAAAGTCACAAAAAGGGAAGATGGAGTACTGTAATCAAGGAACCATAAGAAGTTCAGTGGAGCAGAATCATAGAGTGCATTGAGGAGAGTAAAGTATAATTCTGGAAAGATAAAAAGGGATCAGGTTATGAAGAAGTCTAAGTGTCAAACAGAGATTATATTTAATCCTACAAGTAATAGGGAGCCACTGGAGTTCACTGAATAGGGGAGTGACACAGTTATATGTACATGTTAGAAAAAAATTACCTTGGCAATGCAGCAGAGGATAGAGTGGTAAGGGGAGAGACTTGAGTCAGGGAGACTAATTAGAAAGCTATCACCACAGTGGATAGGACACCGGCCCTGGAGTCAGGAGGACCTGAGTTCAAATTTGAGTTCAGACACTTAATAATTCTGTGTGACCTTGGGCAAGTCACTTAACCCCATTGCCTTGCAAAAAGAAAAAAAAAGAAAGTTATTGCTGTTCTTTCTGTACAGTTGAGATTGTCGTTCCTTCTTTAATGCTTGTAATTTTTTTACCTGAAACCTCTGGAATTTGGCCAATCCATTTCTAGGTGTTAAACTTGAGATTTCTCTCTTTGGTATCATATAGACTTTATCATTTTTGTACTTTGCCATTTTGTTACAAAAGTTTCCTAGCAATTTTCTTTTATGATTTCCTGAAAAATGGTGTTGAGACTTTTTGCTACATCATGTTTTCCTAACAGGTCGATAAGCCTGATAGAATATTTTCTAGATGTGTCCATTGTCTTTGATTGTAGAGCCCTCATATGGTCTTCAAATTTCACTGTCTTTTTGACTTTCTTTTGATAAATTTTATTGTAAGGACAGCTAGGTGATTCAGTGGCTAGAGTACTAGCCCTGGAGTCAGGAGGACCTCAGTTCAAATTTAGTCTCTGACATTTGATATTTACCATCTGTGTGATCTTAGCTGTCATTTAGTTTCATTACCACTCAAAGAGATAAATCTTATTGCATCATTATATTTTTGAATTTTATCTCCTTCATTCTATTTTGAAGGCTATCAGTTGTCTTGTTAAGGGTATTCCAGCTTCTGCAAAAGACCATCAAGTCTCTTTTGAATTTTTAATTAAGAGCTCTAATATCACTTCTTATCTCTTCTTTCAATGCTTTTATTAGACGTTTGAACCACATTGCTGGAAGTTCTTGATCTGTTTCTTTTTTTTTAAATCAGCCTAATAGCATAATTCAAATGCTAAGTTAGGATCATTAGTTAATATTTCTGTGGCACCTCAAGGCTTGTTAATAGTATCTCCCATTTTTCTAGAGGTTTTAGGCTTACAAATTTTTTTCCACAACAAATCCATGAGGTGGTAGGTAGTATCATTATCCTATTTTACAGATGAAAAAGCTGAGTGTCACACATAGAATAAGTGTTGTACTCAAAATTTCAATTCCATCTTCTGACTCTAAAACCAATGTATTTTCCTCATATATCAACCTATTTCTTGCCTTCAGACAATATGGGTTAACCTACAGATAAGAAGGAACAATATCAGCCTTTACAATAAGTTTTTCTAAATAAATACAAAGGGTCTCCACAATCTGCACAAATTATTTTTGGTCAGTTTTGAGTTTAGGGTAGATAGAGCATTTGATTAATCAATTCAGAAACATTTGTTAAATGCCTCAATGTGCTCAAAGATGAGCTCAAGGAGCTCTCAGTTCAGTAGTGGAGATAACATGCCAACAAATAGAAACAAAGTCAACTATATATATATATATATATATATATATATATATATATATATATATATACATACATATATATATATGTATGTATGTATGTATGTATGTATGTATATGAAATGAAAGAGAAAATGAATTTACAGAGGGAAGGTACTAGCCACACCCCCTGCTTGGTGGCTGACAATACGATACAATGGAAAGATCATAGAATCTGGGGCCAGAACACCTGAATTTGAATCCTAATAACTTGAGCAACTTTGGACAAATCACTTAAATCCATTCAGCTTTATTTCTTTCATTTTGAAAGTTGTGCTGTATACAAAATACAGTAATTTTTCAGGATGATCAGTTAGTTGTGAATGACCTACCTTTTCTCAATAATACTGCAACCCAAGACAACTCTAAAGGTCTTATGATAAAGAATGGCATCCATCCCAAAGTCAGAGTTGATGGTGTCTGAATACACTTTATTTTCTTTCTTATATTCTTCTTGGGGAGGCAGGGTATATTTACTTTTACAACATGACTATTGTAGTAATGTATTTTCCATGACTACACATTTTTAGCCTCTATCAAATAACTTGCTTTCTCAATGAGGGGGAGTAGGGTGGGAGGAAGGGAGAGAATTTGGAACTCACAGTTTTGGAAGTGAATATTGAAACTTGTTTTTGATGTAACCAGGGAAAAAAATAAAATAAAATAGGAAAATGGAAATATTTGTATCACTAACTCACTGAGTTCTCGTAAACTCTACAAAACTATAGAAATAAACAATCAAGCAAATTATAGTCTTCAAATGCTCCCTCCGCATAACCCCTTGTTTGTGTTCTGGCCCCAGATTCAATGGTCTTTCCATTATACCACATTGTCAGCCACAGAGTGGGGGGATGTTGCTAGTACCTTCCCTCTGTTAATTGAGTTTCTCATTTTCCTGTATATATAGTTGCTTTGTTTCTATTTGTTGGCACCATTGGATTGAGAGCTCCTTGAGCTCATCAGCCTGAGCTTTGGACAGGGAAGCAAATCATATGAACATGTTTCTTTGAGGAATTTAGCTTTGAGAGTTGGCAGTTAATCTTGGAAATCTTAGCCTGGGGTCCATGGATGGTCTGTGAACATGAATCACCAAAAATGACATCTTTATATTATATTTGGTTTCCTTTGTAGTCCTGTGTATTTTATTTTATGCATTTAAAAACATTATTCTGAAAGAAAGGGGGCATAGACTTTGTCAGACTACCAAAGGGGTTTATGACACACAAAAGGTGAAGAATATCTGATAAACATGAACCCCTTCTATAGTGTCTGTTGATGTTATCAAATATAAAAAACATCTCAAACTATTTTCCTGGTCTCTACAGGGACTTCAGGGCTCTCCAGTTTCCCTGGGCTGCCAAGAAATGCTATTAAAGTTTGGCAGTCAGGGCAAAGATGCACTCTATCACAATGTCTTCTATCCGTGACATTTCAGTGTCCAGCAGGCAGGTCTGTTCAGAGTTTATCAGAAGGAGTATTTCTTCCTGTCTTCCACACCCTTGCCTGCTGTCCCTCAGGAGGGCTGCCTCATTTCTGGAGGGCAGTCCTTACTGCTAGGGAATCTTCTGCAGCTGTCATCCATCTGTCTCTGTCTCTTTTTGTGTCTCTCAGTCAGCTTCAATGTCTCTGTGTCTTCTCTCTCTCTCTCTCTCTCTCTCTCTCTCTCTCTCTCTCTCTCTCTCTCTCTCTCTCTCTCTCTCTCCATAATTGCCTAATGTCCTGAGAGGAGGCTTCACCATTCATGTGGGAAAATAGTTTTGAAAACATCTCATCAAAGTCATCAAGTCACCTCTTGAAAGACAATGTGGTACAGCCCCCAATAAGCACTAGATGTGGAGCCAGAATACCGGAGTATGAGTCCCACCTTCACTATTTACTAGCTGCACAATCTTTAATAAGTTAATTCAACCCTTTCATGCTGGTTCCACATCTGTAAAATGAAAATAATAATGATAACTCATGTTTCCAACTTCTATCTTACTAGTACTCCAATGCTACAAATACTTTCCTCACAAGATGTTTGTGAGATAGGTAGGACAAAATATTGTTATTCCCCAATTTTCGAGAGGAGAAACCGGAAACTCAGAGAGACGATGATGCTTGCTAGGGTCACAAGACTGAGAAGTGACAGAGCCAGGGCCTGAATATCAGGAGATACCAGTGAGAAAAACATATTGTATATTGTAAATGTCTATAGAAATGTGGATTTTTAAAATTTTGTTAATATTTGGGGTGGCTAGGTGGTGTAGTGGATAAAGCACCGGCCTTGGAGTCAGGAGTACCTGGGTTCAAATCCAGTCTCAGACACTTAATAATTACCTAGCTGTGTGGCCTTGGGCAAGCCACTTAACCCCATTTGCCTTGCAAAAACCTAAAAAAAAATTTTTGTTAATATTTATTATCTTTTGTTTTTATATTGCCTCCATTTTCCAGATATACCTTTTCCCTCTTCCCTGCCCATCAAATCACCCCTGGATAACAATTCTAGTTAAAAAGAAGTGAGATGGGGCAGCTAGGTGGCACAGTGGATAAAGCACCGGCCCTGGCGTCAGGAGTACCTGAGTTCAAATCTGGTCTCAGACACTTAATAATTACCTAGCTGTGTGGCCTTGGGCAAGCCACTTAACCCCATTTGCCTTATTAAAAAAAAACCTAAAAAAAAAATAAAAAGAGGTGAGAAACTGCTTAGTAAAACCAATAACTCGTTAACCAAATCTGACAGGGTGTATGATGTTCCATACTCTAGCCATCCACCTATGCAAATAAAGGGATGAATGTGACTTCTTTGGGGTCAAACATTGCCATTAGAATTAGTTGAGTTTTTATGGTTGATCTTTCTATTTGTATTGTTATAGTCATTCCATATTGCTTTCCTCTTTCTGCTTATTTCACTTTGTATCTATCAGTTCATAAATCTTACGTTTCTCTAAATTCTTCATATTCATTGAGTTGTTGTTATTTCTAGACAGAACTCATCATCTTCCCCCTTAAAGTGACCCCTCCTCCAACTTCCCTCATTGGCTGTGAGAATCATAATCCTTCCAGTCACTCAGTTCATAACTCTGGAGTTAATCTAGGCTCTTCCAGCTCCCTCACCCCACCCCACATCCCCATAACCAATGGTTGCCAAATAATCACTTCTCATCTGGAATAACTGCAAGATCTTCCTAAATGACCTCTATTCCTCAAATCTCTCTCCTTTCCAATTTAACCTCTGCAGAGCTGCCAAAGTGATATTCTTAAAGTACAAGTCCAATGATCTTATTCCCCTGCTCAAAAACTGCAGTGGCTCCCTATTGACTCTAGGATAAAATGTATACTCCTTAGTTTGGCATTTTCCAGTCCACCTGTTCCATATTACTATCCTTCATGCTTTCTACATTCCAAACTGACATATTTGCTTTTTCCTACACAACATTCCATCATCCATCTCCATGCCTTTGCAAAATGAAGTAGGTAGACATAATATATGCTAGCTACAAACTACCAAATAATACATATATATATATGATATAAATACAAAATTAATAAATACATATATATATACATACACACACACACACACACACACACACACACACACACACACATACAAAAGAAATCCAAAACCGTTTGAGAGGGGGCACTGTCAGTTGGGGACATTTAGGTTTCGTGTGGAAAACTACCTGAGTTGTATCTTTTTTTTTAAGGCAATGGGGTTAAGTGTTTTGCCCAAGGTCACACAGATAAGCAATTATTAAGTATCTGAGGTCAGATTCAAACTCCAGGGCCAATGCTCCATCCACTGTGCTACCTAGCTGCCCTTTGAGTTGTGTCTTAAAGGAAAAGAGGGATTCTGAGGTAGAAGTAAGGAGCAGATACTCAAGAAGTGGGGATGGCCAATCCAAAAGTACACAGATGAGGGAAATTCATAAAGTGAGGAGCAGAGAAAAGTCTAGATTGACTGAACCAAAGAGCATAGAAGGGGAATGATGTCCAAGGAAAGATAGATTGGAGTCAGATTGGGCCATCAAGCCAATAAGCCTTGTTGTGTTTGACTTAACTGTACTATTTGCCAACCACTGTACTAATCACTGGGAAAACAAAGCTAAGGACAGTCCCTGA